>NW_028225179.1:19109362-19546283 GCF_052327205.1 Somniosus microcephalus
CCTTGGAGCTCTGAACCATGGCAGAGAGCGGCTGGGACATATTTCTCACACACCTCGAGATTAACCCGCACAGCAACTTTGCTGTCAGTGAAGAGAGACAAGAAAGACCAAAGTGCCGTTTGCCCCTCTCAGTGTGGCCCTGAAGGAGTGTGTCCAGGCTGGAGTTCTGTTCCCACCGTACGATCCTCCCCCCGATTGTCCTTTCTGAGCTCCAGCCAG
This sequence comes from Somniosus microcephalus, assembly GCF_052327205.1. Classification (NCBI taxonomy): domain Eukaryota; kingdom Metazoa; phylum Chordata; class Chondrichthyes; order Squaliformes; family Somniosidae; genus Somniosus; species Somniosus microcephalus. Next base: position 19,109,582 of record NW_028225179.1, read on the forward strand.
ATGATGCTAAACACTCAGGTGGGAAAGACAAAAATCTACAACAATGTCTTTAAAACAAAGTTGATTTATTTGACATATATCCAGAATATTAAACTCCAGCCCAGTTCCCGGAGTTATTAACATCAGCAGAAACAATCCCCAACTGTCAGAATGAACATGGTTCAGTCCTGGATGTGATTAACAGAGTCAACAACAACAGAATCCACCCCCTGCAGTCACTCGTGAACTTGCTGGTGTGTCAGCAGGTGGGATGAGCGAGTGAATCCCTCCCCACACACGGAGCAGGTGAACGGCCTCTCCCCAGTGTGAGGGCATTCGTGTTGTATCAACTTCCTTTTGCTTTTAAAACTCTTCTCACAGTCCGAGCATTTAAAAGGTGTCTCATCAGTGTGAACTCGCTGGTGTTTCAGCAGGTTGGATGACTGAGTGAATCCCTTCCCACACTCAGAGCAGGTGAATGGCCTCTCCCCGGTGTGGACACGCTGGTGTGCCAGCAGGTGGGATGAATTAGTGAATCCCTTCCCACACTCAGAGCAGGTGAACGGCCTCTCCCCGGTGTGAACACGCTGGTGTGTCAGCAGGTGGGATGAATTAGTGAATCCCTTCCCACACTCAGAGCAGGTGAACGGCCTCTCCCCGGTGTGAACTCGCTGGTGTATCAGCAGTTTGGATGACTGAGTGAATCCCATCCCACGCTCAGAGCAGGTGAACGGCCTCTCCCCGGTGTGACCACGCTGGTGTATCAGCAGGTTGGATGACTGAGTGAATCCCATCCCACACTCAGAGCAGGTGAACGGCCTCTCCCCGGTGTGAACACGCTGGTGTCTCAGTAGTTTGGATAACTGAGTGAATCCCTTCCCACACTCAGAGCAGGTGAACGGCCTTTCCCCGGTGTGAATGCGCTTGTGTGTCGATAGGCCAGAGGATTGGCTGAAGCCTCGTCCACACACAGAACACATGTACGGTTTCTCCCCGCTGTAAACGGTGCTTTTTGCTTCCATGTTCAGAGGCCGATGATATTCAGATCCGATGAGTCGAGTGACTCTGTCAGATCTTGACGTGATGTTTGGTTTGAGTTTCCTGTCTGCAAATCATCCCCTTCCAGTGCCCTGTAAAATTAATTTAAAACAGGGAGCGTGAGAGACAACCCACAAGAAAACAAAGGCAGGTTGTGAAATTGAGCTCAATGAATCTGGTCAATTGTGGGGCCGGCACTAGAGAAAAGTGACCATGAAAGCTGCCGGATTGTCATAAAAACCCAACTGGTTCACTGATGTCCTTCAGGGAAGGGAATCCGCCACCTGGTCTGGGCCTACACAAGACTCTGGCCTCTATGGGAGGAGAGAGTGAGAGAGAGAGAGAGAGGTGGGTGTGGGAGGGGGAGGGGGTGAAGGAAAGGAACTTTATACATCTGCAACTCGACCAGAACTTTGATAGAACCTCCAAAACCCGCAACCTCCACCACCTAGAAGGACAAGGGCAGCTGTTGTATGGGAGCACCATCAAGTTCCCCTCCAAGTCACACACCATCCTGACTCAGATATATTCATCGTTGCTGGCTCATAATCCTGGAACTCCTTACCGAACAACATTGTGGGAATACCTTCACCACACGGACTGCAGTAGTTCAAGAAGGCGACTCACCACCCCCTTCTCAACGGGAAACTGGGGATTGGCAAAACAGGAAACTTTCGTTTAAACGGAGGTTAAATATCCGGAATGCTCTATCCACCGGCAAAATTCAGGAGTCGGTTCAGATAACTTTTTTTACTTTTAGCTGCTTTTTTTCTCCATTTGTGGCTCTGCAAGCGTCTAGCTAAAGCTGTTGCTTAGCTACAGAGACGCTTGCAAGCTGCAACGACTGTTTTGAAGCTGTTGCTAAGCAACAGGGTTTGTTGCTTCAGACGGAGCTCAGAAGCTCCGTAACTTTTAACTATAGCGCGCGTTTCTCCGGCAGTGTTGATCGACCGGCACCAGCTCGATCCCGTCAGTGCCGGATACCAGAAAGTTTCCTGTATTTGCTGCTCTTGCTAGCTACGCCCACATCCCAAGAATGAATTAAAACAAATCTGCAGATGTAAACTGGATTAAAAGCCTGTACAGAAATACTTGTTCCTAAAACAATACTCATTTACATTGTACGGACAGCGTCTGTGTAACAACCTAATCTCCCCTAGAATCCACCTCCCTTGACAGTCTCACATTGGAAATTGTTGGGTCCTCTTGGGCTCAGAAGTACTGGGGGTTAAACCCAGCAGCTTCTCCTCCATCTCCACTCCAGCTCAAACTGAAACATACAAACATAGAAGATAGGAGCAGGAGTAGGCTATTCGGCCCCTCATGGCTGATCATCCAAATTCAGTACCCGGTCCTTGCTTTCTCCCCATACCCCTTGATCCCTTTAGCTTTAAGAAATATATCCAACACCTTCTTGAATATATTTAATGTATTGGCCTCTACTGCCTTCTGTGGTAGAGAATTCCACAGGTTCACCACTCTCTGGGTGAAGAAATTCCTCCTCATTTCTGTCCTAAATGGCTTACCCCGTAACCTTAGACTGTGACCCCTGGTTCTGGACTCCCCGACCATTGGGAACATCCTTCCTGCATCTAGTCTGTCCAGTCCTGTCAGAATTTTATAAGTTTCAATGAGATCCCCTCTCATTCTTCTAAACTCCAGCGAGTACAAGCCCAATCATCCCAATCTCTCCTCATATGTCATTCCTGCCATCCCAGGTATCAGCCTGGTGAATCTTCGTTGAACTCCTTCCACAGCAAGAACATCCTTCCTCAGATAAGGCAACCAAAACTGCACACAGTACTCAAGATGTGGTCTCACCAAGGCCCTGTACAACTACAGCATGACATCCTTGTTCCTGTACGCAAACCCTCTCGCTACGAAGGCCAACATACCATTTGCCATCTTAACAGCCTGCTGCACCTGCATGCTTACCTTCAGCGACTGGTGCACAAGGACACCCAGGTCTCATTGCACTTCCCCTTCTCCCAATCTATTGCCATTCAAATAATAATCTGCCTTCCTGTTTTTGCCACCAAAGTGGATAACTTCACATTAATCCACATTATATTGCATCTGCCATGCTTCTGCCCAATCACCCAAACTGTCCAAATCATCCTGTACTTTCTCGGCATCCTCCTCACAGCACAAACGCCCACCCAGCTTTGTGTCGTCTGCAAATTTGGAGATATTACATCTAGTTCCCTTGTCTAGATCATTAATATATATTGTGAATAGCTGGGGTCCAAGGACCAATGCCTGCGGTACCCCACTAGTCACTGCCTGCCACTCGGAAAAAGACCTGTTTATTCCAACTCTTTGCTTCCTGTCTGCCAACCAGTTCTCTATCCAAGCCAATACCTTGCCCCCAATCCCAGGTGCCTTAACTTTACACATTAATCTCTTATGCGGGACCTTATCGAAAGCCTTCTGAAAGTCCAAATACACAACATCCACTGGTTCTCCCATATCTATTTTACTAGTTACATCCTCAACAATGAAGCAACAAAAAGACCTACACAGGCGGCCAGGGACCTACCTTCCGTCAGCCTGCAATAAAACTCTTCCCCACAGCCGCTGACTCATAGAGTCATAGAGTCATAGAGTTTTACAGCACAGAAAGAGGCCCTTCGGCCCATCGTGTCTGCACTGCCCATCCATCCCTGTCCAGTCTAATCCCATTTTCCAGCATTTGGTCCATAGCCTTGTATGCAATGGCATTTCAAGTGCTCATCCAAATGCTTCTTCAATGTTGTGAGGGTTCCTGCCTCTACCACCCTTTCAGGCATTGAGTTCCACATTCCAACCACCCTCTGGGTGAAAAAGTTCCTCCTCAAATCCCCTCTAAATCTCCTGCCCCTTACCCTGAATCTATGCCCCCTTGTTATTGATCCCCCTACTAAGGGGAAAAGTTCCTCTTTATCTACCCTATCTATGCCCCTCATCATTTTGTACACCTCAATCAGGTCCCCCCTCAGCCTTCTTTGCTCCAAGGAAAACAACACCAGCCTGTCCAGCCTCTCTTCATAGCTGAGGCGCTCCATCCCAGGTAACATCCTGGTGAATCTTCTCTGCACCCTCTCCAAAGCAATCACATCCTTCCTATAGTGAGGCGACCAGAACTGCACACAGTACCCCAGCTGTGGCCTCACCAGCGTTTTGTACAGCTCCATCATAACCTCCCTGCTCTTATATTCTATGCCTTGGCTAATGAAGGCAAGTATCTCATATGCCTTTTTAACCACCTTATCTACCTGTTCCGCTGCCTTCAGGGATCTATGTACATGTACACCAAGGTCCCTCTGACCCTCTGTACTTCCTAGGGTCCTACCACTCATTGTGTATTCCCTTGCCTTATTTGTCCGTCCAAAATGCATCACCTCGCACTTTTCAGGGTTAAATTCCATTTGCCACTTTTCCGCCCATCTGACCAACCCGTTTATATCGTCCTGTAGCCTGAGGCTTTCCTCCTCGCAATTTACCACCCCACCAATTTTCGTGTCATCTGCGAACTTACTGATCATACCTTTTACATTCTCATCCAGATCATTTATGTAGATCACAAACAACAAGGGACCCAGCACCGATCCCTGAGGTACCCCACTGGACACAGGCTTCCAGTCACAAAAGCAACCTTCGACCATCACCCTCTGCCTCCTGCCACTCAGCCAGTTTAGGATCCAACGCGCCAAGGCACCCTGGATCCCATGGGCTCTTACCTTCTTGACCAGTCTCCTATGCGGGACTTTGTCAAAAGCTTTACTGAAGTCCATGTAAACCACATCCACAGCATTTCCCTCATCCACCCCCCTAGTCACCCCCTCGAAAAATTCAATCAGATATGTCAGACATGATTTACCCTTGACAAAGCCATGCTGACTATCCCCGATTAATCCTTGCCTCTCCAAGTGGAGACTAATTTTGTCCCTCAGAATTTTTTCCAATAATTTCCCTACCACAGATGTTAGGCTCACTGGCCTGTAATTCCCTGGTTTATCCCTGCTACCCTTCTTGAATAATGGTACTACATTAGCTGTTCTCCAGTCCTCTGGTACATCCCCTGTGGCCAGAGAGGTTCTGAAAATTTGTGTCAGAGCCCCTGCAATCTCCTCCTTTGCCTCCCACAGCAGCCTGGGATACATCTCGTCCGGGCCTGGGGATTTATCCACTTTCTGGCCTGCTAGAACCGCTAGCACCTCCTCCCTCTCGATGCTAATATGTTCAAGTATGTCACAGTCCCCTTGCCCGATTTCTATGTCTGCATCGTCTTTCTCTATAGTGAACACAGATGCAAAAAATTCATTTAAAACCCCGCCTACATCATCTGGCTCTACACACAGATTGCCTCTTTGGTCCCTAATGGGCCCTACCCTTTCCCTGGTTATCCTCTTGCCCTTAATATACTTATAAAACATCTTAGGATTTTCCTTTATTTTGTTCGCCAGTGTTATTTCATGGCCCCTCCTCGCCCTCCTAATTTCTTTTTTAAGTATGCCCCTGCACTTTTTATACTCCTCTCGGGCTTCTTCCGTCTTTAGTCTTTTGTAACTGCCAAAAGGCCCCCTTTTATTTCTAATGCATTTTTGTATATCCCTTGTCATCCAAGGTTCCCTTTGCTTGTTGGTCCCACCCTTGACCTTTACAGGAACATGTTGGCGTTGTACTCTCTCTATTTCCCTTCTGAAAGTCTCCCACTGTTTTGATGTGGATTTTCCTATAAGTAGCTGCTCCCAGTCCACTTTGGCCAGATCCTGCCTTATCATATTAAAATCGGCCTTCCCCCAATTTAGAACCCTAATTTCCGGGCCGTCTTTGTCTTTTTCCATGACCACCTTAAATCTCACCGAATTATGGTCACTGTCGCCAAAATGCTCTCCTACTGACACTTCCACCACTTGCCCGGCTACATTCCCCAGAATTAGGTCCAGTACCGCCCCCTCTCTTGTAGGACTTTCTACATGTTGGCTCAAAAAGCTCTCCTGGATGCACTTTAAGAATTTTGCACCCTCTAAGCCTTTCACACTCTGACTATCCCAATTTATATTGGGGAAGTTGAAATCCCCCACTATTATTACCCTATTATTTTCGCACTTTTCTGAGATTTGCCTACATATCTGTTCCTCTATCTCCCCCTGACTGTTTGGGGGCCTATAGTACACTCCCAGCAAAGTGCTTGCCCCCTTTTTGTTTTTAAGTTCTACCCATATGGCCTCATTAGAGGAACCCGCTAATATATCATCCCTCCTTACAGCAGTAATTGACTCCTTAATTAATATTGCAACACCCCCTCCCCTTTTACACCCCCCTCTGTCTCGCCTGAAGATTCTATACCCCGGAATATTGAGCTGCCAGTCCTGACCCTCCCTCAACCATGTCTCCGTGATAGCAACAATATCGTACTCCCATGTGTTCAACAACAACTTCAGTTCATCCACCTTATTTGCAAGACTCCTTGCATTAAAATAAATGCCTTCCAGCCCTGCCATATTCTCTTTTGTCTTCACATATTTGCTCTGCCTTCCCAGCTGACTTGTTTTTCCCTCTGTATTTGGCTGTAAATCACCCCCTACTATAGCTCCACTCTGTACCCCATCCCCCTGCCAAGTTAGTTTAAACCCCCCCCAGCAGTGCTAGCAAACCTCCCCGCAAGGATATTGGTTCCCCTCTGGTTCAGGTGTAATGGCGGCCGCAGCACCCACAATTCCCCGCACCCCAGAAACCGCTCTATGCAACGCGCTGATTTCCCCGCTGAGAGTGCGCATGCTCCCCGGGGCCGTGGGCCATTCTGGGAACCTGGCTCCTGTCCTTTGTCCCGAGTCGGACTCAGTGGTACCAGCTGAAGAAACCGGGAAGCGGCGGCTCGGATGGGAGAGGCGCTGCACCCTGGGTTTCCTGGTGCCGGGGCCCTGGCCGCACGTCCGCCGGGCCCAGCCGCTCTGGTTCTGATTGAGTTTTTGATGAGTAACAGAGAGGGTTGATGAGGGCAATATGGTTAACGTTGTGTACATGGATTTCCAAAAGGCGTTCGACAAGTGCCACATTATAGTGAAGGGGTTAAAATTAATCCTCTCAGAATTCAGACAGCCAAAGTAACCACTAATTAAGTAGGTGCCAGCAGAATTAAAATCAGAACAAAGGAGTGGGTTCATGTGAGAATGAACGAGAGCTAAAAGAAACCAGGTGGCGATAAGAAATTTCACAATAAAAATTGACATGTAAAAAGGCAAAACTAAAGAAAGGACAGACTGAAAAGTGCTATGTGAAAAACAAAGATAAGACAGTACAGACTGAAAAAGTGCTACTCTCGCTAGTCTTGCACAAAAGACAGTGTGAGAAGCTTCGAAAAACCAAGGTAAGATGCAGTTGTGGGACAAGACAGAATGTGTGTTCTGAGTAAGCGATAAGGAATATGCTGCTTTAGCTAAAAATTGTAGACACAGCAGAATATAGGGGTCATGGGAATTTGACCTGTGACCAAAGGCATAGTAAGATGTAACTAACCTTTACTAATACTGAAAAGAATAAATAAGCCATATGTGATCAGGTGATTATTGTAATACAATGTGATTGGATGAAAATGGAATAAAAAGCTGTACCAACCAAGAGAGAATGAGAAGGGTGTCACTAGACCACGGGGTCTATGACCTTCTTCCAGAACATTCTGTTAATAAACTGTGTACTATCACTTTTACTTTAAGACAGACTCGAGTGAATTTATTTTTCACCAACAAATTGGCGCGGCGAGCAGGGTGCTACGGAACTGAAAGGCTGCCCGTACCAGTGAACCCGGATGAGAAGTCAAATTTTGACCGTCCAGTAATTGAGTCATCTGGGAAGGCAGAGGGACAGTGCCGTAGCATCATGAATCAAGTGAAAGTCTGTAAGAGGTGAGAGAACACAGTTGTGTGAGTGTGGATCGCATGAACTAAGGGAACACTCTGTAGCGATAGAGGTCACGAAGGAATGAGTGATTGACTGATCGACAAGGACAAGGAGGGTGCCTGTCTCATCGACCCTAGCCTGAGCCAGAATTAAGAGGGCGATTGGGCCCATGTGATGGCCAGGATCAAGTAGGCTGAGAGACTCCAAAGTACCCTGGGATCGTGAAGTCAATGAATATATGTGTGCTTAATTGTGATTAATTAACCGCTTAAAAAGTATTTTACGATCACCGGGGGTGTTACTAGAGGTAAGACGGAGGGGAGAAATCCCAGGTCACGGACATACCACGAAGAAAGACAGGATCACGGCAAACCCGCACAGAGAAACACAGCAGAGTAGGTAAGACTGACGTAGGACTGGATATGGCGTCGGGGAAAGAGATGGAATGGGGACCCCCTGGGTCCCTTACCAGGCTCTATGCAGACGACCGGAAGGGTTTGATAGATAATATGAAAAAGGATGGATGGGATTCGTCAAAGGTACCAGTGTACCAATGAGAATGGTGGGAGACACAAAAGGGAAGTAAGACAAAGAAAGCGGGAGTTATATTGATTCACCAATTAGTAACGGTCATTCAAAAGACTGAGGAAATTAAAACGAAAATCTGCAGGAGCAGGTGACAAAATTAGAATTTTTTTTTTTGGCAAAACTAAAGGATAAACAAGGAGAAAGAAGATGGGGACACCGATAGAAAAAGAGGGAAAAAAAAGAGAAACTTAAAAGTTTCACTGACATGGAAGTTATTAACATTTGTGCTGAGACAAATAAAACACAAGATTTGCTGAGTAAAAGGAACCTTAAAAAATGCTGGAATTTCAGTTTGTGTGAAAGTTTTCCTGACTATGAATGTTTAAGAAGTTACAGTATTTCTTTTGTCTGAAAGTCTGTCTTTAAAAGAAAGATTCTGTTATATTTGTTTTAGCTCCACCCACTTCTCTGTGTTAAAAGCGTTTAAAAACTTTTGTCTTGTCTTGGATTTTGGAAGTTTTAAGAATGTGCGAATAAGATTGTGCCCCAAGAATTGAAAAAAAAAACCTTTGAACTAATTTATGTTAAGCTGGTGTGTAAAAACTGAGAAGAGCAACAAAAGGTTTGTTTAACGAAAGATTAAGTTTCAGTCTAAGATTTAGAGTCATAGAGTCATAGAGTAATACAGCACGGATAGAGGCCCTTCGGCCCATCGTGTCCGCGCCGGCCATCAAGCCCTGCCTAATCTAATCCCATATTCCAGCATTTGGCCCGTAGCCTTGTATGCTATGGCATTTCAAGTGCACATCCAAATGCTTCTTAAATGTTGTGAGGGTTTCTGCCTCCACAACCCTTTCAGGCAGTGAGTTCCAGACTCCAACCACCCTCTGGGTGAAAAAGTTCTTTCTCAAATCCCCTCTAAACCTCCTGCCCTTTACCTTGAATCTATGCCCCCTAGTTATTGACCCCTCTACTAAGGGAAAAAGCTCCTCAGCATCCATCCTATCTATGCCCCTCATAATTATGTACACCTCAATCATGTCCCCCCTCAGCCTCCTCTGCTCCAAGGAAAACAAACCCAATCTGCCCAGCCTCTCTTCATAGCCGAAGCGCTCCAGCCCTGGTAACATCCTGGTGAACCTCCTCTGCACCCTCTCTAACGCGATCACATCCTTCCTGTAGTGTGGCAACCAGAACTGCACACAGTATTCCAGCTGTGGCCTAACCAGTGTTTTATACAGCTCCATCATAACCTCCTTGCTCTTATATTCAATGCCTCGGCTAATGAAGGCAAGTATCCCATATGCCTTTTTTACCACCTTATCCACCTGTTCCGCCACCTTCAGGGATCTGTGTACTTGCACACCCAGATCCCTCTGACCCTCCATCTTGCCTAGGGTCTTTCCATTCATTGTGTATTCCTTTGCCTTGTTAGTCCCCCCAAAGTGCATCACCTCGCACTTTTCCGGGTTATATTCCATTTACCACTGTTCCGCCCATCTGACCAACCCATCTATATCGTCCTGCAGACTGAGGCTACCCTCCTCGCTATTTACCACCCTACCAATTTTTGTATCATCCGCGAATTTACTGATCATACCCTTTACATTCATATCCAAATCATTAATGTAGACCACAAACAGCAAGGGACCCAGCACCGATCCCTGTGGTACCCCACTGGCCACAGGCTTCCAGTCACAAAAAAAACCTTCGACCATTACCCTCTGCCTTCTGCCACTAAGCCAGTTTTGTATCCAATGTGCCAAGGCACCCTGGATTCCATGGGCTCTTACCTTCTTGACCAGTCTCCTGTGCGGGACTTTATCAAAGGCCTTACTGAAATCCATGTATACCACATCCACTGCATTACCCTCATCCACACACCTAGTCACCCCCTCAAAAAATTCAATCAAATTAGTCAGACATGACCTTCCCTTGACAAAGCCATGTTGACTATCCCTGATTAATCCTTGCCTCTCCAAGTGGAGACAAATTTTGTCCCTCAGGATTTTTTCCAATAATTTTCCTACCACTGATGTTAGGCTCACTGGCCTGTAGTTCCCCGGTTTTTCCCTACTACCCTTCTTGAATAATGGTACTACATTAGCGGTTCTCCAGTCCTCTGGCACATCCCCTGTGGCCAGAGAGGTCCTGAATATATGTGTTAGAGCCCCCGCAATCTCCTCCTTTGCCTCACACAGCAGCCTGGGATACATTTCATCCAGGCCTGGGGATTTATCCATTTTTAGGCCAGCTAAAACCGCCAATACCTCCTCCCTCTCGATGTTAATATGTTCGAGCATATCACAGTCCCCCCGCCCTATTTCTATGTCTACATCGTCTATGTCTACATTTAACCTTGGAGTCACGATTGCTATGGTGAAACCTTCTAAAGCAGTTTGATTTGATAAGAAAATATGATGTAATTTACTGTTTTCTACAAGAATGTGCTATTTTGTTTTGTTTGTCTGTCCATAGTTTTACAAAAGATAAGCTTCTGCCTTAAAGTTACAGTTGCCAATGTGCTTGGAAGAAAATTAATTTGAATGTTTACAAGGTCTGGATTAAATTGGAGTTATGAGGTTAATTAACCTATTAAAACCAGACTTTCATTGTGGCCACGGTGAAATTTTGGTTGGTGTAAATTTGTGTAGGCCACATTGAATAAGATAACTCCGCTCCGCAAGAACATCCGATAGTTGCAGAGTTCCTTACAAAGACTTACTTAGCTTGTGAACTTTGCTCAATCCCGTCTTTCTTCACTGTCCATATTACCTCCGTGTTCGTGTTTAGTTAAAGTGTGAAAACACAACTGTCTTTCAATCAGGAAAGTTCTTTTTTTTGATTTACATGAATTGACGCAGTTGCGTGCATTTGATGATGTTTTGCTCCACCGTCTTAAAAACCTGCAAAGGAGTTAACCCTTTCCACTGACAGCTTTTTAAGTTCACCAAGCAACAACTTTAGTATGAAATCTAAAGATATTGGGCATTATTAAATTTAAGTTTCTTAATTTTAAGTTATTATTTCACCACAGTGACAGAGGGAAAATTAAGATTTGATAAATTAACCCCTTGGGCTCTAAGCAGAGTCACAATGGATTCCCTTCTTTCTTCTGTTATATGGAAGTTACCTTGTAAACTAATTGCAGCACTTCTGTCTCTAATGTTGAAAACACTGTGTAAGCTACCTAGCCTGAGAATCACTTGTTTCTGAAATTGGAAATGAAGATAAATTGATAGAGATTAAATTGAACATTGATAAAACCTGTCAGTTCAACTGTACTGCTATTTGGATTTTGGGATAATTTTGAAATGACAAAATGGACTCAGGCATTTTTATATTTGGTTACTTTTGGGAAAATAAAAGATCCTCTAAAAATAATGATAATAAAATGTGTTAATAACTTGGATCAAGTGAGAACATTTGATCTATGTTTTCTATCTTAAATATTGTACTGGACAGTAAAGTTTTTCCAGGACTCATGAATAAGATATGAATGGTAATTAAAGGAAAGTGATTGAGAGTGTAAGATTGAAACAGGAGAATTACACTACTGAATGCGAATTTTCAAAATTTTCTAGTGAAAGTCAGGAAAATGTAGTTAAGAATAGTAAATTGATAGCTTTCTCTTGGAGACATTTGTGTCCCTGCCTTTAATGAACTTTTAAGAAAACTGAATTTGATAGTCTGGCCACTACCCAAGACATCGGGACCATGCAGAGGAAGATGAGCAAAGATCTCCAGGCGACTACAATCTTTCGATATGATACCTGAAAGCCCGAGAAAGGCTTGTATCGGATGGCATGTGTGGCACGATATTGAGATACTGATATGAGTGTGCAAATGTGATTCGTTACATATGAGGTAATTACCATCCAGGAATGTATGGTGAGTTTGCACTGAAGAATGGGTCTCAGACATGCTCAGTTACTTGACAACAGCAAGACATGAAATGGTTAATGTGGCTCAGGAGAGCGAGACAACTTTTAAAGCATACTCCATCGAGAAACTATCTAATTAATGAAACAATCAGAATAGAGTTAAACACACGGGTACCTGTTAGAGGGATTGAAGTTGAAGTGGAGAGTTGCAAGGAATCTGGATTGGTACAATCCAGGGCTAAGGAGAAATCATGTTTACTAAGAATTATCCACAAGATGGATACGAGCAAAAGAGAGATCTGGAGAATCTTTTAAATCCATGATTTGTTGATTAGATGTTAAACTGTAATGTATTTGATATGATTGTAAGACTGAATTTAACTGTGACTGTAATAATTGTGTTTTGTAGGTAACAGAGCGTGGGAAAAACCAGTACGAATCCAGTATGAGGTAATTTTAGTGGTGCCTCCTGTGTCACTACTACTGCAATTACCATGCTTTACGGGTCTAACAGGACCTGTCCCATCAACCAACACGTTTTTAAGTATGAGCTACACAATTATGTGGCACAATTCGGATACTCGGATATGACATTCCCCTGTTGTTTGTGGGTTTCAGTGAGCTCATGATGTGACTGAACTCCTCCCTAAAGTATTTTTATGTTTTGGAGCAAGACAACTCGAGAATAGATATTGAAATTGACAGCATAGGGGACAATTCACATTGATGGGATATTGGGCTTAATACATCAGCACACCCTTAGGTTTGTATTATTTCACATGCTCTGGTAGTTATCCAACTTGTAATGATAGTGTATTTGATATATGTAACGTGTGTAGTAAGACTTTGATACATAAGCCAATTGGGTACTCATGCCCATGACTGACAAGCACTAACAAATTAATTGAGCACACCAAAAGAGAAGATCCGAAGCAATGTAGAGGAGACCCCAGGCGGGATAACATCAGGAAAGATAGAAGAAACAGAGGAGACCCCAGGCAAGGCAGAATTGGAACACCGGAACAGTGAACTGAATTTGAGTAAGGGGTCAGAGGTTGCTCCTTCTCTTCAAAGGAATGGACTGTAAGGAAGGGAGAAATCTTCAAGACTCCCTACTAACTAACGCCCAAGTTGAGAGAGCAATAAGAGCTGGCTAGGTTAGTCAAGAGCCGATTGTGAGAAGTCAATAAAGGTATTTCCTTCTCAAAAAAAAAAGGAATTGTAAGAAATAGCTATTAGATTCAAAGATGGGTTTTAATTCTTAGACCAGGGACTGACAACAGGCAAGCGAAAAAGATAGCATAAATGCCAGCAAGTTCGAATATCAAGCATCAAAAGACAAATAGAAATGATAAGGACTTATAATTGTTATTATAGTTGTAGTATTATTTTGTGTTATGATGACGGTTCTGAAAGCATGCTGTAGGGCAGCTGTGTCCCGAATAGTGCCGGTTGCTACAGTTGATATAATCAATATTGAGCCAGACACCGATCAGTTAATGCGGGATAATGAACTGATAGCGTTAGGAACATACATGTAAAGTTCTTTAGTCATTTGCACAGACTACCACGCCTAGCACAACAAGATAGACAGAGGGGAAAGACGAACTTAGGTACTAAGTTTAAGCCATCAGTGTAGGAGTAATCCCGGGGATGGTAAAAGTGGAAGAGAAGTTGGTATCCCTAGCCAAAGTTTAAATTTGGTGCGGGACCAACAGGAGGGATTGAAAGGTTTAAAAGCAAATCCTTTCAGTGTTTTAAATGCAGGGCAAACAAATTAAAGAGAGAGGGGTCATGTGCGAGATCACTAAGAGCTGAGGAGAAGCCAGGTGATGATAAAATGTCTGCCCAGCTCAAGGACTTTATACAATGGAGCCTTACAAGAATAAGATAAGGCATAGCCACCAAGCTACACACAGCTAATGCTGAAGTGTGAGAAAGATTTAATAAAAAGTCAGCTAAACTTAAAGTAGTAACAAAAAGAAACAAAATGGCTTGCGTAGATTATTAAAGAAGCCTCAGCCTAGCAAATATGGTCTGGCAGCCTGTAGAACCAGACGTCATAATCCAGGTGGCAGAGATAAGAAACAGAACAGAAAGAATGGGCTCAGTTACAAACGAGTTGTTGATACTGTAACCTATGACCTGCAGTCCAGTGTTGCAGACCAAGAAGGGTCACGAGGGCCTAACCGCCAGAATCATTGCAGGGGAGGATTACTTAGCTATTGTATTGAAGGGGTTAAATTGAACCCTTTCAGAATTCGGACAGCCGAGGTGACCACTACTTAAGTGATGCCAGCAAAATTAAAATCAGAACAAAGGAGTGGGGTCATGTGAAAGTGACTAAAAGAAACCAGGATGAGATAAGAAATATCACAATAAAAATTGACTTACGTAAAAAGGCAAAACTAAACAAAGAACAATGTGAGAAGCTTCGAAAAACCAAGATAAGACGCAGTTGTGGGACCAGACAGAATATGTGCGTTTTGCGTAACCGATAAGGAATATGCTGCTTTAGCTAAAAATTGTAGACACAGCAGAATATAGGGGTCATGGGAATTTGACCTGTAACCAAAGGCATAGTAAGATGTAACTAACCTTTACTAATACTGAAAAGAATCCATATGTGATCAGGTGATTATTGTAATACAATGTGTTCAGGTGATTATTGTAATACAATGTGATTGGATGAAAATAGAATAAAAAGCTGTACCAACCAAGAGAGAACGAGAAGGTGCTCACACAGACCGCGGGGTCTGAGACTCTTCTCCCAGAGCTCTGATAATAAACTGCATCTTTTTACTTTTACACGGTTTAGATGTGAATTTATTTTCACCACAACAAATTGGCGCTGCGAGCAGGGTACTTCGGAGCTGGAAGACTGCCTGCACCAGTGAATGGGGCGAGTAGTCAAATCTTGACCGTCCAGAAATTGGATCACTCGGAAGGGCGGTGTGACAGCGATGCAGTACCAAAAGAATCTGGTATCCGTGACGGGTGAGAGATGCAGTTTAAATAGTGGATAAGTTTAAACAGTGGATAAGTTCAAATAGTGGATAAGTCTAAATAAGTGGTTAAGTTGATTGACATCTGGTGTGTTATTTTGGAATGTAAATGTCTCGAGGACCCATACTGAGCCGGAATTAAGAGGGCAATTGGGTCCCACGTGAAGGCCAGAGTTAGTTGGGAATCCGAGACAGACTAAAAGTCTCTCTGTTGTATTGCATGACGCGACGTATGGTAATAATAATGTATTAACGACTACAAGTGAAATAATCACCTCTGACAGCGAGATAGTTACAAGTCAGGGCTGCTATCACTAGTGGTGGATGATAGGTAGACCTCTGAGAAGGAGTTACTAGGGAGGACCAGAATGCGGTAGACTAGTATCAAAAATAATACATTATGACAGAAGGCGGAGGCCCAGATTGGGGACCGCCGGGATCATTGAGTTGGCTCTATGCTGACGATCAGAAAGGTTTGATAGATAAGATGAAAAAGGATGGATGGGATCCGTCTAAGGTACCAGTGTACCAACAAGAATGGTGGGAGACACAAAAGGGAAGTAAGACAAAGAAAGCGGGAGTTATATTGGTACACCAATTAGTAACGGTCATTCAAAAGACCGAGGAAATTAAAACGAAAATCTACAGGAGCAGGTGACAAAATTAGAGAAAAAAAATTGGCAAAACTAAAGGATAAACAGGGAGAAAGAAGATAGGGACACCGATGGAAAAAGAGGGGAAAAAAAAGAGAAACTTAAAGTTTTACTGACATGGAAGTTATTAACATCTGTGCCGAGACAAATAAAACACAAGATTTTCTGAGTGAAAGGAACCTTAAAAAATGCTGGAATTTCAGTTTGTGTGAAAGTTTTCCTGACTATGAATGTTTAAGAAGTTACAGTATTTCTTTTGTCTGAAAGTCTGTCTTTAAAAGAAAGATTCTGTTATGTTTGTTTTAGCTCCACCCACTTCTCTGTGTTAAAAGCGTTAAAATACTTTTGTCTTGTCTTGGATTTTGGAAGTTTTACGAATGTGCGAATAAGATTGTGCCCCAAGAATTAAAAAACAAACATTTGAACTAATTTAAGTTAAGCTGGTGTGTAAAAACTGAGAAGAGTAACAAAAAGTTTGTTTAACGAAAGATTAAGTTTCAGTCTAAGATTTAACCTTGGAGTTGCGGTTGCTATGGTGAAATCTTCTAAAGCAGTTTGATTTGATAAGAAAATATGATGTAATTTACTGTTTTCTACAAGAATGTGCTATTTTGTTTTGTTTGTCTGTCCATAGTTTTACAAAAGATAAGCTTCTGCCTTAAAGTTATAGTTGCCAATGTGTTTGGAAGAAAATTAATTTGAATGTTTACAAGATCTGGATTAAATTGGAGTTATGAGGTTAATTAACCTATTAAAACCAGACTTTCATTGTGGCCACGGTGAAATTTTGCTTGGTGTAAATTTGTGTTGACCGCATTGAATAAGATAACTCCGCTCCGCAAGAACATCCGATAGTTGCAGAGTTCCTTACAAAGACTTACTTAGCTTGTGAACTTTGCTCAATCCTGTCTTTCTTCACTGTCCATATTACCTCCATGTTCGTGTTTAGTTAAAGTGTGAAAACACAACTGTCTTTCGATCAGGGAAGTGTTTTTTTTTTATTTACATGAATTGACGCAGTTGCGTGCATTTGATAATGTTTTGCTCCACCTTCTTAAAAACCTGCAAAGGAGTTAACCCTTTCCACTGACAGCTGTTTAAGTTCACCAAGCAACAACTTTAGTATGAAATCTAAAGATATTGGACATTATTAAATTTAAGTTTCTTAATTTTAAGTTATTATTTCACCACAGTGACAGAGGGAAAATTAAGATTTGATAAATTAACCCCTTGGGCTCTAAGCAGAGTCACAATGGATTCCCTTCTTTCTTCTGTTATATGGAAGTTACCTTGTAAACTAATTGCAGCACTTCTGTCTGTAATGTTAAAAACACTGTAAGCTACCTAGCCTGAGAATCACTTGTTTCTGAAATTGGAAATGAAGATAAATTGATAGAGATTAAATTGAACATTGATAAAACCTGTCAGTTCAACTGTACTGCTATTTGGATTTTGGGATAATTTTGAAATGACAAAATGGACTCAGGCATTTTTATATTTGGTTACTTTTGGGAAAATAAAAGATCCTCTAAAAATAATGATAATAAAATGTGTTAATAACTTGGATCAAGTGAGAACATTTGATCTATGTTTTCTATCTTAAATATTGTACTGGACAGTAAAGTTTTTCCAGGACTCATGAATGAGATATGAATGGTAATTAAAGGAAAGTGATTGAGAGTGTAGGATTGAAACAGGAGAATTACACTACTGAATGCGAATTTTCAAAATTTTCTAGTGAAAGTCAGGAAAGTGTAGTTAAGAATAGTAAATTGATAGCTTTCTCTTGGAGACATTTGTGTCCCTGCCTTTAATGAACTTTTAAGAAAACTGAATTTGATAGTCTGGCCACTACCCAAGACATCGGGACCATGCAGAGGAAGATGAACAAAGATCTCCAGGCGACTACAATCTTTCGATAAGATACCTGAAGCCCGAGAAAGGCTTGTATCGGATGGCACGTGTGGCACGATATTGAGATACTGATATGAGTGTGCAAATGTGATTCGTTACGTATGAGGTAATTACCATCCAGGAATGTATGGTGAGTTTGCACTGAAGAATGGGTCTCAGACATGCTCAGTTACTTGACAACAGCAAGATATGAAATGGTTAATGTGGCTCAGGAGAGCGAGACAACTTTTAAAGCATACTCCATCGAGAAACTATCTAATTAATGAAACAATCAGAATAGAGTTAAACACACGGGTACCTGGTAGAGGGATTGAAGTTGAAGTGGAGAGTTGCAAGGAATCTGGATTGGCACAATCGAGGGCTAAGGAGAAATCATGTTTACTAAGAATTATCCACAAGATGGATACGAGCAAAAGAGAGATCTGGAGAATCTTTTAAATCCATGATTTGTTGATTAGATGTTAAACTGTAATGTATTTGATATGATTGTAAGACTGAATTTAACTGTGACTGTAATAATTGTGTTTTGTAGGTAACAGAGCATGGGAAAAACCAGTACGAATCCAGTATGAGGTGATTTTAGTGGTGCCCCCTGTGTCACTACTACTGCAATTACCATGCTTTACGGGTCTAACAGGACCTGTCCCATCAACCAACACGTTTTTAAGTATGAGCTACACAATTATGTGGCACAATTCGGATACTCGGATATGACATTCCCCTGTTGTTTGTGGGTTTCAGTGAGCTCATGATGTGACTGAACTCCTCCCTAAAGCATTTTTATGTTTTGGAGCAAGACAACCCGAGAATAGATATTGAAATTGACAGCATAGGGGACAACTCACATTGATGGGATATTGGGCTTAATACATCAGCACACCCTTAGGTTTGTATTATTTCACATGCTCTGGTAGTTATCCAACTTGTAATGATAGTGTATTTGATATATGTAACGTGTGTAGTAAGACTTTGATACATAAGCCAATTGGGTACTCATGCCCATGACTGACAAGCACTAACAAATTAATTGAGCACACCAAAAGAGAAGATCCGAAGCAATGTAGAGGAGACCCCAGGAGGGGTAACATCAGGAAAGATAGAAGAAACAGAGGATATCCCAGGCGGGGCAGAATTGTAACACCGGAACAGTGAATTGAATTTGAGTAAGGGGTCAGAGGTTGCTCCTTCTCCTCAAAGGAATGGACTGTAAGGAAGGGAGAAATCTTCAAGACCCCCTACTAATTAACGCCCAATTTGAGAGAGCAATAAAAGCTGGCTAGATTAGTCAAGAGCCGATTGTGAGAAGTCAATAAAGGTATTTCCTTCTAAAAAAAAAAGGAATTGTAAGAAATAGCTATTAGATTCAAAGATGGGTTTTAATTCTTAAACCAGGGACTGACAACGGGCAAGCGGAAAAAGATAGCATAAATGCCGGCAAGGTCGAATATCAAGTATCAAAAGACAAATAGAAATGATAAGGACTTCTAATTGTCATTATAGTTGTCGTATTATTTTGTGTTATAATGAGGGTTCTGTAGGGCAGCTGTGTCCCGAATAGTGCCGGTTGCTACAGTTGATATAATCAATATTGAGCCTGAAACCGAACAGTTAATGCGGGATAATGAACTGATAGTAACATACATGTAAAGTTCATTAGTCATTTGCACAGACTACCACGCCTAGCACAACAAGATAGACAGAGGGGAAAGATGAGCTTAGGTACTAAGTTTAAGCCATCAGTATAGCAGTAATCCCGGGGATGGTAAAAGTGGAAGAGAAGTTGGTATCCCTAGCCAAAGTTTAAGTTTGGTGTGGGACCAACAGGAGGGATTGAAAGGGTTAAAAGCAAATCCTTTCAGTGTTTAAAATGCAGGGCAAACAAATTAAAGAGAGAGGGGTCATGTGCGAGATCACTAAGAGCTGAGGAGAAGCCAGGTGACGATAAAATGTCTGCCCAGCTCAAGGACTTCATACAATGGAGCCTTGCAAGAATAAGATAAGGCATAGCCACCAAGCTACATACAGCTAATGCTGAACTGTGAGAATGATTTAATAAAATCAGCTAAACTTAAAGTAGTAACATAAAGAAACAAAATGGCTTGCGTAGATTATTAAAGAAACCTCAGCCTAGCAACTATGGTCTGGCAGCCTGTAGAACCAGACGTCATAATCCAGGTGGCAAAGATAAGAAACAGAACAGAAAGAATGGGCTCAGTTATAAACGAGTTGTTGATACTGTAACCTATGACCTGCAGCCCAGTGTTGCAGACCAAGAAGGATCACGAGGGCCTAGCTGCCAGAATCATTGCAGGGGAGGATTAATTAGCTATTGTATTGAAGGGGTTAAATTGAACCCTCTCAGAATTCGGACAGCCGAGGTGACCACTAATTAAGTGATGCCAGCAAAATTAAACTCAGAACAAAGGAGTGGGGTCATGTGAAAGTGAATAAGATAAGAAATATCACAATAAAAATTGACTTACGTAAAAAGGCAAAACTAAACAAAGAACAATGTGAGAAGCTTTGAAAAACCAAGATAAGACACAGTTGTGGGACCAGACAGAATATGTGTGTTTTGCGTAAGCGATAAGGAATATGCTGCTTTAGCTAAAAATTGTAGACACAGCAGAATATAGGGGTCATGGGAATTTGACCTGTAACCAAAGGCATAGTAAGATGTAACTAACCTTTATTAATACTGAAAAGAATCCATATGTGATCAGGTGATTATTGTAATACAATGTGATCAGGTGATTATTGTAATACAATGTGATTGGATGAAAATAGAATAAAAAGCTGTACCAACCAAGAGAGAACGAGAAGGTGCTCACACAGACCGTGGGGTCTGAGACTCTTCTCCCAGAGCTCTGATAAAAAACTGCATCTTTTTACTTTTACACGGTTTAGATGTGAATTTATTTTCACCACAACAGTAGGAAAAACAGAAAGGCAGAGTATTATTTAAATGGTGATAGATTGGGAAATGTTGATGTACAAAGGGACCTGGGTGTCCTTGTACACCAGTCACTAAAAGCAAACATGCAGGTGCAGCAAGCTGTTAGGATGGCAAATGGTTTGTTGGCCTTCATTGCAAGAGGATTTGAGTACAGGAGCAAGGATGTCTTGCTACAGTTGTACAGGGCCTTGGTGAGACCACACCTGGAGAACTGTGTGCAGTTTTGGTCTCCTTACCTAAGAAAGGATATACTTGCCATAGAGGGAGTGCAGCGAAGGTTCCCCAGACTGATTCCTGGGATGGCAGGACTGTCGTATGAGGAGAGATTGGATCGACTAGGCCTGTATTCACTAGAGTTTAGAAGAATGAGAGGGGATCTCATTGGAACGTATAAAATTCTGACAGGGCTAGACAGACTGGATGGAGGGAGGATGTTTCCCCTGGGTGGGTGGGGGGGGGTCTAGAACGAGGGGTCACAGTCTCAGAATACAGGGTAGGACATTTTGGACTGAGATGAGGAGAAATGTCTTCACTCAGAGGGTGGGGAACCTGTGGAATTCTCTACCACAGAAGGCTGTGGAGGCCAAATCACTGAATATATTTCAGAAAGAGATAGATAGATTTCTAGACACAAAAGGCATCAAGGGGTATGGGGAGAGAGCGGGAATATGGTACTGAGATAGAGGATCGGGCATGATCATATTGAATGGTGGAGCAGGCTCGAAGGGCCGAATGGCCGACTCTTGCTCCTATTTTTCTATGTTTCTATGATATGGGCTTGGCTATATGGAGCACAAGATCAAAATCTCCGGATGAGACTGTAATGTATACAACATTGAAGGAACTACTTTGTTTTGCGGATGTACATCCTTAGTTGCGAGCGTATATAACAGACACGTATTGATTTGTACAGTCAGTGCCGAAGTTCCAGTTACCCAGTAAAGTTCTCTTGAAGTTACTCTCAGTCTCTGCTGCTTTATTGTTTTTTGTAGTTGTGTGTAGTGGTACAAAGACAACAAATTGGCGACGAGAATTATGAGCATACGTCTTCCTATTCTGGCATCGCATCCAGAGGACACCGAAATTTGGAAGAAAGGAGCGAGAAGGTAGAGAAAATGAAGCACGCTTGCTAAGCTAGGCAGGGGTTATGTAAGTCAAGTGAAAAGTGCACAGGACTTGCATGACGCTAGCTAACTAGTAAAGAAAGAAAAACGGGTTTGGAAAAAGAAAAATGGTGATGATTGGCACGATTGCAGCATTTGATAGCAGCATTGAAGACTGGGCAACTTACATTGAAAGAGTGGAGTTGTACTGTGAGGCTAACGGAGTGGAGGTAGGAAAGAAAGCCACTGTTTTGCTAAGTGTTATGGGCGCAAGTACATATGGGCTGCTACGTAGTTTACTAAACCCTGAAAAGCCAGCAAACAAAACATTCAAACAAATAGTGGACACACTCCAAGACCATTTAAGCCCCAGACCACTGCTTATAGCTGAAAGATTTAAATTCCATAAGCGGAACCAGAGCAAAAATGAAAGCATTTCTGAATATTTGGCAAAGTTGCGCAAATGATCAGAACATTGCCAATTTGGAGTGGGCTTATCAGACACATTGAGAGACAGATTTGTGTGTGGTATGCAAAGTGAAAGCACACAAAAGAAGCTCCTGTCTGAAAAAGATCTCACCTTGGAGAAGGCTCTAAGTATTGCAATTTCAATGGAAGCAGCAGCACGTGGCGCTTTAGAAATTCAACAAAAATCCCTGGAATATTCCACTAACAAAATGTCTCTGAAACAGAAAGAAAGTGCTATTGCTGTGGTAAAATGTCACATGACCACAATGACTGTTGGTTTAAAGACAAAGATTGCAGACAGTGTAGCAAACGAGGGCACATTGAAAGGGTCTGCAAAGCAAAGCAGAAAACTGATACAATACAGAGTAACAAAAAGGCACACCAAGTGACTGGAAACAAGAAACATTTCAAAGATAGATACAAGAGGGTACACCAAGTGACTGGAGATAGGAAGAGGATCTGGCTTGTCTAAAACTACACAGTGTGAAAGAAACAGAGGATCACAGAATAATATGGGTTACTCCAGAAGTGGCAGGAGTTAGGCTGAAAATGGAGTTGGACACAGGCTCAGCTTTAACAGTGATCTCTGTACATGACTACAAACGACTGTTTTCACACATACCGCTAAGGCCAACTAAAGTACTGTTAAAGACATACACAGGACAAAGAGTGTGCCCCAAAGGTAAAATAAAAGTGACAGTGACATACCAAGAAAAAAAAATGCCGCAATTGAACCTCTATGTAGTGGAAAATGGAGGACCACCATTGCTGGGACGTGAATGGCTCAGGAAAATACAGTTGGATTGGCACACCATCCAAACACTGTTTGTGTCAGCAAAGGAGGACAGCAACGCCACTCCTGAGAGACTGTCACAAATACTCTCTGACTCTCAGGAAGTGTTCAAGAAGGGAATAGGAACACTTAAGGGCATGAAAGCAAAAATTAAGATTGAGGAGAACGCAAATCCAAAGTTCCACAAGGCCAGACCAGTGCCTTATGCAATTCGCCCTTCAGTAGAAGCAGAGCTGGAGAACTTGGAACAGTTAGGGGTCCTGTCCAAGGTGGATTGGAGTGAATGGGCCACACCTATAGTTCCAGTGATGAAGAAAACCTCCAGCACAAAACCAAGAAAGCCAAGAAAAGTGCGCATTTGTGGAGACTTTAAAGTGACTGTTAACCCAGTCCTCCACACAGTACAGTACCCATTGCCTCGCATTGAGGACATCTTTGCTTCCCTGTCAAGAGGGGAATGCTTCACAAAGATTGACTTGGCCCAGGCCTATCTCCAAATGGTAATTGATGATGCATCAAAGAAGTACCTAACAATAAATACGCACAAAGGCCTTTACCAGTACAATCGGCTGGTATTCGGAATAGCATCAGCTCCTGCAATCTGGCAAAGGGCAATGGACCAAGTCCTGCAGGGGATCCCAGGTACTCAGTGTTATCTTGATGACATCATCATTACTGGCAAGAATGACAATGACCACCTTTCCAACCTTGAACAGGTGCTCATCAGGTTACGGGAGTATGGGCTCCGAGCGAACCGAGACAAGTGTGAGTTTTTCAAAAAGGAAATCTCATACTGTGGACAAGGACGGTTTACACAAGTCTCCAGACAAGATTGAAGCTGTGATTAATGCACCAACACCTGAAAATGTGTCTCAGTTGAGATCATATCTTGGACTGGTGAACTACTATCACAAGTTCTTGCCCAACCTATCCACAGTGTTACATCCACTAAATGCACTGCTACAGACAGGGTCACAATGGAAGTGGAGTGACAGCTGTGAACAAGCTTTTCAAGAGAGTAAAAGACTCATTACTTCAGAAGAGGTGCTAGCTCACTTTGACCCATCCTTACCTATTCGACTGGCATGTGATGCTTCACCCTATGGCATTGGTGCCGTGTTGTCACATAAGTTGCCAGATGGCTGAGAGAGACCAATAGCCTTTGCTGCAAGATCCTTGACTACAGCTGAATGCAATTATGCACAGATTGACCGAGAGGCCCTCAGCCTTGTGTGGGGAGTCAAGAAATTCAACCACTACTTGTATGGTCAACAGTTTACACTGTTAACTGACCACCAGCCTCTTGTTTCAATCTTCAACCCAAGGAAGGGCGTTCCAGTGATGATGGCACAACGGCTGCAGCGATGGTCACTCTTCCTAGGGGCTCACCTGTATGACATTGAATACAAGGGGACCAAGCAACATGGCAACACTGATGGTTTGTCATGTTTACCACTGCCGACCTCAGAAGAAACTACAACAGTTGACTCAGCAGAGGTATTTCACACAATAGTTGAGCAGCTACCAGCGACAAACTCCCTCATTGAAAGATAAACACGCAATGACCCTACATTGTCAAAAGTTTATGACATCACTGTGAAGGGATGGCCAGCGCATGGTGACTCATTATTTCCAGCATTCTCAGCTAGGAGGGAGCAGTTATCAGTGTGTCGAGGAACACTGATGTGCGGCTCATGAGTTGTGATTCCTCCCAAGCTTCGTGACCGAGTGCTAGATGAACTGCATGAAGGCCACTTAGGTATGGTAAAGATGAAAAGCCTTGCATGTGGATACGTGTGGTGGCTGGGAATTGACAAACAGATCGAGGACCTGACAAAGAGCTGTTCAGGATGTCAAAAGGTCCAGAACGCACCACCACAAGCCACTCTCCACCCATGGGAATGGCCCTCATCACCATGGCAACATGTGCACGTCGACTTTGCCGGACCGTTCATGGACTCCATGTTCTTGATTGCAGTCGATGCACATTCCAAATGGCCCGAGGTCATTAAAATGAAATTAACCACATCTGAAAAGACCATTTCAGTTCTGAGGACCATGTTCGCTAGAAATGGACTACCAGAACAAATCTGCACAGACAATGGACAACAATTTGTCTCTGACGAATTCCAAAGGTTCACGAGGAAAAATGGAATCAAGCACTACACATCTGCCCCGTACCATCCAGCTACAAATGTCTTGGCAGAAAGATTCGTACAGACTTTCAAGAAGGCCATCAAAGCAATGTACAGCGAGAATCTACCACTGCAACACAAGACAGGCAATTTCCTCTTTGCTTATCGGAACGCAGTACACGCAGCCACTAATCAGACTCCAGCGATGATGTTTCTGAACAGGAACCTGAGATCTCGCATGGACCTTCTTAAACCGAATGTACGTCATGATGTAGAGAACAAACAGTTCAAACATTTGAATGCTAAGCCAACAAGAAGCTTCAGTGTGGGACAGTCAGATCTTGCTCGTGATTTCCGGACGGAAGAGTGGCAACCAGATACAATATCCACAAGAGAGGGACCACTGATGTATACTGTAGATGTGGGAGAGAACGCTTTGAGACGTCATGTGGACCAAATTCTGGACGTTCAGGTGGAAAACACCCCTATACCTCGCCCAGACTCACCTGACATGGAAACAGACACTCCTGATTCATCAGCATCAGCACCAGCCTCGTCCACAGCTGAGAGCTCTACCTGTGCTGATAGCTCACCTGATGCAACTGTACCTGTACAGTCTCATTCCCCAAAGCAAGAGAGTCTGGAGAGACGTTACCCAGAGAGGCAGAGGAGGCCTCCCCAGAGACTTGACTTGTAAATAAAATTTATGTTGGAATTTGAATTTTGTTACTGTAAAGACAGGCTCTGCATGTTAATTATAGAAATTTTGCATTAATATACTATTAAACTAAAAGGGGAGGAAGTGTAATGTATACAACATTGAAGGGACTACTTTGTTTAGCAGATGTATATCCTTAGTTGCGAGCGTATATAACAGACGTGTATCGATTTGTACAGTCAGTGCTGAAGTTCCAGTTACCCAGTAAAGTTCTCTTGAAGTTACTCTCAGTCTCTGTTGCTTTATTAGTTTATGTAGTTTGTGTACAAACACAACAGAGACCAAAATAGGGATTGTGGGAAGCTGTGAAGAGGACTGTAAGTGATTTCAGTGTGAATACACAGGTTAGTAAATGGGGCATGTAGATGTCAGAGGAAATTTAACGCAGTGAATTATAAGGTGATGCAGTTTGGCTGGAAGAAAAAAGTAGGAAATCTCCATTAAATGGTAAAACTTTAAAAGGTATAGTGGAACAGAGGGACTTTGGGGTGTAAGATTCTAGCTAATGCCTTGTCTTATTAATTAGCAGAATTGAGAGTCTCATGTCACCAACTTTAATACCTTATTCGGAAATATAAGGTCAGCAGATCCTCTGTCCTCTAACGTACCTGATATTGATCCTCTATCAGAGTGAACATGCAAGTCCCGCGTGTCCACAGTAACTTAGAAACATAGAAGACAGCAGCAGGAGTAGGCCATTCAGCCCCTCGAGCCTGCTCCGCCATTCAATGAGATCATGGCTGATCATCCAAACTCAGTACCCTGTTCCTGCCTTCTCCCCATATCCCTTGATCCCTTTAGCCTTAAGAAATATATCTAACTCCTTCTTGAATATATTTAATGAATTGGCCTCTACTGCCTTCTGTGGTAGAAAATTCCACAGGTGAAGAAATTCCTCCTCATCTCTGTCCTAAATGGCTTACCCCTTATCCTTAGACTGTGACCCCTGGTTCTGGACTCACCGGCCATCAGAAACATCCTTCCTGCATCTAGTCTGTCTAGTCCTGTTAGAATTTTATAAATTTCAATGAGATCCCCTCTCATTCTTCTAAACTCCAGCAAGTATAAGCCCAATCGCCCCAATCTCTCCTCATACATCATTCCTGCCATCCCAGGTATCAGTCTGGTGAATCTTCGCTGCACTCCCTCCATGGCAAGAACATCCTTCCTCAGATAAGGCGACCAAAACTGCACACAATACTCAAGATGTGGTCTCACCAAGGCTCTGTACAACTGCAAGACATCCTTGTTCCTGTACTCGAACCCTCTCGCTACGAAGGCCAACATACCATTTGCCTTCTTAACCACCTGCATGCTTACCTTCAGCGACCGGTGCACAAGGACACCCAGGTCTCGTTGCACTTCCCCTTCTCCCAATCTATTGCCATTCAGATAATAATCTGCCTTCCTGTTTTTGCCACCAAAGTGGATAACCTCGCATTTATCCACATTATACTGCATCTGCCATGCTTCTGCCCAATCACCCAACCTGTCCAAATCATCCTGGAGTTTCTCGGCATCCTCCTCACAGCACACATGCCCACCCAGCTTTGTGTCGTCTGCAAACTTGGAGATATTACATCTATTTTCCTCATCTAGATCATTTATATATATTGTGAACAGCTGGGGTCCTAGGACCGATCCCTGTGGTACCCCACTAGTCACTGTCTGCCACTCGGAAAAAGAGACGTTTATTCCAACTCTTTGCTTCCTGTCTGACAACCAGTTCTCTATCCAAGTCAATATCTTGCCCCCAATTCCATGTGCCTTAACTTTACACGCTAATCTCTTATGCGGGACCTTATCGAAAGCCTTCTGAAAATCCAAATACACCACATCCACGGGTTCTTCCTTATCTATTCCACCAGTTACATCCTAAAAAAATTCCAGTAGATTAGTCAAGCACGATGTACCTTTTGTAAATCCATGTTGACTTCGTCCGATCCTGTCATTGTTTTCCAAGTGCTCTGCTATTACATCTTTTATAATGGACTCTAGCATTTTCCCCACTACCGATGTCAGGCTTACCGGTCTATAATTCCCCATTTTCTCTCTACCACCTTTTTTGAATAGTGGGGTAACATTAGCTACTCTCCAATCCATGGGAACTGATCCAGATTCTATTGAATGTTGGAAGATGATCAGCAATGCATCTACTATTTCTAGGGCACTTCCTTAAGTACCCTAGGATGTAGATTATCAGGCCCTGGGGATTTATCGGCCTTCAATCCCGTCAATTTCCCTGACACCATTTCCCTACAAATGCTGATTTCTTTCAGTTCCTCCCTCTCATTAGACCCTATGTTCCCCAACATCTCTGGGAGGTTATTTGTGTCCTCCTTTGTGAAGACAGAACCAAAGCATGTATTTAATTGGTCTGCCATTTCTTTGTTCCCCATTATAAATTCCCCTGATTCTGACTGCAAGGGACCTACGCTTGACTTCACCAATCTTTTTCTCTTCACTTATCTATAAAAGCTTTTACAGTCAGTTTTTATGTTCCCTGCAAGCTTACTCTCATATTCTATTTCCCCCCTCTTAATTAATCCCTTTGTCCTCCTTTGCTGAATCCTAAACTGCTCCCAATCGTCAGGTTTACTGATTTTTCTGGCCAATTTGTATGTCCTTTCCTTCGATCCTATGCTATCCCTAATTTCCCTTGTTAGCCACGGTTGAGTCACCTTTTTTGTTTTATTTTTATGCCAAACAGGGATGAACAAATTCTGTAGTTCATCCATGCGATCTTTGAATGTTTGCCATTGCCTATCCACCGTCAACCCTTTGAGTAACATTCCCCAATCAAACCTACCCAACCCACGCCTCATACCATCGTAGTGTGAGGTGGTGTGTTAATGAATTTCACTATAGGTCAGTGTGAGGTGGTGTGTTAATGAATTTCACTATAGGTCAGTGTGAGGTGGTGTGTTAATGAATTTCACTATAGGTCAGTGTGAGGTAGTGTGTTAATGAATTTCACTATAGGTCAGTGTGAGGTGGTGTGTTAATGAATTTCACTATAGGTCAGTGTGTGGTGGTGTGCTTTGGTGGGAAGAATAAGGAGGCCACTCACTATTTGGACAAGGGGGAGAAATTGGGTTGCTTTGTGCCTCCCGCGATATTCAGCGGGAGGTTAGCGGCGGAGGTAGTCTGTAGCTCCCCGTGGCACTGCACCGCCGGCAATGACGTCATCACTATGCGCAGCACCCCGGCTGCAACCTTGGGTTGCGACCCCATACCTATCACCGGACGATATGTCCGACAGGGTCAGGGGTCGTTTCTGCAGCCGCGGCGATGCCACTTAAAGGGCAGGTGTCGGGCGGCAACTTTTTATTTTGGCCGACTGCCAGCACCTGCCCCCTTTCCCTTTCTTCTTCGGGGTGTCGGCCGCGATTGCTCAGCCCGGCGCTCCTCTTGATCAGACACCCCGCTCCCCGGTGGTCCAGCAGGGCCCCGGTGTGTGCAGTGCTAGGCCCCTCCCCTTTAATCAGGGAGGGAGGTCTGCTATGACACGGTGCTATGTGCCGGCGGGCGTGGCGCTGTTACATGAATCGCCGTGAAATTCACTGGTAGCGCCTCAAGAGGGAGGGGAGCGCTTCCAGTAGCACCCCGCCTCCTGCCTGGGGCGCTACCACTGAATTTAATGCGCAGGGGCGCTAACGTTTTTGGGGCGCTAAAATTAGCCCCGGCACCACCGAATTTCTCCCTAAGAGTCTAAATGGGCTAGAGGAGCAGAGGGATCCAGGGATACAGATACACAAATCACTAAAAGTAGCAACACAGGTTAATAAGGCCATTAAAAAAAAAGCACTGGGGTACATTCCTAAAGGAGCCTTCTGTTCCGTGCCTAGGAGCTCTGAACCATGGCAGAGAGCGGCTGGGACACGTTTCTCACACGCCTCGAGATTAACCTGCACGGCTACTTTGCTGTCAGTGAAGAGACAAGAAAGACCAAAGTGCCATTTGCCCCTCTCAGTGTGGCCCTGAAGGACTGTGTCCAGGCTGGAGTTCTGTTCCCGCCGTACGATCCTCCCCCAGATTGTCCTTTGAGCTCCAGCTAGGTGATGCTAAACACTCAGGTGGGAAAGAAGAAAATCTACAATAATGTGTTTAAAACAAAGCTCGTTTATTTGACATCTATCCAGAATATTAAATTCCAGCCCAGTTATAGGGGTTATTAACATCAGCAGAAACAAACCCCAACTGTCAGAATGAACATGGTTCAGTCCTGAATGTGATTAACAGCAGCAACAGCAGAATCCAACCCGTGCAGTCACTTGTGAACTCGCTGGTGTGTCAGCAGGCTGGATGACTGAGTGAATCCCTTCCCACACTCAGAGCAGGTGAACAGCCTCTCCCCAGTGTGAACTCGCTGGTGTCTCAGCAGGTCGGATGACTGAGTGAATCCCTTCCCACACTCAGAGCAGGTGAACGGCCTCTCCCCAGTGTGAACATGCTGATGATTCAGCAGGTAGGATGGCTTAGTGAATCCTTTCCCACACTCTGAGCAGGTGAACGGCCTCTCCCCAGTGTGAACTCGCTGGTGATTCAGCAGGTTGGATGAATTACCGAATCCCTTCCCACACTCAGAGCAGGTGAACGGTCTCTCTCCAGTGTGAACATGCTGATGATTCAGCAGGTTGGATGACTTAGAGAATCCCTTCCCACACTCAGAGCAGGTGAACGGCCTCTCCCCAGTGTGAACGCGCTGGTGATTCAGCAGGTTGGATGAATTAGTGAATCCCTTCCCACACTCAGAGCAGGTGAATGGCCTCTCCCCAGTGTGAACTCGCTGATGTGTCTGAAGGTCGGATGACTGAGTGAATCCCTTCCCACACTCAGAGCAGGTGAACAGACCCTCTCCAGTGTGAACTCGCAGGTGTGTCAGCAGGTTGGATGACTTAGTGAATCCCTTCCCACACTCAGAGCACGTGAACGGTCTCTCCCCGGTGTGAACACGCTGGTGTATCAGCAGGGTGGATGACTGAGTGAATCCCTTCCCACACTCAGAGCAGGTGAACGGTCTCTCCCCAGTGTGAACTCGCTGGTGTGTCAGTAGGTTGGATGACTTAGTGAATCCCTTCCCACACTCAGAGCAGGTGAACGGCCTCTCCCCAGTGTGAACTCGCTGGTGTGTCAGTAGGTGGGATGACTGAGTGAATCCCTTCCCACACTCAGAGCAGGTGAACGGCCTCTCCGCGGTGTGAATGCGCTTGTGTATCGATAGGCCAGAGGGTTGGCTGAAGCCTCGTCCACACACAGAACACGTGTACGGTTTCTCCTCGCTGTGAACGGTGTTTTTTGCTTCCATGTTCAGAGGCCGATGATATTCAGATCCGATGAGTCGAGTGACTCTGTTAGATCTTGAAGTGATGTTTGGTTTGAGCTTACCGTCTGCAAATCCTTCCCTTCCAGTGCCCTGTAAAATTAATATAAAACAGGGAGCGTGAGAGACAACCCACAAGAAAACAAAGGCAGGTTGTGAAATTGAGCTCAATGAATCTGCTCAATTGTGGGGCCGGCACTAGAAAAAAGTGACCATGAAAGATGCTGGATTGTCATAAATACCCAACTGGTTCACTAATGTCCTTCAGGGAAGGGAATCCGCCACCTGGTCTGGGCCTACACAAGACTCTGGCCTCTATGGGAGGAGAGAGGGAGGTGGGTGGGGGGGGAAGGATAGGAACTTTATACATCTGCAACTCGACCAGAACTTTGATAGAACCTCCAAAACCCACAACCTCCACCACCTAGAAGGACAAGGGCAGCTGTTGTATGGGAGCACCATCACATCCAAGTTCCCCGCCAAGTCACACGTCATCCTGACTGAGATATATTCATCGTTGCTGGGTCATAATCCTGGAACTCCTTACCGAACAACATTGTGGGAATACCTTCACCACACGGACTGCAGTAGTTCAAGAAGGCGACTCACCACCCCCCTCTCAATGGGAAACTGGGGATTGGCCATATTTGCTGCTCTTGCGAGCTACGCCCACATCCCAAGAATGAATTAAAACAAATCTGTAGATGTAAACTGGATTAAAAGCCTGTACAGAAATACTTGTTCCTAAAACAATACTCTTTTACATTGTACGAACAGTGTCTGTTTAACAACCTAATCTCCCCCAGAATCCACCTCCCTTGACAGTCTCACATTGGAAATTGTTGGGTCCTCCTGGGCTCAGAAGTACTGGGGGTTAAACCCAACAGCTTCTCCTCCATCTCCACTCCAGCTCAAACTGAAACATAGAAGATAGGAGCAGGAGTAGGCCATTCGGCCCCTCGAGCCTGCTCCACCATTCAATGCGATCATGGCTGATCATCCAAGTTCAGTACCCGGTACCTGCTTTCTCCCCATACCCCTTGATCCCTTTAGCCTTAAGAAATATATCCAACTCCTTCTTGAATATATTTAATAATGTATTGGCCTCCACTGCCTTCTGTGGTAGAGAATTCCACAGGTTCACCACTCTCTGGGTGAAGAAATTCCTCCTCATTTCTGTCCTAAATGGCCTACCCCTTATCCTTAGACTGTGACCCCTGGTTCTGGACTCCCCGACCATCGGGAACATCCTTCCTGCATCTAGTCTGTCCAGTCCTGTCAGAATTTTATAAGTTTCAATGAGAGCCCCTCTCATTCTTCTAAACTCCAGCGAGTACAAGCCCAATCGTCCCAATCTCTCCTCATACGTCATTCCTGCCATCCCAGGTATCAGCCTGGTGAATCTTCGCTGAGCTCCTTCCACGGCAAGAACATCCTTCCTCAGATAAGGTGACCAAAACTGCACACAATACTCAAGATGTGGTCTCACCAAGGCCCTGTACAACTGCAGCAAGACATCCTTGTTCCTGTACTCAAACCCTCTCGCTATGAAGGCCAACATACCATTAGCCTTCTTAACCGCCTACTGCACCTGCATGCTTACCTTCAGCGACTGGTGCACAAGGACACCCAGGTCTCGTTGCACTTCCCCTTCTCCCAATCTATTGCCATTCAGATAATAATCTGCCTTCCTGTTTTGGCCACCAAAGTGGATAACCTCACATTTATCCACGTTATATTGCATCTGCTATGCTTCTGCCCAATCACCCAATCTGTCCAAATCACCCTGTAGTTTCTCAGCATCCTCCTCACAGCACACATGCCCACCCAGCTTTGTGTTGTCTGCAAATTTGGAGATATTACATCTAGTTCCCTTGTCTAGATCATTAATATATATTGTGAATAGCTGGGGTCCAAGGACCGATCCCTGCGGTACCCCACTAGTCACTGCCTGCCGCTCGGAAAAAGACCCGTTTATTCCAACGCTTTGCTTTCTGTCTGCCGACCAGTTCTCTATCCAAGTCAATATCTTGCCCCCAATCCCATGTGCCTTAACTTTACACGCTAATCTCTTATGCGGGACCTTATCAAAAGCCTTCTGAAAGTCCAAATACACAACGTCCACTGATTCTCCCTTATCTATTTTACTAGTTATATCCTCAACAATGAAGCAACAAAAAGACCTACACAGGCGGCCAGGGACCTACCTTCCGTCAGCCTGAAATAAAACTCTTCCTGACAGCCGCTGACTAATGGCGGCCGCAGCACCCACAATCCCCCGTGCCCCAGAAACCACTCTATCCAATGCGCTGATTTCCCTGCTGAGAGTGCGCATGCCCCCCGGGGCCGTGGGCCATTCTGGGAGCCTGGCTCCTGTCCTTTTCCCGATTCGGACTTGGTGGAACCGGCTGAAGAAACCGGGAAGCGGCGGCTTGAATGGGGGAGGCGCTGCACCCTGGGTTTCCTGGTGCCGGGGCTCTGGCCACATGTCCTCTGGTCCCGGCCGCTCTGATTCTGATTGAGTTTTTGATGAGGTAACAGAGAGGGTTGATGAGGGCACTGCGGTTAAGGTGGTGTACATTTATTTCCAAAAGGCGTTCCACAAGTGCCACATAATAGGCTTGCCAGCAAAGTTGAAGCCCATGGAATAAAAGGGACAGTGGCAGCATTGATACAAAATTGGCAAAGTGACAGGAAACAGAGAGTAGTGGTGAACGGTTGTTTTTCGGACTGGAGGAAGGTATACAGTGGTGTTCCCCAGGGGTCGGTACTAGGACCACTGCTTTACTTGATATATATTAATGACCTAGACTTGGGTGTACAGGGCACAATTTCAAAATTTGCAGATGACAGAAAACGTGGCAGTAAAGTAAACAGTGAGGAGGATAGTGATAGACTTCAAGAAGACATAGACAGGCTGGTGGAATGGGCGGACATGTGGCAGATCAAATTTAACGCAGAAAAGTGCAAAGTGATACATTTTGGTAGGAAGAACCAAGTGAGGCAATATAAACTAAAGGGTACAATTTTAAAGTGTGTGCATGAACAGAGACACCTGGGGGTATGTGTGCACAAATCGTTGAAGGTGGCAGGGCAGGTTGAGAAAGTGGTTAAAAAAGCATACGGGATCCTGGGCTTAATAAATAGAGGCAGAGAGTCCAAAAGGAAGGAGGTTATGATCAACCTTTATAAAACACTGGTTCGGCCTCAACTGGTGAATTGTGTCCAATTCAGGGCACTGCACTTTAGGAAGGATGTGAAGGCCTCAGAGAGGGTGCAGAAAAGATTTACAAGAATGGTTCCAGTGATAAGGGATGAGGGACTTCAGTTATGTGGATAGACTCGAGAAGCTGGGGTGGTTCTCCTTACAGCAGAGAAGGTAGAGAGGAGATTTGATAGGTGTTCAAAATCATGATGGGTCTGGACAGAGTAGAAACTGTTCCCATTGGCGGAAGGGTCGAGAACCAAAGGCGACATGAGGAAAAACTTTTTTATGCAGCGAGTGGTTAGGATCTGGAATGCACTGCCTGAGAGGGTGGTGGAGGCAGATTCAATCACAGCTTTCAAAAGGGAATTGGATAAGTACCTGAATGAAAAAGAATTGCAGGGTTACGGGGAAAGGGCGGGGAGTGGGACTAGCTGAAGTGGTCTTGCAGAGAGCCGGCACGGGCTCGACAGGTCGAATGGCCTCCTTCTGTGCTGTAACCATTCTATGATTCTATAAAATATTAGAAAGTTTGTTCCACAGAAGCACGAGCTTTATCTGCTTTTATTGATGAATTTAAAAAGTCTGTATTAAAACCTGAGCCAGTGTGTTGTGAGCCAAAGAGCCTTGTGTCCAATGAGGGGAATAAAGGCCCACAGCCTCCCCTGGCCCCGGGCCCTGAACAAGGGACTGGAGAAACTCGCTGCCCTGCGGATCAGACAATCAGCCGGCGCTAGTCCCGCCCCTCGGGCTCCCCGATTGGTTGGAGGACCCGCCGCCGGCTCGCTCCTCCAGCCCTGCCCCGCTCGCTCCCTATTGGTTGGAAGCTCCCGTCAATCAGGCCCTGGGTCACATTTCCCCGAGGAGATCACGTGCTCCGTCCAACTGACGCTGCTCGGTCCGGGGCCTCGCGGACTCTCAGATTTTTCTATTTCTCTTTATTCTCTCCCGATCCACCCCTACCCCCACCCTGCGCGATTCTCCACCCAATCGGAGCGGAGAAAACTCACTTTGCGTCACCGATCGCGACTCTGGACCCGACACTAAGGCCTTTCCCCGGAATGCCCCACGCCAACTCCGTCCGGCAGGATCCGAGTGCGCAGGCGCAGCTCCGAGTGGGGGAGGGGGGTTGGCCCCTTCTGGGCATGCACGGTTTTTACCCTTGGTGACCGGGAGGGGTCACTGTGCCGGACTCGGTCCGAACCGCCGCTCCCTGTGCGCATGCGCAGACTATTGTCTGTCAATTAACCATCAGCCAGAAGAGGTCGCTGGTGAGACCAGTGAAGAAAGAAACACTTGCATTTCTATAGCGCCTTTCACCACCACCGGACGTCCTAAAGTGCTTTACAGCCAATGAAGTCCTTTTGAAGTGTAGTCACTGTTGTAGTGTAGGAAATGCGGCAGCCAAATAGCGCACAGCAAGCTCCCACAAACAGCAATGTGATAATGACCAGATAATCTATCTTTTTGTTAACTCTGTTTCTCTCTCTACGGATGTTGCCTGGCCTGCTGAGTGTTTCCAGCATTTCCTGTTGTTATTTCAGATTTCCAGCATCTGCAGTATTTTGCTATTATCCTTTTGTTCCATTGATTGAGGGATAAACATTGGCTAGGACACCGGGGATATTTCCCCTGCTCTTTTCCACATTACAACAGTGACTACACCTCAAAAGTACTTCATTGGCTGTAAAGCACTTCAAGACGTCTGCTGGTCATGAAAGCACTATATAAATGCAAGTCTTTCTTTCTCAAAACAGTGTCATGGGATCTTTTACATCCACCTGAGAGCAGACAGGGCCTCAGTTTAATGTCTCATCCGAAAGACGCCACCTCTGACAGTGCCTCAGTACTGCACTGGAGTGTCAGCCTGGATTTTTGTGCTCGAGTCTCTGGAGTGGGACTTGAACCCACAACCTTATGCCTCAGAGGCAAGAGTGCTACCATAGTCATAGATTTATACAGCACAGAAAAGGACCTTCGCCCATCGTGTCCACGCTGGCCATCAAGCCCTGTCTATTCTAATCCCATTTTCCAGCACTTGGTCCGTAGCCTTGTATGCTATGGCGTTTCCAGTGCTCATCTAAATCCTTCTTGAATGTTGTGAGGGTTCCTGCCTCTACCACCCTTTCAGGCAGTGAGTTCCAGATTCCAACCACCCTCTGGGCGAAAAAGCTTTTCCTCAAATCACCTCTAAACCTCCTGCCCCTTACCTTGAAACTATGCCCCCTGGTTATTGACCCCTCTACTAAGGGGAAAAGTTCCTTTCTATCTACCCTATGCCCCTCATAATTTTGTACACCTCAATGAGGTCCCCCCTCAGCCTTCTCTGCTCTAAGGAAAACAACCCCAACCTGTCCAGTCTCTCTTCATAGCTGAAGCGCTCCAGCCCAGGTAACACCCTGGTGAATCTCCTCTGCACCCTCTCCAATGCAATCACATCCTTCCTCTAGTGTGGCAACCAGAACTGCACACAGTATTCCAGCTGTGGCCTAACTAGCGTTTTGTACAGCTCCATCATAACCTCCCTGCTCTTGCCTTCATTAGCCGAGGCATAGAATATAAGTATCCCATATGCCTTCTTAACCACCCTATCTAGCTGTCCTGCTGCCCTCAGGGATCTATGTACATGCACACCAAGGTCCCTCTGATCCTCTGTCCTTCCTAGGGTCCTACCATTCATTGTGTATTCCCTTGTTAGTCCTCCCAAAATGCATCACCTCACACTTTTCAGGGTTAAATTCCATTTGCCACTGTGCTGCCCATCTAACCAACCCGTCTATATTCTCCTGTAGCCTGAGGCTTCCCTCCTCGCTATTTACCACTCCACCAATTTTCGTGCCATCTGCGAACTTACTGATCATACCTCCTACATTCATATCTAAATCATTAATGTACACTACAAACAGCAAAGGACCCAGCACCGATCCCTGCGGTAACCCACTGGACACAGGCTTCCAGTCACAAAACAACCTTTGACCATCACCCTCTGCCTCCTGCCACTAAGCCAATTTTGGATCCAATGTGCCAAATTGCCCTGGATCCCATGGGCTCTTACCTTCTTGACCAGTCTCCCATGTAGGACTTTGTCAAAAGCCTTACTGAAGTCCATGTAGACTACATCAACTGGACTGCCCTCATCCACACACCTAGTCACCCCCATCGAAAAATTCAATCAAATTGGTTAGACATGATCTCCCCCTGACAAAGCCATGCTGACTATCCTTGATTAATCCTTGCCTCTCCAACTGGAGACTAATTCTGTCCCTCAGAATTTTTTCCAATAATTTCCCTACCAATGATGTTCAGCTCACTGGCCTGTAATTACCTGGTTTATCCCTACTACTACCCTTCTTGAATAATGGTACTACATTAGCTGTTCTCCAGTCCTCTGGCACCTCCCCTGTGGTCAGAGAGGTTCTGAAAATTTGTGTCAGAGCCCCTGCAATCTCCTCCCTTGCCTCACACAGCAGCCTGGGATACATCTCGTCTGGGCCTGGAGGTTTATCCACTTTTAAGCCCGCTAAAACCACTAGTACCTCCTCCCTTTCAATACTAATTTGTTCAAGTATATCACAATCCCCCTGCCTGATTTCTATGCCTGCATCGTCCTTCTCCATAGTGAACACAGATGCAAAATATTAATTTAAAACCTCACCTACATCTTCTGGCTCTACACACAGATTGCCACTTTGGTCCCTAATGGGCTCTACTCTTTCCCTGGTTATCCTCTTGCCCTTAATATACTAATAAAACACCTTGGGATTTTCCTTTATTTTGCCTGCCAGTGTTTTTTCATGACCCCTCTTCGTTCTCCTAATTTCTTCTTTAAGTACCCCCCTGCACCTTCTATACTCCTCTAGGGCTTCCACTGTTTTTAGTCCTTTGTATCTGCCAAAAGCCTCCCTTTTTTTCCTAAACCATTCTTGTATGTCCCTCGACATCCAGGGTTCCCTGGATTTGTTGGTCCCACCCTTGACCTTTACGGGAACATGTTGGCGTTGTACTCTCTCTATTTCCTTTCTGAAAGACTCCCACTGCTCTGATGTGGATTTTCCTACAAGTAGCTGATCCCAGTCCACTTTGGCCAGATCCTGCCTTATCATATTAAAATCGGCCTTCCCCCAATTTAGAACCTTTATTTCCGGTCCATCTTTGTCCTTTTCCATAACTACTTTAAATCTCACCAAATGATGGTCACTGTTACCAAAATGCTCTCATACTAACCCTTCTACCACTTGCCCTGCTACATTCCCTCGAATTAGGTCCAGTACCGCCCCCTCTCTTGTAGGACTTTCTACATGTTGGCTGAAAAAGCTCTCCTGGATGCACTTTAAGAATTCCACACCCTCTAAGCCTTTCACACTCTGACTATCCCAGTTAATATTGGGGAGGTTGAAACCCCAACAATTATTACCCTATTATTTCTACACTTCTGAGATTTGCCTACATATCTGTTCCTCTATCTCCCCCTTACTGTTTGGGGGCCTATAGTACACTCCCAGCAAAGTGCTTGCCCCCTTTTTGTTTTTAAGTTCTACCCATATGGCCTCATTAGCGGAACCTGCTAAGGTATCATCCCTCCTTACAGCAGAAATTGACTCCTTGATTAATATTACTAACCTGATTTTTGGTCAACTCTTGGAGCATTCAACTTTAATAAATCTCCGGGAGAAGGAGTCGCTTCACTTGCACTGGTTCCTGGGGCCTGATCACCTTCCCCAGGAGCAGGGCCCTGATTCTGGAGGTGTTTTATTGCACCACTTGGTGTACTTGAGAAGAGCCCCATCAGGGCGAGTGCGGGAGAGTCAGGGGGCGAGTGCGGGAGGGTCAGGGGGCGAGTGCGGGAGCGTCCATCTCCAGGACCAGTGTGTATCTGAGTCAATGAGACTCTCTCTGACCTTTCTCACCAGTCCCTCTCCAGGATCAGTGTGTATCTGAGTCAATGGGACTCTCTCTGACGTTTCTCCCCAGTCCATCTCCAGGACCTATATGTATCTGAGTCAATGGGACTCTCTCTGACCTTTCTCCCCAGTCCATCTCCAGGACCAGTGTGTATCTGAGTCAATGGGACTTTCTCTTACCTTGCTCCCCAGTCGATCTCTGGAAGCTCTTTGAATCGGAAGGGTTCTCTCCGGTTGGTGCTCACAATCCTGTGCTGGTTAACCGGCTGTTGTTCCTCAGTCGACAATCCCTGTTTACTTTGAGCTGAGCACCTTCGTCAATCACACCATCATTCACCGGGAGATCTAATTGTGGCAAAGCAGAAAATAAGAACAACATTGAAAGCGTGAAATAATGTAATGTAGGCTTTTAATCTGCTTACTAATAATCCAATGTGAAGGCGGAGTATTTGTTTGATTTTGTGCCTTTGCTCAGATCCCCAGTTGCGGGGCTGTGTGTTTAGTTTGGAGATTTTCCTCAGATCCCCAGTTGCGGGGCTGTGTGTTTAGTTTGGGGATTTTCCTCAGATCCCCAGTTGCGGGGCTGCGTGTTTAGTTTGGAGATTTTCCTCCGATCCGCAGTTGCGGGGCTGTGTGTTTAGTTTGGGGATTTTCCTCAGATCCCCAGTTGCGGGGCTGTGTGTTTAGTTTGGGGATTTTCCTCAGATCCCCAGTTGCGGGGCTGTGGGTTTAGTTTGGAGATTTTCCTCACAGTAAATTTCCGGCCTCCTGAGACTCCCCCATTCTCACTGCTCTGGGCGGAAATGCGCCATTTTCTGTGCGGTGTTACTGCCCGGAGCGGTGACCCTGTGAGCCTCCTTCGCTGTGATCGAAACTCGGGGCTGAGCAGCCGCTGTCGGGCCGAGTTCCCTCAATCAGCCTGTGTCTGACCCTCACTCACCGATCAACCCGCGCCGCCCGGCCCAGCACACAGCAGGGGAACGGCACTGCGCCTGCGCCAGAGGGCAGGGGAGAGGCACTGCGTCTGCGCCGGAGGGCAGGGGAGCGGCACTGCGCCAGCGCCGGAGGGCAGGGGAGCAGCACTACGCCTGCGCGGGAGGGCATCGGAGCGGCACTGCACCTGCGCGGGAGAGGTAGAAAGGGAGCGGCACTGCGCCTGCGCCGGAGGGCAGGGGAGCGGCACTGCGCCTGCGCGGGAGAAAGGGAGCGGCACTGCGCCTGCGCCGGAGGGCAGGGGAGCGGTATTGCGCCTGCGCGGGAGGAAATGGAGCGGCACTGCGCCTGCGCGGTAGAGCTATGTCGCACGAACGCATCACTGTCGCTCCCAGTGGTGGGAGGACTACATCAGAACATATACAGGCCCAGGTTAACGGCAGCCATCTTTGTAAAGGAGGGAGGAAAGTTACCATATGCCTGAGACAAAGAGCCTTGTGTCCAATGCGGGGAATAAAAGCCCACAGCCTCTCCTGGCCCCGGGCCCTGAACAAGGGACTGGAGAAACTCGCTGCCCTGCGGATCAGACAATCAGCCGGCGATAGTCCCGCCCCTCGGGCTCCCCGATTGCTTGGAGGACCCGCCGCCGGCTCGCTCCGCCAGCCCCGCCCTGCTCGCTCCCTATTAGTCGGAGGCTCCCGTCAATCAGGCCGCGGGCCCGGGTGACGTATTCACGAGGAGATCACGTGACCGTCCAACTGCCGCCGCTCGGTCCGGGGCCTCGCGGACTCTGAGGTTTTTCTATTTCTCTTTTTATTCTCTCCCGGTCCACCCCGCGCCATTCTCCACCCAATCGGAGCGAAGAAAACACACATTTGCCTCACCGATCGCGACTCTGGAACCGACACCAAGGCCTTTCCCGGAATGCCCCGCGCCGACTCTGTCCGGCAGGATCCGAGTGCGCAGGCGTAGCTCCGAGTGGGGGAGGGGGTTGGTCTCCAGTGGGCATGCGCGGTTATTACCCTTGGTGACCGGCAGGGGTCGCTGTGCCGGACTCGGCACAAACCGCCGCCCCGTCTGCGCATGCGCGGGCTCATGGCTGTCAATCAGCCAGCAGCCAGAAGAGGTCGCTGGTGAGACCAGTGAAGAAAGAAAGACTTGCATTTATATAGCGCCTTTTACCACCACCGGATGTCCCAAAGCGCTTTACAGCCAATGAAGTACTTTTTGAAGTGCAGTTACTGTTATAATGTAAACAAAGAAACAGAAGATCGGAGCAGGAGTAGGCTGATCATCCAAACTCAATACCCTGTCACGGCCTTCTCCCCCTATCCCTTGATCCCTTTAGCCTTAAGAAATATATCCAACTCCTTCTTGAATATATTTAATGAACTGGCCTCCACAGCTTTCTGTGGTAGAGAATTCCACAGGTTCACCACTCTCTGGGTGAAGAAATTCCTCCTCATCTCTGTCCTAAATGGCCTACCCCTTATCCTTAGACTGTGACCCCTGGTTCTGGCGTAGGAACCGCGGAAGTCAGTAAGCGCACCGCAAGCTCCCACAAACAGCAATGTGATAATGACCAGATAATCTATCTTTTTGTTGTGTTAATTGAGGGATAAACATTGGCTAGGACACCGGGGGATAACTCCCCTGCTCTTTCCCACATTACAACAGTGACTACACTCCAATAGTACCTCATTGGTTGTAAAGCACTTCAAGACATCTGCTGGTCGTGAAAGGCACCATATAAATGCAAGCCTGTCTTTCTCGAAATAGTGCCATGGGATCTTTTATATCCAGCTGAGAGAGCAGACAGGGCCTCAGTTTAACATCTCATCCAAAAAACGACACC
Organism: Somniosus microcephalus; assembly: GCF_052327205.1. Classification (NCBI taxonomy): domain Eukaryota; kingdom Metazoa; phylum Chordata; class Chondrichthyes; order Squaliformes; family Somniosidae; genus Somniosus; species Somniosus microcephalus. The sequence goes on from NW_028225179.1 coordinate 19,151,855, forward strand.
TCCAACAGTGCCACACTCCCTCAGCACTGCACTGGAGTGTCAGCCTGCATTTTTGTGCTCAAGTCTCTGAAGTGGGACTTGAACCCACAACCTTCTGACATCAGAGGCGAGAGTGCTACCCACTGAGCCACTGGCTGACACTAAAGAACAAGCAGTTCTGACAAAAGGTCATCGACCTGAAACATTAACTGTTTCTGTCTCCACAGATCCTGCCTGACCTGCTGAGTATTTCCAGTAGTTTCTGTTTTTATTAAAGAAACGAGGGAGTGATTGCTGACAGGAAGAATGTTGGGTTGTCCTGCGCATGTGCACCTCCCTGGCGGCTGAGGCAAAACACCGACTCGCCCCCACCTGAGCCGCGCACCAGTACCAGATGTTGCGGCTGCGCATGCGCGGCCGGTGTTCCAACCGCGGGGTTTTGTGTGATGAGCATGCGCGTTGCGGACTGATCGGGACGGGCGATTGTAGAGCAGGAGGGAGAGCGCGGGGGCCATGAGCACATGCGCGGGACTCAGCGTCAACAGAGCGCTTTCTGGAGCGCGGGGGCTTGTGGGTATTACAGCCGCCATTACTGCTGATCCTTTCAACCAACCTGTGTAGCAGCTGGAGCCTGCAAATCAGCTTCGCTGCCCCTAGGTTCGGAAAGGGGAAAATTAAACAACAGTTTGCCTCTGATCCTTTTCTGATCTCAATTTACAGGGTTATAGAAGTGGAGCAGTTACAGGCGGGAAGCTCAGACCAAACATCACGTCAAGATCTGACAGAGTCACTCGATTCATCAGGACCTGAATATCATCGGCCTTTGCACATGGAAGGAGAAAGCAGCGATCGCAGCGATGACAAACTGCACACGTGTTCGGTGTGTGAACGCGGATTCAGCCAATTGCCTGACCTGGTGAGACACGTGCACCGTCACACCGGGGAGAAACCAGGTAAAGGTGGGGACGGCGGGAAGGGATTCAGTTCCCCGTCTGCATTGGAAGTTCAATGGCACAGTCACATCAGGGACAGTCTGTTCACCTGCTCCGTGTGTGGAAAGGAATTTGTTTGTTCATCCCACCTGCAAACACACCAGCGAGTTCACACTGGGGAGAGACCATTTCAGTGTTCTGACTGGGAAGAGCTTTAAAAGCCCCAGGGATCTGAAGAAACACCAGCTTGTTCACACTGATGTGAGACCCTTTAACTGTCCTGACTGTGGTAAGAGCTTTAAAAGTCCCCGGGAGCTCAAGCAACACCAGCGAGTTCACACTGGGGAGAGGCCGTTCACCTGCTCCGATTGTGGGAAGGGATTCACTCAGACAGCCAACCTGCAGAGACACCAGCGCCTCCACACTGGGGAGAGGCCATTCACCTGCTCCATGTGTGGGAAGGGATTCAGTGAGTCATCCAACCTGCAGACACACCAGCTTGTTCACACTGACGAGAGATCCTTTAAACGTTCTGACTTTGGGAAGAGCTTTAAAAGCCCCCAGGAGCTGAAGGGACACTGGCTCCTACACACTGGGGAGAGACCGTTCACCTGCTCCGTGTGTGGGAAGGGATTCGCTCGGTCCTCCACCCTCCTTTCACACCAGCTTGTTCACACTGATGAGAGGCCGTTTAACTGCCCTGACTGTGGGAAGCGTTTTAAAAGCCCCGGGGATCTGAAGGGACACCAGCTTGTTCACACTGCGGAGAGGCTGTTCACTTGCTCCGTGTGTGGGAAGGGATTCTTGAAGTCCTCCACCCTGCTGAGACAACAGCTTGTTCACACTGATGAGAGGCCATTTAACTGTTCTGACTGTGGGAAGAGCTTTAAAAGCCCTGGGGAGCTGAAGGGACACCAGCGAGTTCACACGAATGAGAGACCCTTTAAATGTTCTGAGTGTGGGAAGAGTTTTAAAATCCCTGGGGAGCTCTAGCAACACTAGCGAGTTCACACTGCAGAGAGGCTGTTCACCTGCTCCATGTGTGGGAAGGGATTCACTGTGTCATCCGCCCTCCTGTCACACCAGCTTGTTCACGCTGACGAGAGACCCTTTAAATGTTCTGACTGTGGGAAGAGCTTTAAAAGCCCCCAGGAGCTGAAGAGACAGCAGCTTGTTCACACTGGGGAGAGACCATTTAACTGTTCTGATTGTGGGAAGATCTTTAAAAGCTCCTGGGAGCTGAAGAGACATCGGCTCCTCCACACTGGTGAGAGGCAGTTCACCTGCTCCGTGTGTGGGAAGGGATTCACTCAGTCATCCACCCTCCTGTCACACCAGCTTGTTCACACTGACAAGAGACCCTTTAAATGTTCTGACTGTGGGAAGAGTTTTAAAAGCTCGAAGAGCCTTAAGAGTCACCAGCGTCTTCACACTGATCATCGAATCTAACAGCACAGAAGGAGGTGATTCGGCCCATCGTGTCTGTGCCGGCTCTTTGAAAGAGCTGTCCAATTTAGTCCCAAACCCCAGCTTTGTCCCCAGAACTCTGCAAACTAGTCCTCTTCAAGTACGTGTCCAATTACCGTTTGAAAGTTCCTGTGGAACCTGATTCCAGCATTCTTTCAGATGGTGCGTTCCAGATCTTAACAACCCTCTGTGTGAAAACAATTCTCCTCATTTCCCTCTAGTTCTTTTAGCAACTATTTTAAATCTGTGACCTTTGGTTACCGACCCACTTGCCAGAGTGAACAGTTTCTCCCTACTTGCTCGATCAAAACCCCTCATCATTTTGAACACTTCTATCAGGTCTCCTCTTAAACCTCTCTGCTCTAAGGGGAACAATCCCAGCTTCTCCAATCTCTCCACATAACTGAAGTCCCTCATCCCTGGTACCATCCTGGTCAACCTCCTCTGCACCCTCTCCAAGGCCTTGACATCCTTCCTAAAGTGTGGTGCCCAGAACTGTACACAAGACTCCAGCTGAGGCCAAAACCCTGCAGCTGTACAAAACCCTGGTTAGACCACACCTGGAGCACCGTGAGCAGTTCTGGGCATCACACCTTAGGAAGGATATATTGGCCTTGGAGGGAGTGCAGCATAGGTTTACCAGAATGATACCTGGACTTCAAGGGTTAAGTTACGAGGAGGGATTACACAAATTAGGGTTGTATTCCCTGGAATTTAGAAGGTTAAGGTGTGATCTGATCGAAGTTTTCAGGATATTAAGGGGAACAGATAGGATAGATAGAGAGAAACTATTTCCGCTGGTTGGGGATTCTAGGACTGGGGGCATGGTCTAAAAATTAGAGCCAGACCTTTCAGGAGTGAAATTAGGAAACACTTAGATACATGGATACATAGAAGATAGGAGCAGGAGTAGGCCATTCGGCCCTTCGAGCCTGCTCCACCATTCAATGAGATCATGGCTGATCATCCAAATTCAGTACCCGGTCCCTGCCTTTTCCCCATATCCCTTGATCCCTTTAGCCTTAAGAAATATATCCAACTCTTTCTTGAATATACTTAATGAACTGGCCTCCACCGCCCTCTGTGGCAGAGAATTCCACAGGTTCACCACTCTCTGGGTGAAGAAATTCCTCCTCATTTCAGTCCTAAATGGCTTACCCCTTATCCTTAGACTGTGACCCCTGGTTCTGGACTCCCCGGCCATCAGAAACATCCTTCCTGCATCTAGTGTGTCCAGGCCTGACAGAATTTTATAGGTTTCGATGAGATCCCCTCTCAATCTTCTAAACTCCAGTGAGTATAAGCCCAATCGACACAATCTCTCCTCATACGTCATTCCTGCCATCCCAGGTATCAGCCTGGTGAATCTTCGCTGCACTCTCCATGGCAAGAACATCCTTCCTCAGATAAGGTGACCAAATCTGCACACAATACTCAAGGTGCGGTCTCACCAAGGCCCTGTACAACTGCAGCAAGACATCCTTGTTCTTGTACTCGAACCCTCTTGCTACGAAGGCCAACATACCATTTGCCTTCTTAACCGCCTGCTGCACCTGCATGCTTACCTTCAGCGACTGGTGTACAAGAACACCCAGGTCTCTTTGCACTTCCCCTTCTCCCAATCTATTACCATTCAAATAATAATCTGCCTTCCTGTTTTTGCCACCAAAGTGGATAACCTCACATTTATTCACATTACTGTTTTCCAAGTGCTCTGCTATTACATCTTTTATAATGGAGTCTAGCATTTTCCCCACTACTGATGTCAGGCTTACCGGTCTGTAATTCCCCGTTTTCTCTCTACCACCTTTTTTAGCTACCCTCCAATCCATGGGAACTGTTCCAGATTCCATCGAATATTGGAAGATGATCAGCAATGCATCTACTATTTCTAGGGCCACTTCCTTAAGTACTCTTGGATGTAGATTATCAGGCTGATCTGTGACCTAACTCCATACACCTGCCTTTGGCCCATATCCCTTAATGCCTTTGGGTAACAAAAACACTTCTACACACAAAGGGTGGTAGAAGTTTGGAACTCTCTTCCGCAAATGGCAATTGATGCGAGATCAATTGTTAATTTTAAATCTGACATTGATAGGTTTTTGTTACCCAAAGGCATTAAGGGATATGGGCCAAAGGCGGGTGTATGGAGTTAGGTCACAGATCAGCCTGATAATCTACATCCTAGGGTACTTAAGGAAGTGGCCCTAGAAATAGTAGATGCATTGCTGATCATCTTCCAATATTCGATGGAACCTGGAACAGTTCCCATGGATTGGAGGGTAGCTAAAAAAGGTGGTAGAGAGAAAACGGGGAATTACAGACCGGTAAGCCTGACATCGGTAGTGGGGAAAATGCTAGACTCCATTATAAAAGATGTAATAGCAGAGCACTTGGAAAACAGTGACAGGATCGGATAAAGTCAACATGGATTTACAAAAGGTAAATCGTGCTTGACTAATCTACTGGAATTTTTTGAGGATGTAACTGGTAAAATAGATAAGGGAGAACCAGTGGATGTGGTGTATTTGGACTTTCAGAAGGCTTTCGATAAGGTCCCACATAAGAGATTAGCGTGTAAAGTTAAGGCACATGGGATTGGGGGCAAGGTATTGACTTGGATAGAGAACTGGTTGGCAGATAGAAAGCAAAGAGTTAGAATAAACGGGTCTTTTTCCGAGTGGCAGGCAGTGTCTAGTGGGGTACCGCAGGGATCGGTCCTTGGACCCCAGCTATTCACAATATATATTAATGATCTAGACAAGGGAACTAGATGTAATATCTCCAAATTTGCAGATGACACAAAGCTGGGTGGGCGTGTCTGCTGTGAGGAGGATGCCGAGAAACTACAGGATGATTTGGACAGGTTGGGTGATTGTGCAGAAGCATGGCAGATGCAATATAACGTGGATAAATGTGAGGTTATCCACTTTGGTGGCAAAAACAGGAAGGCAGATTATTATCTGAATGGCAATAGATTGGGAGAAGGGGAAGTGCAACGAGACCTGGGTGTCCTTGTGCACCAGTCGCTGAAGGTAAGCATGCAGGTGCAGCAGGCGGTTAAGAAGGCAAATGGTATGTTGGCCTTTATAGCAAGAGGGTTTGAGTACAGGAACAGGGATGTCTTGCTGCAGTTGCACAGGGTCTTGGTGAAACCACATCTTGAGTATTGTGTGCAGTTTTGGTTGCCTTATCTGAGGAAGGATGTTCTTGCCATGGAAGGAGTTCAGCGAAGATTCACCAGGCTGATACCTGGGATGGCAGGAATGACGTATGAGGAGAGATTGGGTCCATTGGGCTTGTACTTGCTGGAGTTTAGAAGAATGAGAGGGGATCTCATTGAAACTTATAAAATTCTGGCAGGACTGGACAGACTAGATGCAGGGAGGATGTTCCCGATGGTCCGGGAATCCAGAACCAGGGGCCACAGTCTAAAGGTAAGGACAGAAATGAGGAGGAATTTCTTCACCCACAGAGTGGTGAACCTGTGGAATTCTTTACCACAGAAGGCAGTGGAGGCCAATTCATTAAATATATTCAAGAAGGAATTGGTATTTCTTCAGGCTAAAGGGATCAAGGGGTATGGGGAGAAAGCAGGGACCGGGTACTGAACTTGGATGATCAGCCATGATCACATTGAATGGCGGGGCAGGCTCGAGGGGCCGAATGGCTTACTCCTGTCCTATGTTCCTAGTGATTTGTAAAGGTTTAGTGTAACTTCCTTGTTTTTGTATTCAATGGCCCTATTTGCAAAGCCAAGTATCCCATACGCTTTCTGAACCGCCTCACCAACTTGCCGTGGCACTTTGAAAGATTTGTGAATATGGACCCCCAGGTCCCTCTGCTCTTGCACCCCCTCAAAATAGTGCCATTTAGATTATACGGCCTCTCCCAAACTGCATCACTTCACACTTATCATTTAATTTCATCTGGCTTGTGTCTGCTCATTTCACAGTCTGTCTCTGTCCTTCTGAAGTCTGCTACTGCTATACTCACTATTTACTACGTTGCCAAGTTTTGTATCATCCATAAACTTCAAAATTGTACACCTATACCCAAGGCCAGGTCATTTATATATAACAAGAAAAGCAATGGTCCTAATACCGACCCCTGGGGAAGCCCACTGCATACTTCCCTCCAGTCAGAAAAACATCGCTCAGCACTACTCACTGTCTCCTCTCCCTTAGCCAATTATATACCCAAATTATCATCGGCCCTTTAATTCCCTGTGCTTCTATTTTCTGAGTAAGTCTCTTATGTGGTATTTTATCAAATGCCTTTTGAAAGTCCATATATACAACATCTACTGCACTACCTTCATCAACCCTCTGTCACTTCATCAGATAACTCAATCAGGTTAATCAGACACGATTTACCTTTAACAAATCCATACTGGCTGCCCCTTATTAACCCATGCTTCTCCAAGTGAGAATTAATTTTGTCCTTGACAATGGTCTCTAGTCGTTCACCCACCACTGACATTAGACTGATTGGCCTGTAGTTACCAGGTTTAACCCTCTCCCCCTTTTTAAACAGGGTGTAACATTTGCAATCCTCCAGTCCTCTGTCACCACTCCCATATATCTGAGGGAGATTGAAAGAGTGTGGTCGGAGCTTCTGCTATCTCCACCCTAGCTTCCCTCAGCAATCTAGGATGCATCACATCTGGTCCGGGTGACTTGTTAACTTTGAGTGATGACAACCTATTTAGCACCCCCTTTCTATCCATTTTTATCCAATTTCTCTACTCCCCCCTCCTCTATTGCGACATGAACTTCATCCTCTTCTTTTGTGGAGACAGATGCTAAGTACTCATTTAGTACCTCAGCCACGCCCTCTGCCTCCATATGATGAGCTCCTATTTGGTCCCTAATCGGCCCCACCATTCCTTTAACTATCCTTTTTCTTTTGGTACGTTTATAAAAGATTTTTGGGTTCCCTTTTACTTTACCCACTAATCTTTACTCGTATTCTCTCCCTTGTGTCAGCTGTGGCTCAGTGGGTAGCACTCTCGCCAGTTAGAAGGTTGTGGGTTCTAGTCCCACTCCAGGGACTTGAGCACATAAAGCTAGGCTGACACTCTAGTGCAGTGCTGAGGGAGTGCTGCACTGTCAGAGGTGGTGTCTTTCTGATGAGACTTTAAACTGAGGCCCCGTCTGCTCTCTCAGGTGGATGTAAAAGATCCCATGGCACTATTTTGAAGAAGAGTAGGGGAGTTATCCCCGGTGTCCTGGCCAATATTTATCCCTCAACCAACATAACAAAAACAGATTACCTGGTTATTATCACATTGCTGTTTGTGGGAGCTTGCTGTGCACAAACTGGCTGCCGTGTTTCCCACATTACAACAGTGACTTTGAGATGTCTGGTGGTCGTGAAAGGCGCTATATAAATGCAAGTCTTTCTTTCATATATCCTTTTTCAATTTCTCCCACACTCTCTGTATTCTCCTGGTTTTTGACTGTATTCTGTATCTGACATTTGTAGTAAACCTCCTTTTTCTGTTTTATTCTAACCTCGATATCCTTTGTCATCGGGAGCTCGAGCTTTGGACGCCCCATCTTTCCTCCTTATGGGAATATGCTTGGTTTCTACCCGGTGTCAAATTTTGTTTTATAACGCTCCCGTGAAGCGTGTTGGGACATTTTACTACATTAAATACGTTCTATAAATACAAGTTGTTGTTATTGTCTGACACTAACAAATTCCACAGAGGAAAATAACAATTTTTTTACTCCGAAATATTAAATATTTTGTTCCACGAAGTTTATCTGCTTTTATTGATGAATTTAAAAAGTCTGTATTAAAACCTGAGCCAGTGTGTTGTGAGACAAAGAGCCTTGTGTCCAATGCGGGGAATAAAGGCCCACAGCCTCCCCTGGCCCCGGGCCCTGAACAAGGGACTGGAGAAACTCGCTGCCCTGCGGATCAGACAATCAGCCGGCGATAGTCCCGCCCCTCGGGCTCCCCGATTGGTTGGAGGACCCGCCGCCGGCTCGCTCCTCCAGCCCCGCCCACTGGGTGCCGCCAGCCCCGCCCACTGGGTGCCGCCAGTCCCGCCCCTCGGGCTCCCCGATTGGTTGGAGGACCCGCCGCCGGCTCGCTCCTCCAGCCCTGCCCACTGGTTGCCGCTAGTCCCGCCCCTCGGGCTCCCCGATTGGTTGGAGGACCCACCGCCCGTTCGCTCCTCCAGCTCCGCCCACTGTTTTGCCGCTAGCCCCGCCACTCGGGCTCCACGATTGATTGGAGAACCCGCCGCCCACTCGCTCCCTATTGGTCGGAGCTCCCGTCAATCAGGTTGTGGACCCGCGTCACATGTTTATGGGACGATGACGTACGCGGGGCCGCCGGTCCTGGTAACGTGTGTCTGAGGAACTCGAACCCTCTCCGCGAGACTGAATCCGCTCCGTTCGCTTTCCGGGACCCGAAAACTCCCAGGTTTGTGTTTACCGTAATTTATTTCCCCGTCCCTCTCCACTCGTCCGTCTAACTGAGAAAACTCGCTTTCCGCCGGTAATTCCGACTCTTCAAGCGTTAACGCAGTGTGTCGCCCCCGAGCATGCGCACTAGCAGCTGGGCCTGGGACTCTGCCCCTGAGCATGCCCACTAGCAGCTGGTCCTGGGACTCCGCTGCCCCTGAGCATGCCCACTAGCAGCTGGTTCTGGGACTCTGCCCCTGAGCATGCCCACTAGCAGCTGGTTCTGGGACTCTGCCCCTGAGCATGCCCACTAGCAGCTGGACCTGGGACTCTGCCCCTGAGCATGCCCACTAGCAGCTGGTCCTGGGACTCTACCCCTGAGCATGCCCACTAGCAGCTGGTCCTGGGACTCTGCAGCCCCTGAGCATGCCCACGAGCAGCTGGTCCTGGGACTCTGTGCCCCTGAGCATGCCCACTAGCAGCTGGTTCTGGGACTCTGGGCCCCTGAGCATGCCCACTAGCAGTTGGTCCTGGGACTCTGCTTCCCTTGAACATGCCCACTAGCAGCTGGTCCGGGGACTCTGCCCCTGAGCATGTCCACTAGCAGCAGGTCCTGGGACTCTGCTGCCCCAGAGCATGCCCACTAGCAGCTGGTCCTGGGACTCTGCCCCTGAGCATGCCCACCAGCAGCCAGTCCTGGGACTCTGCCCCTGAGCATGCCCACTAGCAGCTGGTACTGGGACTCTGCCACTGAACATGCGCACAAGCAGCTGGTCCTGGGACTCTGCCCCTGAGCATGCCAACTAGCAGCTGGTCCTGGGACTCTGCCCCTGAGCATGCCCACTTGCAGCTGGTCCTGGGACTCTGGGTCCCTGAGCATGCCCACTAGCAGCTGTTTCTGGGACTCTCCTGCCCCTGAGCATGCCCGCTAGCAGCTGGTCCTGGGACTCCGCTGCCCCAGAGCATGCCCACTCGCAGCTGTTTCTGGGACTCTCCTGCCCCTGAGCATGACCGCTAGCAGCTGGTCCTGGGACTCTGCTGCCCCTGAGCATGCCCACTAGCAGCTGGTCCTGGCACTCCGCTGCCCCTGAGCATGCGCACTAGCAGCTGGTCCAGGGACTCCGCTGCCCCTGAGCATGCGCACTAGCAGCTGGTCCTGGGACTCTGCCCCTGAGCATGCCCACTAGCAGCTGGTCCTGGGACTCTGCCCCTGAGCATGCCCACTAGCAGCTGGTTCTGGGACTCTGCCCCTGAGCATGCCCACTAGCAGCTGGTCCTGGGACTCTGCTGCCCCTGAGCATGCCCACTAGCAGCTGGTCCTGGGACTCTGCTACCCCTGAGCATGCCCACTAGCAGCTGGTCCTGGGACTCTGCCCCTGAGCATGCGCACTAGCAGCTGGTCCTGGGACTCTGCCCCTGAGCATGCCCACTTGCAGCTGGTCCTGGGACTCTGCCCCTGAGCATGCCCACTAGCAGCTGGTCCTGAGACTCTGCTACCCCTGAGCATGCCCACTAGCAGCTGCTCCTGGGACTCTGCTGCCCCTGAGCATGCCCACTAGCAGCTGGTCCTGGGATTCTGCCCCTGAGCATGCCCACCAGCAGCTGGTCCTGGGACTCTGCCCCTGAGCATGCCCACTAGCAGCTGGTCCTGGGTCTCTGCTGCCCCTGAGCATGCCCACTAGCAGCTGGTTCTGGGCCCCTGCGCATGCGCACTAGCAGCTGGTCCTGGGACTCTGCCCCTGAGCATGCCCACTAGCAGCTGGTCCGGGGACTCTGCCCTTCAGCATGCCCACTAGCAGCTGGTCCTGGGACTCTACCCCTGAGCATGCCCACTAGCAGCTGGACCTGGGACTCTGGGCTCCTGGACATGCCCACTAGCAGCTGGTCCTGGGACTCTGCTTCCCTTGAGCATGCCCACTAGCAGCTGGTCCTGGGACTCTGGGCTCCTGGACATGCCCACTAGCAGCTGGTCCTGGGACTCTGCTTCCCTTGAGCATGCCCACTAGCAGCTGGTCCTGGGACTCTGCCCCTGAGGATGCCCACGAGCAGCTGGTTCTGGGACTCTGCTCCCCTGAGCGTGCCCACTAGCAGCTGGTCCTGGGACTCTGCTTCCCCTGAACATGCTCACTAGCAGCTGGTCCTGGGACTCTGCTACCCCTGAGCATGCCCACTAGCAGCTGGTCCTCGGACTCTGCCCCTGAGCATGCGCACTAGCAGCTGGTCCTGGGACTCTGCCCCTGAGCATGCCCACTTGCAGCTGGTCCTGGGACTCTGCCCCTGAGCATGCCCACTAGCAGCTGGTCCTGAGACTCTGCTACCCCTGAGCATGCCCACTAGCAGCTGCTCCTGGGACTCTGCTGCCCCTGAGCATGCCCACTAGCAGCTGGTCCTGGGATTCTGCCCCTGAGCATGCCCACCAGCAGCTGGTCCTGGGACTCTGCCCCTGAGCATGCCCACCAGCAGCTGGTCCTGGGAGTCTGCCCCTGAGCATGCCCACTAGCAGCTGGTCCTGGATCCCTGCTGCCCCTGAGCATGCCCACCAGCAGCTGGTCCTGGGACTCTGCCCCTGAGCATGCCCACTAGCAGCTGGTCCTGGGACTCTGGGCCCTGAGCATGCCCACTAGCAGCTGGTTCTGGGACTCTGGGCCCCTGAGCATGCCCACTTGCAGCTGGTCCTGGGACTCTGCTTCCCTTGAGCATGCCCACCAGCAGCTGGTTCTGGGACTCTGCTCCCTTTAGCATGCGCACAAGCAGCTGGACCTGGGACTCTGCTGCCCCTGAGCATGCTCACTAGCAGCTGGTCCTGGGACTCTGCTTCCCCTGAACATGCTCACTAGGAGCTGGTTCTGGGACTCTGCTCCCCTGAGCATGTGCACTAGCAGCTGGTCCTGGGACTATGGGCCCCTGTGCCTGCCCACTAGCAGCTGGTCCTGGGACTCTGCTGCCCCTGAGCATGCCCACTAGCAGCTGGTCCTGGGACTCTGCCCCTGAGCATGCCCACCAGCAGCCAGTCCTGGGACTCTGCCCCTGAGCATGCCCACTAGCAGCTGGTCCTGCGTCTCTGCTGCCCCTGAGCATGCCCACTAGCAGCTGGTTCTGGGACTCTGGGCCCCTGCGCATGCAGACTAGCAGCTGGTCCTTGGACTCTGCCCCTGAGCATGCCCACTAGCAGCTGGTCCGGGGACTCTGCCCTTCAGCATGCCCACTAGCAGCTGGTCCTGGGACTCTACCCCTGAGCATGCCCACTAGCAGCTGGACCTGGGACTCTGGGCTCCTGGACATGCCCACTAGCAGCTGGTCCTGGGACTCTGCTTCCCCTGAACATGCTCACTAGGAGCTGGTTCTGGGACTATGGGCCCCTGAGCATGTGCACCAGCAGCCAGTCCTGGGACTCTGCCCTTGAGCATGCCCACTAGCAGCTGGTCCAGGGACTCTGCTGTCCCTGAGCATTCCCACTAGGAGCTGGTTCTGGGACTCTGCCGCTGAGCATGCCCACTAGCAGCTGGTCCTGGGACTCTGCCCCCTGAGCATGCCCACGAGCAGCTGGTCCTGGGAATCTGCCCCTGAGCATGCGCACTAGCAGCTGGTCCTGGGAATCTGCTACCCCTGAGCGTGCCCACTTGCAGCTAGTCCTGGTACTCTGCCCCTGAGCATGCCCAGTAGCAGCTGGTCCTGGGACTGTGCTCCCCTGAGCTTGCCCACTCGCAGCTGGTCCTGGGACTCTGCTCCCCTGAGCATGCGCACTAGCAGCTGGTCCTGGGACTCTGCTACCCTTGAGCATGCCCACCAGCAGCTGGTCCTGGGACTCTGCCCCTGAGCATGCCGACTAGCAGCTGGTCCTGGGACTCCGGGCCCCTGAGCATGCCCCCTAGCAGCTGGTTCTGGGACTCTGCCCCTGAGTATGCCCACTAACAGCTGGTCCTGGCACTCTGCCCCTGAGCAAGCCCACTAGCAGCTGGTCCTGCGACACTGCCCCTGAGCATGCCCCCTAGCATCTGGTTCTGGAACTCTGCTGCCCCTGAGCATGCCCACTAGCAACTGGTCGTGGAACTCTGCTGCCCCTGAGCATGCCCATTAGCAGCTGGTCCTGGGACTCCGCTGCCCCTGAGCATGCCCACGAGCAGCTGGTTCTGGGACTGTGCTGCCCCTGAGCGTGCCCACTAGCAGCTGGTCCTGGGACTCTGCTGCCCCTGAGCATGCCCACCAGTAGCTGATCCTGGAACTCTGCTGCCCCTGAGCATTCCCACTCGCAGCTGGTCCTGGGACTCTGCTGCCCCTGAGCATGCGCACTAGCAGCTGGTCGTTGGAAACTGCTACCCCTGAGCATGCCCACTAGCAGCTGGTCCTGGGACTCTGCTGCCCCTGAGCATGCCCACTAGGAGCTGGTTCTGGGACTCTGCCCCTGAGCATGCCCACTAGCAGCTGGTCCTGGGACTCTGCCCCTGCGCATGCGCACGAGCAGCTGGTCCTGGGACTCTGCCCCTGAGCATGTGCACTAGCAGCCAGTCCTGGGACTCTGCCCCTGAGCATGCCCACCAGCAGCCAGTCCTGGGACTCTGCCGCTGAGCATGCCCACTAGCAGCTGGTCCTGGGACTCTGCCCCCTGAGCATGCCCACTAGCAGCTGGTCCTGGGACTCTGCCCCTGAGCATGCCCACTAGCAGCTGGTCTTGGGACTCTGCTGCCCCTGACCATGCGCGGAAGCAGCTGGTCCTGGGACTCTGCCCCAGAGTATGCCCACTAGCAGCTGGTTCTGGGACTCTGCTCCCCTGAGCATGCGCACTAGCAGCTGGTCCTGGGAATCTGCTGCCCATGGGCGTGCCCACTTGGAGCTGGTTCTGGGACTCTGCTCCCCTGAGCATGCCCACTAACAGCTGGTCCTGGGACTCTGCTGCCCCTGAGCATGCCCACTAGCAGCTGGTCCTGGGACTCTGCTCCCCTGAGCATGCCCACTAGCAGCTGGTCCTGGGACTCTGCTGCCCTTGAGCATGCCCACTAGCAGCTGGTTCTGGGACTCTGGGCCCCTGAGCATGCCCACTTGCAGCTGGTCCTGGGACTCTGCTTCCCTTGAGCATGCCCACCAGCAGCTGGTTCTGGGACTCTGCTCCCTTTAGCATGCGCACAAGCAGCTGGACCTGGGACTCTGGGCCCCTGGACATGTCGACTAGCAGCTGGTCCTGGGACTCTGCCCCTGAGCATGCCCACTAGCAGCTGGTCCTGGGACTCTGCTGCCCCTGAGCATGCCCACTAGCAGCTGGTCCTGGGACTCTGCTTCCCCTGAACATGCTCACTAGGAGCTGGTTCTGGGACTCTGCTCCCCTGAGCATGTGCACTAGCAGCTGGTCCTGGGACTATGGGCCCCTGTGCATGCCCACTAGCAGCTGGTCCTGGGACTCTGCTGCCCCTGAGCATGCCCACTAGCAGCTGGTCCTGGGACTCTGCCCCTGAGCATGCCCACCAGCAGCCAGTCCTGGTACTCTGCCCCTGAGCATGCCCACTAGCAGCTGGTCCTGGGACTCTGGGCCCTGAGCATGCCCACTAGCAGCTGGTCCTGCGTCTCTGCTGCCCCTGAGCATGCCCACTAGCAGCTGGTTCTGGGACTCTGGGCCCCTGCGCATGCGGACTAGCAGCTGGTCCTTGGACTCTGCCCCTGAGCATGCCCACTAGCAGCTGGTCCGGGGACTCTGCCCTTCAGCATGCCCAGTAGCAGCTGGTCCTGGGACTCTACCCCTGAGAATGCCCACTAGCAGCTGGTCCTGGGACTCTGCTTCCCCTGAACATGCTCACTAGGAGCTGGTTCTGGGACTATGGGCCCCTGAGCATGCCCACTAGCGGCTGGTCCTTGGACTCTACTGCCCCTGAGCATGCCCACTAGCAGCTGGTCCTGGGACTCTGCTCCCCTGAGCATGTGCACCAGCAGCCAGTCCTGGGACTCTGCCCTTGAGCATGCCCACTAGCAGCTGGTCCAGGGACTCTGCTGTCCCTGAGCATGCCCACTAGGAGCTGGTTCTGGGACTCTGCCGCTGAGCATGCCCACTAGCAGCTGGTCCTGGGACTCTGCCCCCTGAGCATGCCCACTAGCAGCTGGTCCTGGGACTCTGCCCCTGAGCATGCCCACTAGCAGCTGGTCTTGGGACTCTGCTGCCCCTGAGCATGCGCGGTAGCAGCTGGTCCTGGGACTCTGCCCCTGAGTATGCCCACTAGCAGCTGGTTCTGGGACTCTGCTCCCCTGAGCATGCGCACTAGCAGCTGGTCCTGGGAATCTGCTGCCCATGAGCGTGCCCACTTGGAGCTGGTTCTGGGACTCTGCCCCTGAGCATGCGCACTAGCAGCTGGTCCTGGGACTCTGCTGGTCCTAAGCATGCCCACTAGCAGCTGGTCCTGGGACTCTGCTGGTCCTGAGCATGCCAACTAGCAGCTAGTCCTGGTACTCTGCCCCTGAGCATGCCCAGTAGCAGCTGGTCCTGGGACTGTGCTCCCCTGAGCTTGCCCACTCGCAGCTGGTCCTGGGACTCTGCTCCCCTGAGCATGCGCACTAGCAGCTGGTCCTGGGACTCTGCTACCCTTGAGCATGCCCACCAGCAGCTGGTCCTGGGACTCTGCCCCTGAGCATGCCGACTAGCAGCTGGTCCTGGGACTCCGGGCCCCTGAGCATGCCCATTAGCAGCTGGTCCTGGGACTCTGGGCCCCTGAGCATGCCCCCTAGCAGCTGGTTCTGGGACTCTGCCCCTGAGTATGCCCACTAGCAGCTGGTCCTGGCACTCTGCCCCTGAGCAAGCCCACTAGCAGCTGGTCCTGCGACACTGCCCCTGAGCATGCCCCCTAGCATCTGGTTCTGGGACTCTGCCCCTGAGCATGCCCACCAGCAGCTGGCCCTGGGTCTCTGCCCCTGAGCATGCGCACTAGCAGCTGGTCGTGGAACTCTGCTGCCCCTGAGCATGCCCACTAGCAGCTGCCCCTGAGCATGCCCATTAGCAGCTGGTCCTGGGACTCCGCTGCCCCTGAGCATGCCCACGAGCAGCTGGTTCTGGGACTGTGCTGCCCCTGAGCGTGCCCACTAGCAGCTGGTCCTGGGACTCTGCTGCCCCTGAGCATGCCCACTCGCAGCTGGTCCTGGGACTCTGCTGCCCCTGAGCATGCCCACTAGCAGCTGGGCCTGGGACTCTGCTGCCCCTGAGCATGCCCACGAGCAGCTGGTTCTGGGACTGCTCCCCTGAGCATGCGCACTAGCAGCAGGTCGTTGGAATCTGCTGCCCCTGAGCATGCCCACTAGGAGCTGGTTCTGGGACTCTGCCCCTGAGCATGCGCACTAGCAGCTGGTCGTTGGAATCTGCTACCCCTGAGCATGCCCACTAGCAGCTGGTCTTGGGACTCTGCTGCCCCTGAGCATGCCCACTAGCAGCTGGTCCTGGGACTCTGCCCCTGAGGATGCCCACTAGCAGCTGGTCCTGGGACTCTGCTGCCCCTGAGCGTGCCCACTAGCAGCTGGTCCTGGGACTCTGCTTCCCCTGAACATGCTCACTAGCAGCTGTTTCTGGGACTCTGTTCCCCTGAGCATGTGCACCAGCAGCCAGTCCTGGGACTCTGCCCCTGAGCATGCCCACCAGCAGCCAGTCCTGGGACTCTCCCCTTGAGCATGCCCACTAGCAGCTGGTCCTGGGACTCTGCCCCCTGAGCATGCCCACTAGCAGCTGGTCCTGGGACTCTGCCCCTGAGCATGCCCACTAGCAGCTGGTCTTGGGACTCTGCTGCCCCTGACCATGCGCGGAAGCAGCTGGTTCTGGGACTCTGCCCCAGAGCATGCGCACTAGCAGCTGGTCCTGGGACTGTGCTCCCCTGAGCTTGCCCACTAGCAGCTGGTCCTGGGACTCTGCCCCTGAGCATGCCGACTAGCAGCTGGTCCTGGGACTCCGGGCCCCTGAGCATGCCCATTAGCAGCTGGTTCTGGGACTCTGCCCCTGAGTATGCCCACTAGCAGCTGGTCCTGGCACTCTGCCCCTGAGCATGCCCACTAGCAGCTGGTCCTGGGACACTGCCCCTGAGCATGCCCACTAGCATCTGGTTCTGGGACTCTGCCCCTGAGCATGCCCACCAGCAGCTGGCCCTGGGACTCTGCCCCTGAGCATGCCCACTAGCAGCTGGTCGTGGAACTCTGCTGCCCCTGAGCATGCCCACTAGCAGCTGCCCCTGAGCATGCCCACTAGCAGCTGGTCGTGGAATTCTGTTGCCCCTGAGCATGCCCACTAGCAGCTGCCCCTGAGCATGCCCACTAGCAGCTGGTCCTGGGACTCCGCTGCCCCTGAGCATGCCCACTAGCAGCTGGTTCTGGGACTGTGCTGCCCCTGAGCATGCCCACTAGGAGCTGGTTCTGGGACTCTGCCCCTGAGCATGCCCACTAGAAGCTGGTCCTGGGACTCTGCTGCACCTCAGCATGCGCACTAGCAGCTGGTCCTGGGAATCTGCTGCCCCTGAGCATGCGCACTAGCGGCTGGTCCTGGGACTCTGCCCCTGAGCTTGCGCACTAGCAGCTGGTCCTGGGACTCTGCCCCTGAGCATGCCCACTAGCAGCTGGTCCTGGGACTCTGCCCCTGAACATGCCCACTAGCAGCTGGTTCTGGGACTCTGGGCCCCTGCGCATGCGCAATAGCAGCTGGTCCTTGGACTCTGCCCCTGAGCATGCCCACTAGCAGCTGGTCCGGGGACTCTGCCCTTCAGCATGCCCACTAGCAGCTGGTCCTGGGACTCTACCCCTGAGCATGCCCACTAGCAGCTGGACCTGGGACTCTGGGCTCCTGGACATGCCCACTAGCAGCTGGTCCTGGGACTCTGCTTCCCCTGAACATGCTCACTAGGAGCTGGTTCTGGGACTATGGGCCCCTGAGCATGCCCACTAGCGGCTGGTCCTGGGACTCTACTGCCCCTGAGCATGCCCACTAGCAGCTGGTCCTGGGACTCTGCCCCTGAGCATGCCCACCAGCAGCCAGTCCTGGGACTCTGCCCTTGAGCATGCCCACTAGCAGCTGGTCCAGGGACTCTGCTGTCCCTGAGCATTCCCACTAGGAGCTGGTTCTGGGACTCTGCCGCTGAGCATGCCCACTAGCAGCTGGTCCTGGGACTCTGCCCCCTGAGCATGCCCACTAGCAGCTGGTCCTGGGACTCTGCCCCTGAGCATGCCCACTAGCAGCTGGTCTTGGGACTCTGCTGCCCCTGAGCATGCGCGGTAGCAGCTGGTCCTCGGACTCTGCCCCTGAGTATGCCCACGAGCAGCTGGTTCTGGGACTCTGCTCCCCTGAGCATGCGCACTAGCAGCTGGTCCTGGGAATCTGCTGCCCATGAGCGTGCCCACTTGGAGCTGGTTCTGGGACTCTGCCCCTGAGCATGCGCACTAGCAGCTGCTCCTGGGACTCTGCTGGTCCTAAGCATGCCCACTAGCAGCTGGTCCTGGGACTTTGCTGGTCCTGAGCATGCCCACTAGCAGCTAGTCCTGGGACTCTGCCCCCTGAGCATGCCCACTAGCAGCTGGTCCTGGGAATCTGCCCCTGAGCATGCCCACTAGCAGCTGGTCTTGGGACTCTGCTGCCCCTGAGCATGCGCGGAAGCAGCTGGTCCTGGGACTCTGCCCTGAGTATGCCCACTAGCAGCTGGTTCTGGGACTCTGCTCCCCTGAGCATGCGCACTAGCAGCTGGTCCTGGGAATCTGATGCCCATGAGCGTGCCCACTTGGAGCTGGTTCTGGGACTCTGCCCCTGAGCATGCGCACTAGCAGCTGGTCCTGCGACTCTGCTGGTCCTAAGCATGCCCACTGGCAGCTGGTCCTGGTACTCTGCCCCTGAGCATGCCCAGTAGCAGCTGGTCCTGGGACTGTGCTCCCCTGAGCTTGCCCACTAGCAGCTGGTCCTGGGACTCTGCCCCTGAGCATGCCGACTAGCAGCTGGTTCTGGGACTCCGGGCCCCTGAGCATGCCCATTAGCAGCTGGTTCTGGGACTCTGTCGCTGAGTATGCCCACTAGCAGCTGGTCCTGGCACTCTGCTCCTGAGCATGCCCACTAGCAGCTGGTCCTGGGACACTGCCCCTGAGCATGCCCACTAGCATCTGGTTCTGGGACTCTGCCCCTGAGCATGCCCACCAGCAGCTGGCCCTGGGACTCTGCCCCTGAGCATGCGCACTAGCAGCTGGTCCTGGGACTCTGCCCCTGAGCATGCCCACTAGCAGCTGGTCGTGGAACTCTGCTGCCCCTGAGCATGCCCACTAGCAGCTGCCCCTGAGCATGCCCACTAGCAGCTGGTCCTGGCACTCTGCCCCTGAGCAAGCCCACTAGCAGCTGGTCCTGGGACACTGCCCCTGAGCATGCCCCCTAGCATCTGGTTCTGGGACTCTGCCCCTGAGCATGCCCACCAGCAGCTGGCCCTGGGTCTCTGCCCCTGAGCATGCGCACTAGCAGCTGGCCGTGGAACTCTGCTGCCCCTGAGCATGCCCACTAGCAGCTGCCCCTGAGCATGCCCACGAGCAGCTGGTCCTGGGACTCCGCTGCCCCTGAGCATGCCCACTAGCAGCTGGTTCTGGGACTGTGCTGCCCCTGAGCGTGCCCACTAGCAGCTGGTCCTGGGACTCTGCTGCCCCTGAGCATGCCCACTAGCAGCTGGTCCTGGGACTCTGCTGCCCCTGAGCATGCCCACTAGCAGCTGGTTCTGGGACTGCTCCCCTGAGCATGCGCACTAGCAGCTGGTCCTGGGAATCTGCTACCCCTGAGCATGCCCACTAGCAGCTGGTCCTGGGACTCTGCTGCCCCTGAGCATGCCCACTAGGAGCTGGTTCTGGGACTCTGCCCCTGAGCATGCCCACTAGCAGCTGGTCCTGGGACTCTGCCCCTGAGCATGCGCACTAGCAGCTGGTCCTGGGACTCTGCCCCTGAGCATGCGCACTAGCAGCTGGTCCTGGGGCTCTGCCCCTGAGGATGCCCACTAGCAGCTGGTCCTGGGACTCTGCTGCCCCTGAGCGTGCCCACTAGCAGCTGGTCCTGGGACTCTGCTTCCCCTGAACATGCTCACTAGGAGCTGGTTCTGGGACTCTGCTCCCCTGAGCATGCCCACTAGCGGCTGGTCCTGGGACTCTACTGCCCCTGAGCATGCCCACCAGCAGCCAGTCCTGGGACTCTCCCCTTGAGCATGCCCACTAGCAGCTGGTCCTGGGACTCTGCCCCTGAGCATGCCCACTAGCAGCTGGTCTTGGGACTCTGCTGCCCCTGAGCATGCGCGGAAGCAGCTGGTCCTGGGACTCTGCCCCTGAGTATGCCCACTAGCAGCTGGTTCTGGGACTCTGCTCCCCTGAGCATGCGCACTAACAGCTGGTCCTGGGAATCTGCTGCCCATGAGCGTGCCCACTTGGAGCTGGTTCTGGGACTCTGCCCCTGAGCATGCGCACTAGCAGCTGGTCCTGCGACTCTGCTGGTCCTAAGCATGCCCACTAGCAGCTGGTCCTGGTACTCTGCCCCTGAGCATGCCCACTAGCAGCTGGTCCTGGGACTCTGCCCCTGAGCATGCCGACTAGCAGCTGGTTGTGGGACTCCGGGCCCCTGAGCATGCCCATTAGCAGCTGGTCCTGGGACACTGCCCCTGAGCATGCCCACTAGCAGCTGGTCCTGGGACACTGCCCCTGAGCATGCCCACTAGCATCTGGTTCTGGGACTCTGCCCCTGAGCATGCCCACCAGCAGCTGGCCCTGGGACTCTGCCCCTGAGCATGCGCACTAGCAGCTGGTCCTGGGACTCTGCCCCTGAGCATGCCCACTAGCAGCTGGTCGTGGAACTCTGCTGCCCCTGAGCATGCCCACTAGCAGCTGCCCCTGAGCATGCCCACTAGCAGCTGGTCCTGGGACTCCGCTGCCCCTGAGCATGCCCACCAGCAGCTGGTTCTGGGACTGTGCTGCCCCTGAGCATGCCCACTAGCAGCTGGTTCTGGGACTCTGCCCCTGAGCATGCCCACTGGGAGCTGGTTCTGGGACTCTGCCCCTGAGCATGCCCACTAGAAGCTGGTCCTGGGACTCTGCTGCACCTCAGCATGCGCACTAGCAGCTGGTCCTGGGACTCTGCCCCTGAGCTTGCGCACTAGCAGCTGGTCCTGCGACTCTGCCCCTGAGCATGCCCACTAGCAGCTGGTCCTGGGACTCTGCCCCTGAGCCTGCGCACTAGCAGCTGGTCCTGGGACTCTGCTGGTCCTGAGCATGCCCACTAGCAGATGGTCCTGGGACTCTGCCCCTGAGCATGCCCACCAGCAGCCAGTCCTGGGACTCTGCCCCTGAGCATGCCCACTAGCAGCTGGTCCTGGTACTCTGCCCCTGAGCATGCCCACCAGCCTCCAGTCCTGGGACTGTGCCCCGGAGCATGCCCACTAGCAGCTGGCCCTGGGACTCCGCTGCCCCTGAGCATGCCCACTAGCAGCTGGTTCTGGGACTGTGCTGCCCTTGAGCATACCCACTAGCAGCTGGTCCTGGGACTCTGCTGCCCCTGAGCATGCCCACTAGCAGCTGCCCCTGAGCATGCCCACTAGCAGCTGGTCCTGGGACTCCGCTGCCCCTGAGCATGCCCACTAGCAGCTGGTTCTGGGACTGTGCTGCCCCTGAGCATGCCCACTAGGAGCTGGTTCTGGGACTCTGCCCCTGAGCATGCCCACTAGAAGCTGGTCCTGGGACTCTGCTGCACCTCAGCATGCGCACTAGCAGCTGGTCCTGGGACTCTGCCCCTGAGTATGCCCACTAGCAGCTGGTTCTGGGACTCTGCTCCCCCGAGCATGCGCACTAGCAGCTGGTCCTGGGAATCTGCTGCCCCTGAGCATGCGCACTAGTGGCTGGTCCTGGGACTCTGCCCCTGAGCTTGCGCACTAGCAGCTGGTCCTGGGACTCTGCCCCTGAGCATGCCCACTAGCAGCTGGTCCTGGGACTCTGCCCCTGAGCATGCCCACTAGCAGCTGGTCCTGGGACTCTGCCCCTGAGCATGCCCACTAGCAGCTGGTCCTGGGACCCTGAGCCTGCGCACTAGCAGCTGGTCCTGGGACTCTGCTGGTCCTGAGCATGCCCACTAGCCGATGGTCCTGGGACTCTGCCCCTGAGCATGCCCACCAGCAGCCAGTCCTGGGACTCTGCCCCTGAGCATGCCCACTAGCAGCTGGTCCTGGTACTCTGCCCCTGAGCATGCCCACCAGCCTCCAGTCCTGGGACTCTGCCCCTGAGCATGCCCACTAGCAGCTGGTTCTGGGACTGTGCTGCCCCTGAGCATACCCACTAGCAGCTGGTCCTGGGACTCTGCTGCCCCTGAGCATACCCACCAGTACCAATCCTGGGACTCTGCTGCCCCTTAGCATGTCCACTCGCAGCTGGTCCTGGGACTCTGCCCCTGAGCATTCCCACTAGGAGCTGGTTCTGGGACTGTGCTGCCCTTGAGCATGCCCACCAGCAGCTGGACCTGGGACTCTGGGCCCCTGAGCATGCCCACTAGCAGCTGGTTCTGGGACTGTGCTGCCCTTGAGCATGCCCACCAGCAGCTGGACCTGGGACTCTGGGCCCCTGAGCATGCCCACTAGCAGCTGGTTCTGGGACTCTGCCCCTGAGCATGCCCACTAGCAGCTGGTTATGGGACTCTGCCCCTGAGCATGCCCACTAGCAGCTAGTCCTGGGGCTCTGCAGCCCCTGAGCATGCCCACTAGCAGCTGGTCCTGGGACTCTGTGCCCCTGAGCATGCCCACTAGCAGCTGGTCCTGGGACTCTGCCCCTGAGTATGCCCACTGGCAGCTGGTTCTGGGACTCTGCTCCCCTGAGCATGCGCACTAGCAGTTGGTCCTGTGAATCTGCTGCCCCTGAGCATGCCCACTAGGAGCTGGTTCTGGGACTCTGCCCCTGAGCATGCCCACTAGAAGCTGGTCCTGGGACTCTGCTGCCCCTGAGCATGCGCACTAGCAGCTGGTCCTGGGACTCTGCCCCTGAGCATGCCCACTAGCAGCTGGTCCTGGGACTTTGCCCCTGAGCATGCCCACTAGCAGCTGGTCCTGGGACTCTGCCCCTGAGCATGCGCACCAGCAGCTGGTCCTGGGACTCTGCCCTTGAGCATGCGCACTAGCAGCTGGTTCTGGGACTCTGCTCCCCTGAGCATGCCTACGAGCAGCTGGTCCTGGGACTCTGCCCCTGAGCATGCCCACTAGCAGCTGGTCCTGGGACTCTGCCCCTGAGCATGCCCACTAGCAGCTAGTCCTGGGGCTCTGCTGCCCCTGAGCATGCCCACTAGCAGCTGGTCCTGGGACTCTGTGCCCCTGAGCATGCGCACTAGCAGCTGGTCCTGGGACTCTGCCCCTGAGCATGCCCACTAGCAGCTGGTCCTGGGACTCTGCCCCTGAGTATGCCCACTGGCAGCTGGTTCTGGGACTCTGCTCCCCTGAGCATGCGCACTAGCAGCTGGTCCTGGGACTCTGCCCCTGAGCATGTCCACTCGCAGCTGGTCCTGGGACTCTGCCCCTGAGCATGCCCACTAGCAGCTGGTCCTGGGAATCTGCTGCCCCTGAGCATGCCCACTAGCAGCTGGTTCTGGGACTCTGCCCCTGAGCATGCCCACTGGAAGCTGGTCCTGGGACTCTGCTGCCCCTGAGCATGCACACTAGCAGCTGGTCCTGGTACTCTGCCCCTGACCATGCACACTAGCAGCTGGTCCTGGGACTTTGCCCCTGAGCATGCCCACTAGCAGCTGTTCCTGGAACTCTGCCCCTGAGCATGCACACCAGCAGCTGGTCCTGGGACTCTGCCCCTGAGCATGCCCACTAGCAGCTGGTCCTGGGACTCTGCCCCTGAGCATGCCCACTAGCAGCTGGTTCTGGTACTCTGCCCCTGAGAATGCCCACTAGCAGTTGGTCCTGGGACTCTGCCCCTGAACATGCGCACTAGCAGCTGGTCCTGGGACTCTGCCCCTGAGCATGCGCACTAGCAGCTGGTCCTGGGACTCTGCTGGTCCTGAGCATGCCCAGTAGCAGCTGGTCCTGGAACTCTGGGCCCCTGAGCACGCCCCCTAGCAGCTGGTTCTGGGACTCTGCCCCTGAGAATGCCCACTAGCAGTTGGTCCTGGGACTCTGCCCCTGAGCATGCCCTCTAGCAGCTCGTCCTGGGACTCTGCTACCCCTGAGCATGCCCACTAGCAGCTGGTCCTGGGACTCTGCCCCTGAGAATGCCCACTAGCAGCTGGTACTGGGACTCTATGCCCCTGAGCGTGCACACTAGCAGCTGATCCTGGGACTCTGCCCCTGAGCATGCGCACTAGCAGCTGGTCCTGGGACTCCGCTGCCTCAGAGCATGCCCACTAGCAGCTGGTCCAGGGACTCTGCCCCTGAGCATGCGCAGTAGCAGCTGATTCTGGGACTCTGCCCCTGAGCATGCCCACTAGCAGCTGGTCCTGGGACTCTGCCCCTGAGCATGCCCACTAGCAGCTGGTTCAGGATCACTCGCTTGTGCATTCTCCAGACACACCAGCGAGTTCACACTGGGGAGAGGCCGTTCACCTGCTCAATGTGCGAGAAGGGATTTAATCGATCATCTAACCTGCTGACACCAGCGAGTTCACATGGGACTGCATGGGTAGGATTCTGCTGTTAATCACATCCAGGACTGAACCATGTTCATTCTGACAGTTGGGGTTTGTTTCTGCTGATGTTAATATCCCTATAACTAGGCTGGAGTTTAATATTCTGGATATATAGCTGATTGAGTTGTCGGAGCTGCAGTGTTTATTTAAGAACTGCTGTCTGATGTTTCCCCTTAATTTCTGATGAAAGTCCCTGAATTATTTCACAATAAAATTATGAACTTTTACTTCAATCGTATATTAATCTTTGGGATAAAATCTACAATTCAGTGTCTGAAAGGTTCCACTGATGAACATCTCCATTAGAAAGTGCAGATTAATCCTTGCTGACAATTCTTACTGACTTGCACATTACACACAGTGGCACCTCCATTATCCACCAGAAAGAAGGGGAATGGGAATTGGTGGAGAATCGAGAGTCCCCAAATGTTGCCCCTCCCGTCTGGTACAGCAATCCCCTCGGCACGGGAATGGAGTCAAGTCCAGTTATAGTGACGGGATGAGTGAAAGGTATTTACTCAGACGGGCGGAAGGTGGGAAGTGGTGTTCCACGGGGATCGGTGCTGGGACCACTGTTGTTCGCCATTTACATGAATGATTTGGACTTGGGAATCAGAAGTACAATTTCAAAATTTGCAGAGAACATGAAATTGGGGGGTGTAGTTAATACTGAGCAAGACTGCGATAGCATCCTTGTAGAATTATTCAGTTGTGTTCAGTAAATAGCAGCATCTTTTAATTTGCTTTGACTGATCACATCACTATATAGTTATGTGAAAAACAGAAATCATTAACAGCTCCCAATTTCAGAATTGTCAGATTCAAACTCAGCTTCTTCCAAGTACAATCTAACATTTCAAAAGTTGTAATGGATGCAGGCGAGATATTAGGACTGTTGTCTAACACAATCCAAACACAGTGACACACAGACAGATGGGCAGGTGTAGCTTCACAGCGAATCCTTTCAAGTCTCACTAAAAAGTGGCAGACTGGCAATCCATTGTTCACTAATGGAGTTGTGATCTTTGTAAATTAAGAAAGGAAATGCATGGGAATGTGTCAACGAGTTGATTAACAGAGTGAGGCATCGGCCCAGAAATTCGGGTCGGGGGCTTCCCGCGGGTGTAAGCCCCCGATCTGCACTTGCCTTGCGCGCTGGCCGTTGAGCTCTGGGCCCCCGTGGAATTCCGATCCGGGGCCTGGTCCATCTGCCGGCGCGCAGTGCTTGCGTATCCCAGGGGCGCAGTTAGTTCGATGCGTCCCCTGGGATCACGTGGGCCACGGGGAGCCAATCGGAGCAGGGAATGCTCCGTTCATAAGTCTGACAGGAAGACCTGTCAAGACTTATAAATACTACGGCCCCAAAACAGCACTAAATCTTCAAATACATTTTTTTTTAATCACATATTTTAAATAAACTGTAAATTACATGAAATAACTATTTTAAACAATAATTTAAATTTTTGAAAAAAATAATTTTATTTTCTAACGGGGCTAAAAATCAACTTACCTTGCTTTAAAGTATTTAAAAAATAATAAACCTGTGGGGAAAAATGTTTTAATTTTAATTAATTCACCACTTACCTTGTAAAAAGCAGGCCTTACACCTGCTTTTTATATTTCTAAATTCTGCAGGCTTACCCTCCCGGGAATACCTGTATATATAAAAAAAAAAAACAAAGTTTGATGCGCAGGCGCAGGCGCCCCCGTGCACGCGTTCGACCTCTGAACTTCTTCGTTCAGAGGAACGGAAGTGCCGGTTTCCCGCACATGCGCAGTGCATGCAGGAAACCAGCACTTCCATCGGGTCTACGGGTGAGTACCCCGTACGTACTCACCCGTGGAGACCCGAATTTCTGGGCCATCATCTCCCTTTGATTTCTATTTCTGACACCAGGCAACAGAAACAGGTCATTACAACACGACATAAACAGACTCTTCAGGTGTGAGACATCAGACTTCAGAACAACATGTCTGCCAGCTCTGGCCACAAACCTCAGTACAGTCAACTTTTCAGCAGCTGCAGCCCTGATTAAATAACTAGTAGTTTAACATGTCTAGTAGAACTTTTGTATCAAAATAGAAGAAATGGATTTGTGACACACACACAATTAATAATTACATCACAATGTGATTGTGAGGATCAATTATCGCATTTTGATACCTTCCGTGTCCACCGGTCAAGGAAGGTATCAATTGAACCGGTGGACCTCCACCTGCTCCCTCTCCAGGGCCACCCGGGCAGGGACAAGACCACGGGAGAGAGGCAGGCAGCCAGAGTGACCCCCCATGGGCCCCGCCCATTCTGGACCTACAAATTGCTGTTTTCACCAGGCCCAAGAGCAGGTCCAACAGCAGATCCTCCAACTTACCCACCCCCCTCCGCACCAGGCGGACAAAGTTTAGGAGTGTGGGGCTAAAGTGTAACCAAGAGTTGAGGAGCAGCCCCTTCAGGTAACTATACAGGGGCTGTAACCTCTCACACTGAATATATACACGGCCCGGGGACTCCTCTAGGCCGCAAAAAACACATCTGGCCTTGGAGTCCGGAAAGGAATTAAAAAACTGTTGCACACGACAGCTCCCTGCAACAGTCTCCACCCCAGATCCCCAATGGTGCAGGGAAGGACCCCCGCGTAGAAAGCCCTCCACTGGGGAACCTCGCCTCCGTCAGACAGCAAGATGACCCGCCAGTCTGATTGAGATTGGGCAATAAACTAAATTAATCAATAAATGATACAGAAACCCGAGTACCCGGGTCCTCAGCCCTGGTGTGAAGTACGCTGGCCACCAATTTTCCATTACTAACTCACACCTCAGGCCCCGCCCAGTCTGGTTTAATTGCTAAATGTTTTCTAACTCGAGTTCAGGCCTGTCATTCTGAGGGAAACTTACAAGGCTTCATTTATTGGTGTGTCCCACCCGAGCGGCTGTTAATGGCTTTAATAAACTGGCAGCAAGGTTTTTTTAAAGGTGGAAAGTGGTGAAAATCGCCACTAGCAATGCCTCAAAACTCACGGACAGAGAAATCCACTTAATCAGCGCCCCTGCCACAGGACTCAATATCCACCCCCTCCACCACTGGTGCACTGTGTCTGCAGTATGTACGGTCTACAAGATGACCACAGTCAGGCCGTGTGGAGTCAAGGGCCAGGCAACAGAATGGATGGAAAGATCGCTACAAACTTCCCTTAACTCCAACCCTCTGACTTCTGTTTTGTAGCCATCTTTCCATCCATTCTGCTGCCAGGCCCTTCACTCCACACGGCCTGACCCGGGTCATCTTGTCGATCTTACATACCATTTATGGATAGCAAGCTGGTTAGAAAACAGAGAGTAGGGGTTGGGAGTAGCTACTCAGACTGGCAAAAGATGGGAAGTGGTGTTCCACAGGGATCGGCGCTGGGCTCACTGTTGTT
Source organism: Somniosus microcephalus (assembly GCF_052327205.1). Lineage (NCBI taxonomy): Eukaryota > Metazoa > Chordata > Chondrichthyes > Squaliformes > Somniosidae > Somniosus > Somniosus microcephalus. The sequence goes on from NW_028225179.1 coordinate 19,179,687, forward strand.
CACCATTTACATAAACGATTTGGACTCGGGAATCAGAAGAACAATTTCAAAGTTTGTCGATAACACCAAATTGGGAGGTAGAGTTAATTCTGAGGAAGACAAAATGCAAGAAGACATTAATAAATTTCACAATGGGCATGTAATTGGCAAATGAATTTCACTGTCGATCAGTGTGAGGTGGTGTGTTAATGAATTTCACGATAGATCAGTGTGAGGTGGTGTGTTAATGAATTTCATGATAGATCAGTGTGAGGTGGTGTTAATGAATTTCACTAGATCCGTGTGAGGTGGTGTGTTAATGAATTTCACTAGGTCAGTGTGAGGCGGTGTGTTAATGAATTTCACTAGATCTGTGTGAGGTGGTGTGTTAGTGAATTTCACTGTAGATCAGTGTGAGGTGGTGTGTTAATGAATTTCACTACAGGTCAGTGTGAGGTGGTGTGTTTTGGTGGGAAGTATAAGGAGGCCACACACTACTTGGACAAGGGGGTGAAATTGGGTTGCTTTGTGCCTCCTGTGATATTCAGCGGGAGGTTAGCAGCGGCGGTAGCCAGTAGCGCCCCATGGCACTGCACCGCCGGCAATGACGTCATCATCGTGCGCAGCACCCCGGCTGCAAACTTGGGTTGTGACCCCTGACCTATCGCCGGACGATATGTCCGACAGGGTCAGGGGCCGATCCTGCAGCCACGGCGGTGCCACTTAAAGGGCAGGTGTCGGGCAGCAACTTTTTATTTTGGCCGACTGCCAGCACCTGCCCCCTTCCCCTTCGGGGTGCCGGCCGCGATCGCTCAGCCCAGCGCTCCTCTTGATCCGACACCCCGCTCCCCGGTGGTCCAGCAGGGCCCCAGTGTGCGCAGCACTAGGCCCCTCCCCTTTAATCAGGGCGGGAGGTCTGCTATGACGCGGTGCTATGTGCCGATGGGCGTGGCGCTGTTGCACGAAGTGCCGTGAAATTCACTGGTAGCGGCTCAAGAAGGAGGGGAGCGCTTCCAGTAGCACCCCGCCTCCCGCCTGGGGCACTACCACTGAAATTAATGCACAGGGGCGCTAACTTTTTCGGGGAGCTAAAATTAGCCCCGGCGACGTTGGCAACCCAAAGGGGACATCACCGAATTTTTCCTCTCTTAAGAGTCTAAATGGGCTGGAGGAGCAGAGGGATCCAGGGATACAGATACACAAATCACAAAGTAGCGACACAGGTTAATAAGGCCATTGAAAAAAAAAAGCACTGGGGTACATTCCTGAAGGAGCCTTCTGTTCCATGCCTAGGAGCTCTGAACCATGGCAGAGAGCGGCTGGGACACGTTTCTCACACGCCTCGAGATTAACCCGCACAGCAACTTTGCTGTCAGTGAAGAGAGACAAGAAAGACCAAAGTGCCGTTTGCCCCTCTCAGTGTGGCCCTGAAGGACTGTGTCCAGGCTAGAGTTCTGTTCCCACTGTACGATCCTCCCCCAGATTGTCCTTTCTGAGCTCCAGCCAGGTGATGCTGAACACTCAGGTGGGAAAGAAGAAAATCTACAACAATGTGTTTAAAACAAAGTTGGTTTATTTGACATATATCCAGAATATTAAACTCCAGCCCAGTTATAGGGGTTATTAACATCAGCAGAAACAAAACCCAATTGTCAGAATGAACATGGTTCAGTCCTGGATGTGATTAACAGCAGCAATAACAGCAGAATCCGACCCCTGCAGTCACTTGTGAACTGGCTGGTGTCTCAGCAGGGTGGATGACTGAGTGAATCCCTTCCCACACACGGAGCAGGTGAACGGCCTCTCCCCGGTGTGAGTGCGCTGATGGACAGTGAGTTCAGATGATCGCCTGAACCCAGTCCCGCAGTGAGAGCACCTGAGCGGCCTCTCGTCAGTGTGAACACGTTGATGGTACGTCAGTTCCCAGGAACTTTTATAGCACTTCCCACAGTCCAGGCATTTAAAAGGTCTCTCATCAGTGTGAGCGTGCTGATGATTCAGCAGGTTGGATGATTGAGTGAATCCCTTCCCACACACCGAGCAGGTGAACTGCCTCTCCCCAGTGTGAACTCGCTGGTGTCTCAGTAGGTGAGATGAATTAGTGAATCCCTTCCCACACTCAGAGCAGGTGAATGGCCTCTCTCCAGTGTGAATGCACTTGTGTGTCGATAGGCCAAAGGATTGGCTGAAGCCTCGTCCACACACAGAACACGTGTACGGTTTCTCCCCGCTGTGAACGGTGCTTTTTGCTTCCATGTTCAGAGGCCGGTGATATTCAGATACGATGAGTCGAGTGACTCTGTCAGATCTTGGCGTGATGTTTGGTTTGAGCTTGCCATCTGTAAATTCCTCCCCTTCTAATACCCTGTGTTCTGCCCTCGCAACGCGATTCTATGCAGAGCTAGACAGATAGCGAACAACTCGATATCTTCCAATAAAATCACAAGGCTTGACTTTTCTTGTAACACTTTACTGAACGATTCTAATTGTAAAACTGAAATACAACACAGAAATGGAAGCACACATTAGTATACAGGCGCATAACTGATATGTATACACAGATTTAGGTACGCCTGAGCAACACAGTACATTTAGTAAACTGGGAGGCATTCTCTTTAAATTAGCCCTGTACATAGTGTATGAAAATACAGCTACTAGTTAATCAGCTAGGCAGAGAAAAGTTACAACTAAACATTTTCTACAACATACAGTGCACATTAATCATCCATAGCATTCTAAAATACTTACAGACAAACAATTTCCAAGACTCAAGCATGGGGACAATACAACTGCCCGGAGCCTGTGCTGCTGTAGGAGCACCGTGGTGTAGGTCTGTGTCCCAGCGAGGACTCCACAAGGACTACGTAGCAGTCCTGTGGGGAGCGTGATGACCTCATCACGCTCGGTAGCGTTGTCCGCGCTTGGGGCGCCACGTGATGCGCGTGGTCGCGTTTCTGGCCGTGGAGGCCGAAGTCGGGAGCGGGAGCTGGAGGCCAGGCTGAGCCGATGCTTGCCGCGGGAGCGGAAGATCGCGTCGCTCCCGGCGGCTGGTAGATGCGGCCAAAGACGCTAGGCCGGGCTGTGCCGGCAGCCTTTCTGGAAGGCCGAGTCGGGCCGGCAGCCGCCTCACGCACGTCACGTCGTACGTGCCGTGACGTCAGCACGCTACGTTGTACGTGACGTGACGTCAGCACGCTAAGGCGCGTCTTAAAGGGGCAATGGCCCTAAAAGGTAAGTTAAAGGGGCAACGGCCCCAACAGGTAGGTTATACATATATAAGTAAGTTAAATACATACAGTGAGGTTAAGTTAGAGGGAGAGGCAGCACACTCCCCGCTTGGTACAATTCCATTGTACCACTACAGATACAAAATAAACCTGAAGAAAACGTCCTTTGGCTGCAACATACTCAGAGTTCGTTCTCTAGGTTACTTCAGAAAGGAGGATCTCTGAGACTGGCCTCAGAAACACTTTGATAGGCCCCTCCTTGACAATCTTCACCTCCACCTTGCGGACCCTCTTGTCCCTGGTCGGCAGAGTTTTGACAACCAGGCCCACTGGCCATTCATTTCTGCGTGCTTGGCTGTCTTTCAGCAAGACAACGTCTCTCACTTTGACGTTTGGCTTGTCTTCTGTCCATTTCCTACGGCTCTGTAGGGTGGACAAATACTCTCCTCTTTGCTTGGGGAATGTCTGTCCCTCTTCAAGACATTTGAATTCCTCCTTGAAGACATCATGCTGGACAGAGCGAATGATCACACCTTTGGCTTGTGATGGCTCACTTGTGCTGGATACTTCTTTAGAACATTTCCATCCTTTGCGTTCTATGTTGTCCGAATTCCCCTTGAAGGATGCTGCTACATGAATGAGTCGGGCTGTGGTTCGGCAGAGTGTTCTCCAGCTTGAGAATCGCTCGAAGCTTTGTGAGCCCAACTGAGATTCTGAGGCTTTGGTGACCAGGGTCGTAACTTCAGGCCGAATCTTGGTATCAGCTTCAGGCTCCACAAGGGTGAAGGGATTGGACTCAGGAGTCTCCTCTGTGTTGACATTAGACAGGAAAGAGGGGCCCGAGAACCAACTGCTTTGCTGTAGGTGTGCTGCTGGTATAGACCTGGTAGCATGGTCTGCAGGGTTCAGGTCCGTGGGGACATAGCACCACTGGTCAGGGTGAGTGGATCGTCTGATACGAGTCACCCAGTTGGAAACATACACGTAAAACCTTCTTGTGGAGTTGTGGATGTAACCAAGTACAATCTTGCTGTCCGTGAAGAACTTGACGGCGCCCACATCGATGTCAATCTTGTCTCTGATCAACTGTAGGTTCCATTTTGCTTCTTTTTCAGGGAGGAGTGGAGCATCCCACTCACTCTGATCCGATGAGAGTTCCCGTACAAATGCTTTTCCTTGCATTGTTATGGGAGCTACGAACCCCAAAGGGTCGTACAAACTGTTGACTGTGGACAGGATGTCTCTCCGTGTGAATGGCCTTTCTTCACGGGACACCAGGAATGTGACGCTGTCTGTTTCCAGGTTCCAGGAGAGCCCCAGGCTCCGTTGAAGGGGGGGAGGATCCACTCCAAGGTGCAAATCCTTCAGATCCTTGGCACGGTCCTCTGCAGGGAAGGCTTCCATCACCTGTCCACTGTTCGATGCTACCTTGTGTAGTCTCAGGTTGGGCTCTTTCCATGACCAACAACTTTCAGGACGGCCATCTAACTCCAGAAGGCCCGAACTCAACAACTCTCGGCGGATAAGGCACCCAGCGAGGTCCTGTGTACCCTGTGGCTCGGGTGAGGACTGCTTGGCTGGATTGGCCGAGTGCTGTGGAGGTCTCTGTAGGTAAGTCTTGCTTGTTTCTTCTCCTTTAAGCTCAGTGTCTCCAAAAACAGGCTGTTTGCTACTGTGTTGAGTAGCTGGTTCTGCGTTGAGATAGTTGGATGTTTCCTTGGAGAACAATTTGGAGTGTTGTTGGACACACTCACTTGTACGTTGCACTGGACTGAGGGGCTGTCCCAGAACATATGTTTCCTGGCTGGGCTCCCCGCCTTCGTTCTCCTCACCTTCTTCATAAGCTGCGGCTTTAGCTTTAGCGGCAGCGGCAGCTCTCTGGCTTTGGAGAATGTGGAGACTGGCAGCGAGGTCAGCTCTCTGCTTCATAACCCTAGCTTCTTTTTCAGCAAGGGCCAATTGAGCCTGGGCAGCTTTTGCCTTGGCACGTGCTTTGGCGGCTGCAGAAGCTGTCGATGACGACGGTCTGCTGGACTGCCGAGATGATCTAGTGGATACTTTAGAGGACTGTGCTGTCTGCTTCATCACACTAGCGTCGAGGTCAGCTCTCTGCTTCATCACACTAGCGTCGAGGTCGGCTCTCTGCTTCATAAGGTCAGCTTTCTGCTTCATCATACTAGCTTCGAGGTCGGCTCTCTGCTTCATAAGGTCAGCTTCTTTTTCAGCGAAGGACAATTGAGCCTGGGCAGCTTTTGCCTTGGCACGTGCTTTGGCGGCTGCAGAAGCTGTCGATGACGACGGTCTGCTGGACCGCCGAGATGACCTAGGGGATACTTTAGAGGGCTGTGACTTGGCATCGTTTGCTAGGAGAGGCTCATGCTTCTCGCTTGACTGGTCGACGTCCTCTAGGGTATATTGTTTTCCTGAGCGTAGACTCATGGTAGCTGAGTGGTATCTTCCTGCGCTTGAGCCCGCTGTGCTGTTGTCTTTTTACTGTTCTGCCCTCGCAACGCGATTCTATGCAGAGCTAGACAGATAGCGAACAACTCGATATCTTCCAATAAAATCACAAGGCTTGACTTTTCTTGTAACACTTTACTGAACGATTCTAATTGTAAAACTGAAATACAACACAGAAATGGAAGCACACATTAGTATACAGGCGCATAACTGATATGTATACACAGATTTAGGTACGCCTGAGCAACACAGTACATTTAGTAAACTGGGAGGCATTCTCTTTAAATTAGCCCTGTACATAGTGTATGAAAATACAGCTACTAGTTAATCAGCTAGGCAGAGAAAAGTTACAACTAAACATTTTCTACAACATACAGTGCACATTAATCATCCATAGCATTCTAAAATACTTACAGACAAACAATTTCCAAGACTCAAGCATGGGGACAATACAACTGCCCGGAGCCTGTGCTGCTGTAGGAGCACCGTGGTGTAGGTCTGTGTCCCAGCGAGGACTCCACGAGGACTACGTAGCAGTCCTGTGGGGAGCGTGATGACCTCATCACGCTCGGTAGCGTTGTCCGCGCTTGGGGCGTCACGTGATGCGCGTGGTCGCGTTTCTGGCCGTGGAGGCCGAAGTCGGGAGCGGGAGCTGGAGGCCAGGCTGAGCCGATGCTTGTCGCGGGAGCGGAAGATCGCGTCGCTCCCGGCGGCTGGTAGATGCGGCCAAAGACGCTAGGCCGGGCTGTGCCGGCAGCCTTTCTGGAAGGCCGAGTCGGGCCGGCAGCCGCCTCACGCACGTCACGTCGTACGTGCCGTGACGTCAGCACGCTACGTTGTACGTGACGTGACGTCAGCACGCTAAGGTGCGTCTTAAAGGGGCAATGGCCCTAAAAGGTAAGTTAAAGGGGCAACGGCCCCAACAGGTAGGTTATACATATATAAGTAAGTTAAATACATACAGTGAGGTTAAGTTAGAGGGAGAGGCAGCACACCCTGTAAAATTACTTTAAAACGGGGAGTGTGAGAGAGAACACACAAGAAACCAAAGCCAGGTTGTGAAATTGAGTTTAATGAATCTGGTCATTTGTGGGGCCGGCACTAGAAAAAAGTGACCATGAAAGCTGCCGGATTGTCATAAAAATCCAACTGGTTCATTAATGTCCCTCAGGGAAGGGAATCCACCACCTGGTCTGGGCCTACACACGACTCTGGCCTCTATGGGAGGAGAGAGAGAGAGAGGTGGGAGGGGGAGGGGGGCGAAGAAGATGGATTTTATACATCTGCAACTCGACCAGAACTTTGACAGAACATCCAAAACCCACAACCTTCACCACCTAGAAGGACAAGGGCAGCTGTTGCATGGGAGCACCATCATCTCCAAGTTACTCTCCAAGTCACACACCATCCTGACTTAAGACATATTCATCGTTGCTGGGTCAAAATCCTCGAACTCCTTACCGAACAACATTGTGGGAGTACCTTCACCACACGGACTGCAGGAGTTCAAGAAGGCGACTCACCACCCCCTTCTCAACGGGCAACTGGGGATTGGCCATATTTGCTGCTCTTGCGAGCGGCGCCCACATCCCAAGAATGAATTAAAGCAAATCTGTAGATGTAAACTGGATTAAAAGCCTCTACAGAAATACTTGTTCCTAAAACAATACTCTTTTACATTGTAGGGACAGTGTCTGTTTAACAACCTAATCTCCCCCAGAATCCACCTCCCTTGACAGTCTCACATTGGAAATTGTTGGGTCCTCCTGGGCTCAGAAGTACTGGGGGTTAAACCCAGCAGCTTCTCCTCCATCTCCACTCCAGCTCAAAATGAAGCAACAAAAAGACCTACACAGGCGGCCAGGGACTGACTTCCGTCAGCCTGCAATAAAACTTCCCGAAAGCCGCTGACTAATGGTGGCCGCAGCACCCACAATTCACCACGCCCCAGAAACCACTCCATCCAATGCGCTGATTTCCCCGCTGTGAGTGCGCATGCTCCCCAGGGCTGCCGGCCATTCTGGGAGCCTGGCTCCTGTCCTTTGACCTGAGTTGGACTCGGTGGAACCAGCTGAAGAAACCGGGAAGCAGCGGCTCGGATGGGGGAGGCGCTACACCCTGGGTTTCCTGGTGCCGGGGCTCTGGCCGCATGTCCGCTGGGCCTGGCCGCTCTGATTCTGATTGAGTTTTTTGATGAGGTAACAGAAAGGGTTGATGAGGGCACTGCGGTTGACGTGGTGTACATGGATTTCCAAAAGGCGTTCGACAAAGTGCCACATAATAGGATTACCAGCAAAGTTGAAGGCCATGGAATAAAAGGGACAGTGGCAACATGGATATGAAATTGGCAAAGTGACAGAAAACAGAGAGTAGTGGTGACCGGTTGTGTTTCGGACTAGAGGAAGGTACACAGTGGTGTTCCCCAGGGGTCGGTACTAGGACCACTGCTTTTCTTGATATATATATTAATGACTTGGACTTGGGTGTACAGGGCACAATTTCAAAATTTGCAGATGTCACAAAACTTGGAAGTATCGTGAACAGTGAGGAGGATAGTGACAGACATCAAGAGGACGTAGACAGGCTGGTGGAATGGACGGACACGTGGCCGATGAAATTTAATGCAGAAAAGTGCGAAGTGATACATTTTGGTAGGAAGAATGAGGAGAGGCAATATAAACTAAAGGGTACAATTCTAAAGTGGGTGCATGAACAGAGGGACCTGGGGGTATATGTGCACAAATCATTGAAGGTGGCAGGGCAGGTTGAGAAAGCGGTTAAAAAAGCATACGGGATCCTGGGCTTTATAAATAGAGGCAGAGAGTCCAAAAGCAAGGAAGTTATGATGAACCTTTATAAAACAGTGGTTCAACCTCAACTGGTGAATTGTGTCCAATTCTGGGCACCGCACTTTATGAAGGATGTCAAGGCCTTAGAGAGGGTGCAGAAAAGATTTACAAGAATGGTTCCAGGGATGAGGGACTTCAGTTACGTGGATAGACTGGAGAAGCTGGGGTTGTTCTCCTTAGAGCAGAGAAGGTTGAGAGGAGATTTGATGGAGGTGTTCAAAATCATGAGGGGTCTAGACAGAGTAGATAGAGAGACACTGTTCCCATTGGCGGAAGGGTCGAGAACCAGAGGACACAGATTTAAGGTGATTGGCAGAAGAACCAAAGGCGACATGAGGAAAAACTTTTTACGCAGCGAGTGGTTAGGATCTGGAATGCACTGCTTGAAAGGGTGGTGGAGGCAGATTCAATCACGGCTTTCAAAAGGGAATTGGATAAGTATCATTAAATATATTCAAGAAGGAGTTAGATATATTTCTTAAGGCAAAAGGGATCAAGGGATATGGCGAGAAGGCAGGAACAGGGTACTGAGTTTGGATGATCAGCCATGATCTTATTGAATGGCGGAGCAGGCTCAACGGGCCAAATGGCCTCCTTCTGTGCTGTAACCATTCTATGATTCTATGAAATATTAGAAAGTTTGTTCCACAGAAGCACGGGGTTTATCTGATTTTATTGATGAATTTAAAAAGTCTGTATTAAAACCTGAGCCAGTGTGTTGTGAGACAGAGCCTTGTGTCCAATGCGGGGAATAAAGGCCCACAGCCTCCCCTGGCCTCCGGGCCCTGAACAAGGGACTGGAGAAACTCGCTGCCCTGCGGATCAGACAATCAGCCGGCGCTAGTCGCGCCCCTCAGGCTCCCCAATTGGTTGGAGGACCCGCCGCCGGCTCACTCCTCCAGCCCCGCCCTGCTCGCTCCCTATTGGTCGGAAGCTCCCATCAATCAGGCCATGGGTCCGGGTCACGTGTCCCTCACCAACTTCACAAAGAAATCCTTGCGCGGTCACCGGGCGGAGCTGCAGGTCGGCAGGAGCGGAGTCGGGAGATTAATAAACTGCGGGTAGGCCGCACCGCAGGGTTTATAAAGTTGGAGAACGGCCTCAGGCCCGAATGAGATCCAGCGGCTCGGTCTGTGTTCCGCCGGACTGCAGCGGTGAGGCTTTTTCTCGGTGATAGGCCCGGGCTACGCGCCGCCATCTTGGTGGAGGAAAGACCGGCCGGTTCCACCTGCATCACAGGGAGTGGGCGGGGCTTCAGGGTCCCAGTGCCCTTCCCCGAATGCCCCGCGCCAACTCCGTCCGACAGGATCCGAGTGCGCAGGCGCAGCTCCGAGTGGGGGAAGGGGGTTGGTCTACTCTGGGCATGCGCGGTTATTACCCTTGGTGACCGGGAGGGGTCGCTGTGCCGGACCCGACCGAAACCGCCGTCGCGCCTGCGCATGCGCGGACTCTCAGCTGTCAATCAACCGTCAGCCAGCAGAGGTCGCTGGTGAGACCAGTGAAGGAAGAAAGACTTGCATTTATATAGCGCCTTTCACCACCACCAGACGTCCCAAAGCGCTTTATAGCCAATGAAGTACTTTTGAACTGTTGTCACTGTTGTAATGTAAGAAACGCAGCAGTCAATTAGCGCACAGCAAGCTCCCACAAACAGCAATCTGATAATCTATCATTTTGTTATCTTAATTGAGGGATAACCATTGAAACATAGAAGATAGGAGCATGAGTAGGCCATTCAGCCCCTCGAGCCTGCTCCCCATTCCATGAGATCATGACTGATCATCCAAACTCAGTACCCTGTCCCTGCCTTCTCCCCATATCCCTTGATCCCTTTAGCCTTAAGAAATATATCTAACTCCTTCTTGAATATATTTAATGAATTGGCCTCAACTGCCTTCTGTGGTAGAGAATTCCACAGGTTCACCACTCTCTGGGTGAAGAAATTCCTCCTCATCTCTGTCTTAAATGGCTTACCCCTTATCCTTAGACTGTGACCCCTGGTTTGGACTTCCCCAACCATCGGGAACATCCTTCCTGCATCTAGTCTGTCTAGTCCTGTTAGGATTTTATAAGTTTCAATGAGATCCCCTCTCATTCTTCTAAACTCCAGCGAGTATAAGCCCAATCAACCCAATCTCTCCTCATACGTCATTCCTGCCATCCCAGGTATCAGTCTGGTGAATCTTCGCTGCACTCCATGGCAAGAACATTCTTCCTCAGATAAGGTGACCAAAACTGCACACAATACTCAAGGTGTGGTCTCACCAAGGCCCTGTACAACTGCAGCAAGACATCCTTGCTCCTGTACTCAAACCCTCTCGCTACGAAGGCCAACACACCATTTGCCTTCTTAACCGCCTGCTGCACCTGCATGTTTACCTTCAGCAACTGGTGCACAAGGACACCCAGGTCTCATTGCACTTCCCCTCCTCCCAATCTATTGCCGTTCAGGTAATAATCTGCCTTCCTGTTTTTGCCACCAAAGTGGATAACCTCACATTTATCCACATTATACTGCATCTGCCATGCATCTGCCCAATCACCCAACCTGTCCAAATCATACTGGAGTTTCTCGGCATCCTCCTCACAGCACACACGCCCACCCAGCTTTGTGTCTTCTGCAAACTTGGAGATATTACATCTAGTTCTTTACATAGGAGCAGGAGAGGGCCATTCAGCCCCTCAAGCCTGCTCCACCATTAAATGAGATCATGGCTGATCTTCTGCCTCAACTCCATTCACCGGCCCTATCGCCATATCCCTTGATGCCCTTACTGGTCAGAAATCTATTGACTTCTGTTTTGAATATACCCAATGACTGAGCCTCCACAGCCCTCTGGGGTAGAGAATTCCAAAGATTCACCACCCTCTGAGTGAAGAAATTTCTTCTCATCTCAGTCCTGAATGGCCGACCCTTTATCCTGAGGCTGTGGCCCCTGGTTCTAGACTCCCCAGCCAAGGGAAACATTCTCCCAGCATCCACCCTATCAAGCCCTGTAATAATTTTGTATGCTTCAATGAGATCCCCTCTCATTCTTCTGAATTCAAGAGAATACAGGCCTAGTTTACTCAATCTCTTCTCATACGACAGTCCCGCCATCCCAGGAATCAATCTCGTGAACCTTTGTTGCACTCCCTCTGTGGCAAATATATCCTTCCTTAGGTAAGGAGACCAAAATTGTACACAGTACTCCAGGTGTGGTCTCACCAAGGCCCTATATAACTGGAGTAAGACTTCTTTATCCTGTACTCAAATCCTCTTGTAATGTCAATCAACCAACAGTCAGAAGAGGTCGCTGGTGAGATCAGTGAAGAAAGAAAGACTTGCGCCTTTCACCACCACCGGATGTCCCAAAGTGTTTTACAGCCAATTAAGGACTTTTGAAGTGTAGTCACTGTTGTAAGAAATGCGGCGGTCAATTAGCACACAACAAGCTCCCACCAACACCAATGTTATAATGACCACTGGGGATAACTCCCCTGCTCTTTCCCACATTACAACAGTGACTACTTCATTGTAGTACTTCATTGGCTGTAAAGCACTTCAAGACATCTGGTTGTCATGAAAGCACTATATAAATGCAAGTCTTTCTTGAAATTGTGCCATGGGATCTTTTACATCCACCCGAGAGAGCAGACAGTTTAACGTCTCATCCGAAAGACGGCACCTCCGACAGTGCAGCACTCCCTCAGTACTGCACTGGAGTGTCAGCCTAGATTTTTGTGCTCAAGTCTCTGGAGTGGGACTTGAACCCACAACCTTATGCCTCAGAGGCGAGAGTGCTACCAACTGAGTCACAGCTGACACTAAAGAGCAAGCAGTTCTGACGAAAGGTCATCGACCTGAAACGTTAACTCTGTTTCTCTCTCCACAGATGCTGCCTGACCTGCTGAGTATTTCCAGCATTTTCTGTTTTTATTAAATAAACGAGGGAGTGATTGCTGACAGGAAGAATGTTGGATCGTCCTGTGCATGCGCACCTCCCTGGCGGCTGAGGCGAAACACCGACTCGCCTCCACCTGAGCCGCGCACGTGTACCAGATGTTCCGGCTCCACATGCGCGCCCGATGTTCCAACCGCGGGGTTTTGTGCACTCAGCATGTGCGTTGTGGACCGATCGGGACGGGCAATTGTGGAGCAGGAGGGAGAGCGCGGGGGCCATGAGCACATGCGCGGGACTCGGAGTCAACAGAGCGCTTTCTGCAGCACCGGGGCTTGTGGGTATTACAGCCGCCATTACTGCTGATCCTTTCAGCCGACCTGTGCAGCAGCTGGGGCCTGAAAATCAGCTTCACTGACACTAGGTTCGGAAAGAGGAAAATTAAACAAAAGTTTGTCTCTGATCCTTTTCTGATCTCAATTTACAGGGTTATAGAAGTGGAGCAGTTACAGGCAGGAAGCTCAAACCAAACATCACGTCAAGATCTGACAGAGGCGCTGGATTCATCAGGACCTGAATATCATCGGCCTTTGCACATGGAAAGAGAAAGCAGCGATCGCAGCGATGACAAATTGCACACGTGTTTGGTGTGTGGACGCGGATTCAGCCGATCGCCTGACCTGGCGAGACACGTGCACCGTCACACCGGGGAGAAACCGGGTAAAGGTGGGGACGGTGGGAAGGGAGTCATTTCCCCGTCTGCAATAGAAATTCAACGACGCAGTCACACCAGGGACTGTCCATTCATCTGCTCCGTGTGTGGAAAGGGATTTGTTCGTTCATCCCACCTGCAAACACACCAGCGCGCTCACACTGACGAGAGACCATTTCAGTGTTCTGACTGTGGGAAGAGCTTTAAAAGCCCCCAGGATCTGAAGGGACACCAGCGATTTCACACTGATGAGAGGCCGTTCACCTGCTCCGTGTGTGGAAAGGGATTTGTTCGTTCATCCCAACTGCAAAGACACCAGCGAGCTCACACTGACAAGAGACAATTTCAGTGTCCTAACTGTGGGAAGATCTTTAAAAGCCCCGAGGATCTGAAGGGACACCAGCTTGTTCACACTGATGAGAGACCATTTCAGTGTCCTAACTGTGGGAAAAGCTTTAAACGCGCCAGGGAACTGAAGCAACACCAGCTTGTTCACACTGATGAGAGACCATTTCAGTGTCCTAACTGTGGGAAGAGCTTTAAAAGCCCCGAGGATCTGAAGGGACACCAGCTTGTTCACACTGATGAGAGACCATTTCAGTGTCCTAACTGTGGGAAAAGCTTTAAAAGCCCCGGGGAACTGAAGGAACACCAGCTTGTTCACACTGATGAGAGACCATTTCAGTGTCCTAACTGTGGGAAGAGCTTTAAAAGCGCCAGGGATCTGAAGCAACACCAGCGAGCTCACACTGATGAGAGACCATTTCAGTGTCCTAACTGTGAGAAAAGCTTTAAAAGCCCCGGGCATCTGAAGCAACACCAGCTTGTTCACACTGGGGAGAGACCATTTCAATGTTCTGACTGTGGGAAAAGCTTTAAAAGCGCCAGGGATCTGAAGGAACACCAGCTTGTTCACACTGATGAGAGACCATTTCAGTGTTCTGACTGTGGGAAGAGCTTTAAAAGCGCCAGGGACCTGAAGGGACACCAGCGAGTTCACACTGATGAGAGACCATTTCAGTGTTCTGACTGTGGGAAGAGCTTTAAAAATACCGGAGATCTGAAGGGACACCAGCGAGTTCACACTGATGAGAGACCATTTCAATGTCCTGATTGTGGGAAGAGCTTTAAAAGCACCGGGGATCTGAAGGGACACCAGCACACTCACACTGGGGAGAGACCGTTCACCTGCTCCGTGTGTGGGAAGGGATTCACTCAGTCATGCACTCTGCTGAGACACCAGCGAGTTCACACTGAGCGATCTTTCACCTGCTCTTATTGTGGGAAGGTTTTCGCTTGGAAGTCTAACCTGCTTAATCACCAGCAAGTTCACACTGGGGAGAGACCATTCACCTGCTCCATGTGTGGGAAGGGATTCACTCAGTCATGCACTCTGCTGACCCACCAACGCACTCACACTGGGGAGAAACCATTCACCTGCTCCGTGTGTGGGAAGGGATTCACTCAGTCATGCACTCTGCTGACCCACCAACGCACTCACACTGGGGAGAAACCATTCACCTGCTCCGTGTGTAGGAAGGGATTCACTCAGTCATGCACTCTGCTGAGACACCAGCGAGTTCACACTGAGCGATCTTTCACCTGCTCTTATTGTGGGAAGGTTTTCACTTGGAAGTCTAACCTGCTTAATCACCAGCAAGTTCACACTGGGGAGAAACCATTCACCTGCTCCGTGTGTGGGAAGGGATTCACTCAGTCATGCACTCTGCTGAGACACCAGCGAGCTCACCAGTGATTGCAGAGGTTGGATTCTGCTGTTATTGCTGCTGTTAATCACATCCAGGACTGAACCATGTTCACTCTGGCAATTGGGCTTTGTTTCTGCTGATGTTAATAACTAGAATAACTGGGCTTGAGATTGATATTCTGGACAAATATTAAATAAAGCAGCTTTGTTTCAAACACACAGTGTGTCTAATATTTGATTTCTCCATAATAAGAGGAGACTAATTGATGTTCTGTTACTGACTGTTCCATTTTTGGGCCTTTTCTTACTCTGGATTATTTCAGTTCTCATCTTGTTCACCTTCTACCACATCAAACCCCAAACTTGTTCTACTTGTGTACACGGCTTGTGGGTGTCAAAGACTGAACTGTAGTGTCTCACTTTACACTCACCTGAAATTCCTGAACCACCTCTTTACAGAACTACTTTGCATAAGATTTGAAATCTGTTATTTTCTGTATCATTTAACATCTCTTGGATCCGATTTTTAAAAAAACTCCACACATACTGCATGTGACAGCCTTAGAAATGTTCTGATCTTTGTAATTGTCATTGCTGATTTTGATGGTCTCTTTGATTTAATCTCTTGTTACTAATATACATTGCACTATTTCTTTAATCGAGATAATTGTTTCAAATACTTCCTTTATCAGGTCTTTAGCTCCTCCATTGATCCCTGTCAATAATCCTTGGTCAGGGGCTGGGGTTAGGGTGTAGGATTGGGGTTAGTGATGGGGTTAGTGGTTATTGGTTAGGATTGGGGTTAGTGGTTGGGGCTAGTGGTTATTGCTTAGGATTGGGGTTAGTGGCTGGGGTTAGTGGTTATTGGTTAGGATTGGGGTTAGTGGTTGGGCCTAGGGGTTATTGGTTAGGATTGGGGCTAGTGGTTATTGGTTAGGATTGGGGTTAGTGGTTGGGGCTAGTAGTTATTTGTTAAGATTGGAGTTAGTGGTTGGGGCTAGTGGTTATTGGTTAGGATTTGGGTTAGTGGTTGGGGCTGCTGGATTCGCAAAATTGGACTTTGTATTAATAAGGGTCAAATGGCAGAAGAGGCCATGATTTTAAAGCCTGTTTTAAAAGAAGCTCAGAAAAAGGGGCATATAAAATGGCCACCATACCATGTAACCGGCTTATTGGGATATTTTTAAATGGTTCCTGCGAATCCTCAGATAGCTTTGTGGATTCAACCCACAGTAAGTTCTGGAAGCCGTTTCTGAGAGAACGAAACCAGACCCACACATATACATATGGATTAGATGCAGATCCAGTCAAGATCGGCCTGGAGACAGAGGCCATCTAAATGTTGACCCAGACAAAAGGGGACAATTTCATATTCATGAGAACAACACCAAGGACTAGATAATGAGATCAGCAGGACATTATAAACAATGAAGGTCATTCCAGACCAGAGACGGGCCTTTACCGGCCATCGAAAACATTAAAAAATATAATAACTACCCTGCTGTGCTCCCAGCCCGCCAAAAGTAAAACAAAGACTAACCTGATTTTGGGCAGGAAGTGGAGACTCCTGAAGAAAGGTATAACTGGAGGAGTTGCAGTTGTACAGACACTCTCAAGGAGACACACACC
The DNA here is from genome assembly GCF_052327205.1 of Somniosus microcephalus. Taxonomy (NCBI): domain Eukaryota; kingdom Metazoa; phylum Chordata; class Chondrichthyes; order Squaliformes; family Somniosidae; genus Somniosus; species Somniosus microcephalus. The sequence goes on from NW_028225179.1 coordinate 19,196,132, forward strand.
AGAGTTGCAGTGGAACAACAGTTGCGCACTCGAGGTACAGTTGGAGACACAGTCACACTCAGAGACACACGACTGAGTGGCAGTGGGTGAAGAGGAGTCGCTTCGGGAGAAGATCAGCAAACTCCTCTCCATCACCGGAGGAGGAAGAAGAATTAAGCCAACATCAGGAAGGCCGTTCGAAACCGGCGTCCCGCCCCGGGGAAAAACATCGGGAGATCATCGACCATCCCCGGGGCATTGCTGGAACGAGAGGCCATCGACCCAACTGGGGAGAAGAAACAAAAAAATAAAACCCCAAGAGAAGAAACCTTCCAGCCACTCCGGCTCGGGAAGAGACAATAACGAACTAAGGAAATCTATGGGGGCCAGTCCAAGGCTCCTCTGACCGGGGTCGAGCCGATGATCCCCGACCCCGCCGACAGCCAGAATCAGCCGGTGTCCAGCCGCCCCCGACCCCCACCTCAGGAGAGAGGTGTGGCACAGCTCGCTGGGGCTCCACGATCCACGTGGAGATGGAACGCCTGAAAGGATCAAACGCAGACTGGTTCAAAACATTGCACTTCCTAGTTGGATTGGTGAGCATGTTTCTGGCCCTTCACAATCAGATCTAGATAGGTTTAATAAGGGGGTGGATTTAAGGGTACAATTAACATGAGTTGTTGTCCCTCGATGTTCCGTGTGTTTCCTTATTTCATGATGATCTTTGTAGAGTATAAGATGCCTGTATTTGCCTTAGTTAGTATGGTGTCATTATGATTTGTTTGTGTTTTTCCCTCCCATGTACTCTCTTATCTGCTTGCATTTGATTTGATATTTTTCCTTATGCAATAAAGTTTCATTTTGTTTCATCAAACTTGGTCTACAAGAGTTTTCTCTACATTGTAGTTCCTGCCCCAAAGTCCAGAGTATAGAATCTAAGGGGCGAGTGGGTCGAACCACTCAAGGTTTTACTGTGCAAGAGAGCGAGGCCTCTAGAGAGAGAAACCTCAGAGACATCTCTCAAGGAAAACCCCTTACAGAACTAGTGGGTATTGGTTAGGATTGGGGTTAGTGGTTGGGGCTAGTGGTTATTGGTTAGGATTGGGGCTAGTGGTTGGGGTTAGTAGTTATTGGTTAGGATTGAGGTTAGTGGTTGGGGTTAGTGGTTATTGGTTAGGATTGGGGTTAGTGATTATTGGTTAGGGTTGGGTTTAGTGGTTGGGGTTAGTGGTTATTGGTTAGGATTGGGGTTAGTGGTTGGGGTTAGTGGTTATTGGTTAGGATTGGGGTTAGTGGTTGGGGTTAGTGGTTATTGGTTCGGATTGGGGTTAGTGGTTGGGGCTCGTGGTTATTGGTTAGGATTGGGGTTAGTGGTTGGGGCTAGTGGTTATTGGTTAGGATTGGGGTTACTGGTTGGGGCTAGTGGTTAATGGTTAGGATTGGGGTTACTGGTTGGGGCTAGTGGTTAATGGTTAGGATTGGGGCTAGTGGTTATTGGTTAGGATTGGAGTTAGTGGTTGGGGTTAGCGGTTATTGGTTAGGATTGAGGTTAGTGGTTGGGGCTAGTAGTTATTTGTTAAGATTGGAGTTAGTGGTTGGGGGCTAGTCATTATTGGTTAGGATTTGGGTTAGTGGTTGGGGCTGTAGGATTCGCACAATTGGACTTTGTATTAATAAGGGTCAAATGGCAGAAGAGGCCATGATTTTAAAGACTGTTTTAAAAGAAGCCCAGAAAAAGGGGCATACAAAATGGCCGCCATACCACGTGACTGGCTTATTGGGACATTTTAAAATGGTTCCTGTGGATCCTCAGACAGCTTTGTGGATTCAACCCACAGTAAGTTCTGGAAGCCGTTTCTGAGAGAACGAAACCAGACCCACACATATACATATGGATTAGATGCCGATCCAGTCAAGATCGGCCTGGACACAGAGGTCATCTAAATGTTGACCCAGACAAAAGGGGACAATTTCATATTCATGAGAACAGCACCAAGGACTAGAAAACGAGATCAGCAGGTCATTAAAAACAATGAAGGTCATTCCAGACCAGAGATGGGCCTTTACCGGCCATCGAAAACATTAAAAAATATAATAACTACCCCGCTGTGCTCCCAGCCCACCAAAAGTAAAACAAAGACTAACCTGATTTTGGGCGGGAAGTGGAGACCCCTGAAGAAAGGTATAACTGGGGGAGTTGCAGTTGTACAGACACTCTCAAGGAGACACACACCGGAGTTGCAGTGGAACAAGAGTTGAGCACTCAAGTTACAGTTGGAGACACAGTCACACTCAGAGACACACGACTGAGTGGCAGTGGGTGAAGAGGAGTCGCTTCGGGAGAAGATCAGCAAACTCCTCTCCACCACCGGAGGAGGAAGAAGAATTAAGCCAACATCAGGAAGGCCGTTCGAAACCGGCGTCCCGCCCCGGGGAAAAACATCGGGAGATCATCGACCATCCCCAGGCCATTGCCGGAATGAGAGGCCATCGACCCAACTCGGGAGAAGAAACAAAAAAATAAAACCCCAAGAGAAGAAACCTTCCAGCCACTCCGGCTCGGGAAGAGACAATAATGAACTAAGGAAATCTATGGGGGCCAGTCCAAGGCTGCTCTGACCGGGGTCGAGCCGACGATCCCCGACCCCGCCGACAGCCAGAACCAGCCGGTGTCCAGCCGCCCCCGACCCCCACCTCAGGAGAGAGGTGTGGTGCAGCTCGCTGGGGCTCCACGATCCACGTGGAGACGGAACGCCTGAAAGGATCAAACGCAGACTGGTTCAAAACATTGCACTTCCTAGTTGGATTGGTGAGCATGTTTATGGCCCTTCACAATCAGATCTAGATAGGTTTAATAAGGGGGTGGATTTAAGGGTACAATTAACATGAGTTGTTGTCCCTCGATGTTCCGTGTGTTTCCTTATTTCATGATGATCTTTGTAGAGTATAAGATGCCTGTATTTGCCTTAGTTAGTACTGTGTCGTTATGATTTGTTTGTGTTTTTCCCTCCCATGTACTCTCTTATCTGCTTGCATTTGATTTGATATTTTTCCTTATGCAATAAAGTTTCATTATGTTTCATCAAACTTGGTCTACAAGAGTTTTCTCTACATTGTAGTTCCTGCCCCAAAGTTCAGAGTATAGAATCTAAGGGGCGAGTGGGTCGAACCACTCAAGGTTTTACTGTGCAAGAGAGCGAGGCCTCTTGAGAGAGAAACCTCAGAGACATCTCTCAAGGAAAACCCCTTACAGAAAATGGCAACCACGGCAGGACTCTGGCAGCAGGATTGCAATGTAGTAGATCCAAGTTTGAATGGTCGAAATGCAATGGATGAGAGGATAGCGGATTATGTCGTTGGCAAGGTAAATCTCACTAAACAGGGGATTTCCGATCTCTTACTGGATGGGCATCCGGTGGACGCAGCCATCAGGTGGACAGAGAGCAAAGAGCATAAGAAGTCAGTGGAGAAGGCAGTGTGGCTGATGTGTTACAAGAAGCAGGTCCAGATCTTGGACCGAGTCGTTGCAGCACAGACAGCCAAGATCACAACCCAGGCAGCAGAGATAGAGGAAAAGGCCATGGGAGGGGAAAAACTCATCACAGCGCTTCACGCGCTGAATCAGGAACGCCAAGTGGTAGCTAGTCAACATCAGGCTAGGCTAGAGTACCTGGAGTGCCAGGTTACTGTGGCAAAGATTAATGAAACGAGGATACGGGAGAAAAACGCCCGCCTCGCACAACAGCTAAGAGTGCAGGAGGAGAGACTTGTGGAGGTTAAGGCAGCTTACAAGCTAGCCCTCGAGCACAGGTTTGAGAGCACAGACCACGGCCCCTGACAAAAGACCATAGAGGACCTAAGAACGGCCCTGGTAAAGGCAAAAGGCATGGTGTGTCTCGTCAGCCCGAAAGCTAGTCACATGGACTTTTTAAAGGAATCAAAACAGCCGATTCCAGCTGAGGTAATTGTGGTACCAGCCACCGAGCCCTCAGCACCGCCGAGCTATAGTGAGACTTGGCCGGAAAAGGAGGAGGTAGTGAATGATGAGCTGGCTGAGGTGGAGTGTGAGGAAGAACCATTGGTAGCAAAGCCGGGACCGGCACCAATGTGTCCCACTCGGCACCAGAGGCTCGGTCCCAACGCTGCCGATGGCAGTATCGGACCCCACCAGAACCAGCTTGTGGTCCCCTACGCTGGGCCGCAATTAAGGTCCATGGTGAGCCACCTCGCATGACTCACAGTAAAGGGAGATCCCTCACTTCATTTCAGGGAGATAGAGGAAACAGCAGCCATTAATGACTGTGATGATCAGGAACAGGTGAAACTGTTGCTTTTCTCCCTGGATTGCACAATCCTTCAGTGCCTCTCAGAGGATAGTAAGAGGGGATGGAAAGGTTATGCGGATCTCAGGGAGGAAGTTTTAGAAGTAATGGGAGTGGACGATGGTAGTCCATTCGACCATGTGGAAGGGACTGTGCAGCTATCTGGAGAACCCCCACGGGTTTTCGCAGAAAGGCTGTGGCCAGTGTATCGATGCAGCTGCCTGGGCATGCCTGAACAGGTTGCAATGAACGTCGAGCAGCAGGTTCATTGGCTCCGTTGCTTGGTTACCAACAGTTTGCTGCAGATACGGGCCCTAGTCAGATCTTGGTTTGATCCCCAAGGTCCCGGCGTCATGGAGGAGACGGTGCTCCGTCAGCTCAATGTGGCGTACAAGAATTGTAGAGGTCAGGAAACACCTCCCCAGAAGGGAAAGGTGCATGAGGGAAAACCCGCAGCCCCAAGCAAGAAGGAGTGGCGTCAGGAGGGGAATTGCCCTGTCCAAGCCAAGCTGAATTGCTACGGGTGTGGGAAGTATGGACATTGGCGCAAGGACTGTAGAAATCCGTGGATGGATAATAAAGGGAGATTTCCCACAGCCCAAGCCCAAGCCCAGACCGCCGCCCCAGCACCAGCCAAAACCCAAGCCGTAGCTCCTGTCCCAGCACAAGGAGCTGGTGCAGTTATGGATCCCGCTGTGATTGAATCGATCATAGAGACAATGCGGTCTCTGATGATTTCACAGGGGAAAATAGCCATCACCACTGTTCTTGTCGCTCCTGAGACTCTGACCATTGTACCCAAGTGACTAGAGTTGGCGCAGCCCATCTACCTGTGTGCGCTGTGCTATGATGTATGGAGACGACCCCTCATGGAGATGGAAGTGGAGGAGGTGACAGGGACCTATCTGTTGGATACGGGAGCATCGTGCACCGTAATCCACGCAGATAACCCCACCACCTCACCTCTGTCCACCAGCGTCCCATACCTTCTGTCGGGCTTCACGGGTTAAGAACAGGCTGGCACACATTCCCTTCCCCTCTCCATTCGTTTAGGACCACTCCACACCACGTGGAAGTGTACACTAATGAAGTGGGAGGTGGGAGGTGGAACGGGAGTCCTGGGGTCTGATTTTTTGGTGGCCCACGGGATCCACGTTCACCTGAGAAATCATTGTCTCTGGGGAGCGGGTACGAGTGTGAAGGAGATAGAGAGGGTTAAGGAAAACCCTACGAAGGCACGGGTTGGCCGGCGAGAAGTAAAATTCTTGGGTCTAACCCTATGTGCTGGTGGGAGAGCCATAGACCAGGAGGATAGACCGGAATTGGTGGAAAATCCACCGGCCTACGCCACTCACACAGTGGAAGTGTCCCGACGCAACAAGTGGTTTCGCATGAAGTGGTGCAAACTGTTTAAACTGGGTGCAAGAGCATCAGCAACTGAAGCCAGGTCTGAGGGTAAAGATCCTTAGCCTGAGGCGCGCGATGAGTCACAGGCCACACAAACTGGCGTTGTAGCCTGCTTGGAAGGAGAAGCTGTCCCGCCCACTTGGGGGGAGCTTTCCCCAATGGCCTGGGACTTGGACGAGGAAGGGCCCAAACAACAAGGTCCTGCCCTCGACACAATTCTGGAGGAGGTGGAGTCAGAGGACGGAGGTCTCGCCCTTGACTCAAGCATGCGGGAGGTAGAAATTGGGGGCAGAGATTCTCCACCTGTAGGGACAGGTGAGGAGGAGCCGTCTACCACAGGCCCAATTCCCGAAGGGGCGGAGCCTGAGGGGAGGGAGCCGAAGCCCACAGTCGTGGAAGAGCCACAGGCTGTGAGAGCTAAAGTCCCACCCGAAGGTCCACTCGCCAAGGGAGCCTGCCCAAATCCCAAAGAGGTGGAGCCTGAGGGAAGGGAGCCGAAGCCCACAGTCGTGGAAGAGCCACGGACTGTGAAAGCTAAAGTCCCACCCGAAGGTCCACTCGCTAAGGGAGCCACGCCCAAAGCACCTTTTCGCAGGTCGACTCGTACGCCTCAGCTAGTAAAACCTTGTCCCGAGTCCCCTGTTCTCAGTAAACGCCAACTTGAGAAATCCTTGAAAAAACACAGTCCCCGATTAACAGCAAAAGGCTGCGGGGAACCCGAGCCACAGGTCACTGCAGCCCCGCCACAGGGAGCGGCGAGCTGCAGTCCAATCAGGGATTAGGCAAGCCGCCCGGGGATGGGCGGCACTGTACATAAGTTTAGGTTTAAGTTTAAGGTATGTAAATATTAAAATGATTAGAGTTTAAGTAATTTTGAAATCTGCCGGGTATGTGTGTAGTTTGGATCGAGGTTGAAAGACCCGATCATGCCGTCACCTAAGCCAGAATCTCTCGGGAGCCTGGCTATATTGTGTGATTTGTTGCAGGAACCAGGAGAAAGATGAGAGGGATCCTTGTCGCGTTCGTGACGATCGGGTGGAGCTGGGCCTATCGGGGCCGCACTAAGGACTCGACCATCTACGGGTGCTCTGGCAACAGAGGCCCATTGCGACTGATGGAACCGGCTCACGGGACGCTGAAGAGACTGCTGCCTACTTCCATGAAGGAAGATGGCCAGGCTGGCTGAGGTCGAACTCTACTGAAGACTCCAGCCAGATGGGGTTCGCATACAGTGAAACGTCTCTGATGTGCCCCAGGGTGCGGATCATTGCACCCAGGATCAGCAGCACCATGGGCAAGAAGATTTGCTAACATAAGAACATAAGAACATAAGAAATAGGAGCAGGAGTAGGCCAATTGGTCCCTCTAGTCTGCTCCGCCATTCAATAAGATCATGGCTGATCTGATCCTGACCGCCAATCTACTATCACAGAACCATCTCCTGAATCTAACAGAATTAGGCACATGAAATAGGAGCAGGATCAGGCTACACAGCCCCTGGGCCCGCTCTGCTACCCACAGGGCCATGACCGATCCAAACCTAGACTCATGTCCAAATTCTTGCCCGCTCCCCGTAACCTTTAATTCCCTTTACTTCTAGGAAACTGTCTATTTCTGTTTTAAATTTATGTAATGATGTAGCTTCTACAGCTTTTTGGGGCAGCATATTCCATGGACCTATCACCCTCTGAGTGAAGTAGTTCCTCCTCAACTCAGTTTTGAAAGAGCAGCCCCTTATTCTAAGACTATGCCCCCTAGTTCTAGTTTCACCCATCATCGGGAACATCCTCCCCGCATCCACCCGATCCAACCCCTTTACAATCTTATATGTTTCAATAAGATCGCCTCTCATTCTTCTGAACTCCAATGAGTAGCGTCCCAATCTACTCAACCTCTCCTCATATGTCCATCCTCTCATCCCCGGGATTAACCGAGTGAACCTTCTTTGTACTGACTCAAGAGCAAGTATGTCCTTTCTTAAGTATGGACACCAAAACTGTACGCAGTATTCCAGGTGTGGTCTCACCAATACCTTGTACAACTGAAGCAATACCTCCCTATTTTTATATTCTATCCCCCTAGCAATGAAAGCCAACATTCAATTGGCCTTCTTAATCACTTGCTGCACCTGCATACTAACCTTTTGAGTTACGTGCACCAGGACCCCCCAGATCCCTTTGTACTGCAGTACTTTCCAGTTTCTTGCCATTAAGATAATAACTTGCTCTACGATTTTTCCTGCCAAAGTGCATAACCTCACACTTTCCAGTTTTGTATTCCATCTGCCAAATCTCTGCCCACTTACTTAGCCTGTCTATGTCCCCTTGCAGGTTTTTTATGTCCTCCTCACTCACTGCTTTCCCTCCCTTCTTAGTATCATCTGCAAACTTTGATATGTTACACTCGGTCCCCTCCTCCAAATCGTTAATATAGATTGTAAAGAGTTGGGGACCCAGCACTGACCCCTGCGGAACACCACTAGTTACTGATTGCCAGTCTGAGAATGAACCATTTATCCCAACTCTCTGCCTTCTGTTAGATAGCCAATCCTCTATCCATGCCAGAATATTACCCCCAATACCATGATTTTTATCTTAAGCAATAATCTTTTGTGTGGCACCTTGTCAAATGCCTTTTGGAAGTCTAAATACACTACATCCACTGGTTCCCCTTTATCCACCCTATATGTTACTTCCTCAAAGAACTCCAGCAAATTTGTCAAACATGACTTCCCCTTCATAAAACCATGCTGACTTTGTCCTATTAAATTATGATTATCCAAATGTCCTGTTACTGTCTCCTTAATAATGGACTCCAAAATTTTACCTAACACAAATGTTAGGCTAACTGGTCTATAGTTCCAGCCTTCTGTCTACTGCCCTTTTTAAATAAGGGTGTTACATTAGCAGTTTTCCAGTCTGCTGGGACCTTTGCTGAGTCCAGGGAGTTTTGGAAAATTATTACCAATGCATCCACAATCCCTACCGCCACTTCCCTCAAGACCCTAGGATGTAAGCCATCAGGTCCAGGTGATTTATCCACCTTGAGTCCCATTATTTGCTTGAACTGTCTGGGACATGTACCTTTGGATCATTGGTGGTGGCTGCGCAAGTTGAGCAGCACCATGAAGAACTCCACTGTGGAATGGGAGAGATTGGGTAACAACACCCATCGGACAATTACCAGAATCACGGGGGGTTGAGTGTCTGTTGGGACAAATGGTGGGAACCAGATGAGGGGATCTACATCTGTATGTGGAGTTCAGAATGCGCTTGCCCCACAGTTGTCTCCATCTTTTTCCAAAGACAGTGGCAGGATGCTGGACAAGGAATGAGGTGGGATGTCAGCACACGGGCGTGTGGAGTCCCATACTCTCAGACCCCAGTAAACGCCACCGAGCTCATCACCTGACCCTGCAAGCCCCTGCCCACAGTTCCAGTAGCTAAAGCCCTCAAGGAAGGGTGCCCCACCACAACAAAGGGACCCGGGAACGGATTGGTATTGGTACCCACAGGCCAGGTACAGTACCAAGGGGTCCACTACGCGATGGCTTCGGTGATTTTAAACCTCACTGAGGTACGATTGCCAGAGTGGTGCCCCAGGGAAATGGAGCAATTATACCAGGTCCTGTTAACAAACATGTTTAAACAGTTTTACAAATTCGACTTTGCCGATGTCGACAGAGCCGAATTGCACACCACACCACATGTGATCTTGGACAGAGTAGGGAGACAAAGAAGGGGTGCAGTAAATGATATTTTCACAGCTTTTAATACAGGAACTTCCGTCATCAACACACTGGATGACGTGGAGCTGCAAACCCAAATCAATGGTTTGAAAACACAGTTGAGAAAGATACTGACTGATGAGAATAAGGTAGTGGGTTCTGAGCTACCTGAGGACCAGGCCATGACACTACACTTAAAAGAGATAATAGCTGAGCTGGAGAAACACGGCAGAACGGTAAATGCCCTCATTAGGGAGGATCGGAATGCATCCGATCAGGCTGCGCAGAACGAAGCTTCTGTGCTATACAGGGCATGGTTACTGGGCGAGGGCCGCAGTAATCTGGAGGATTTGAAAGCAAGATTTAGTCCCTCCTGGATCAGCAAAAAGCACCTCGCAGCCCTCCACCCTTTTGAGAATGCATTGAGTCAGTGCCAGCTCAGACTAGCTTCAGAGGCCTACCCAGTCCCAGTGGACTGTGGACGGTCTAATCACACCATTATGGGTATAGTGGTAAGAATGCCGGTGATGGGAAAGACAGCAAAACCCGCTCCGGTATACAGGGTGGAGAACATTGGAGTCATTCAGGGGGGTGCACACATTCGCTACACAGGAGTCCCACCTTACGTCATCCAATGGGAGCATGCAATGATGGGTACCGACCTCTCGGGGTGCCGGAGCCGAGGAGCACACATCATCCTGTGTCCCCAACACTTGAATGCCCATTCAAAACGAGAGTGTGGGTTCAGAACTGCTGGCGCGAAGCCTATAAATTGCACCATGGAGGCAATGGCACAAGGCCATGTGCCCCCGCAGGTGGCATATATAGGAGGTGGGACATACTGTGTCACCACTGCAGCGCCACACTACCAGCATGGACAGCACGGTTGGTGTCCGGTTAGTGACAGCAGCTTCTGTTTGAAGCCCAGGGCAAAAGTTCAAGTGGCTCAAGAGCGAATTGTCCCCATTCCTGAACCTTACACTGTTCACATCGCTGTGAAAGAGAATTTCACTGATCTTCAGCGATTCGTTGCACATTTTGGATATATCACTCCCCCTCTCCCTGAACACCTCACCAAGATATTAAAAGCCGTTGTTGTTTCACAGAAACACTTCTACACACTGGAGCAGAAGACTTTAGAGATAGGGGCAGACATATTGGATATAGTGACCCCACCATGGTGGGACCTGTTCACTAATATAGAAGTCCCTTCCTGGATTAGGAGAGCCTCCCACATTCTTGTAGTGTGCCAGGTTGTCATTGTAGTTTATTTACTGTTTGTACACTGTAAAAAGGTCAAACATTCGCAAAAGTATGAGAATAGAGGGGAATGGAGGGAGCATTATGTGCGGGTAGAAGAAGAGACACCCATTTAGATTGATGATGCTTTGTATAAAGTTAAAGTTTTCCCTCCCTCCTCTATTATTTTTGACATGTATTCATGTACATTGTGATTTTTGTGTGTATTTTATTTTATTATTGAAGTCTTATTAGATGTGATACTATTATTACAAGGGTAATGTGTATGCACTAGGTGATGTAAGCATATAAGGACCCCCTCCACGCCTGGAAGTAAGTTGTTAGATTTTTAACTCCAAGGTATTGCCATCTATAGATGCTAAAGGTACACTAGATTTTTCTGAAATGGGAAATGCATGTGTCGTGGGGTCATAGATAGGTAAATACTGGGGATGGTTAGATTGTGGACAGTCAGAAAAATTTTCTCACCCAGAATTATGATGCTTCAAGAAAGTTACAGTATCATCAGGGGGGAGTGTAGGATTCGCAAAATTGGATTTTGTATTAATAAGGATCAAATGGCAGAAGAGTCCATGATTTTGAAGACTGTTTTAAAAGAAGCCCAGAAAAAGGGGCATACAAAATGGCCACCATACCATGTGACCGGCTTATTGGGACATTTTAAAATGGTTCCTGTGAATCCTCAGACAGCTTTGTGGATTCAACCCACAGTAAGTTCTGGAAGCCGTTTCTGAGAGAACGAAACCAGACCCACACATATACATATGGATTAGATGCAGATCCAGTCAAGATCGGCCTGGACACAGAGGTCATCTAAATGTTGACCCAGACAAAAGGGGACAATTTCATATTCATGAGAACAGCACCAAGGACTAGATAACGAGATCAGCAGGACCTTAAAAACAATGAAGGTCATTCCAGACCAGAGATGGGCCTTTACCGGCCATCAAAAACATTTTAAAATATAATAACTACCCCGCTGTGCTCCCAGCCCACCAAAAGTTAAACAAAGACTAACCTGATTGTGGGCGGGAAGTGGAAACTCCTGAAGAAAGAGCATATTTGGAGGAGTTGGAGTTGAACAGAAACGGTTACAGTTGCAGAGACACACGACCGAGTGGCAGTGGAACAAGAGGAGTTGGTTTGGGAGAAAATCAACGAACTCCTCTCCACCATTGGAGGAGGAAGAAGAATTAAGCCAACATCAAGAAGGCCGCTCGAAGCCGGCGTCCCGCCCCGGGGAAAAACAATGGGAGATCATCGACCATCCCCGGGCCATTGCCAAAACGAGAGGCCATCGAGCCAACTTGGGAAAAGAGACAAAAAAAACAAAACCCCGAGAGAAGAAACCTTCCAGCCACTCCGGCTTGGGAAGAGACGAAAATTAAACTGAAGAAACCTATATGAAGTCCAGCCCAATGCTCCTCTGACTGGGGTCGAGCCGACGATCCTCGACCCCGCTGATATCCAGGCCCGCCGGTGTCCAGCCACCCCGACCCCCACCTCAGGAGAGAGGTGTGGCGCAGCTCACAGGGGTTCCATGATCCACGAGGAGACGGGGCACCTGAAGGGATCAAAACACAGATTTGCTTTCAAAACCTGGTACTTTCTAGTTGGATTGGTGAGCATGTTTCTGGCCCTTCACAATCAGATCTAGATAGGTTTAAGGGGGTGGATTTAAGAGTACAATTAACATGAGTTGTTGTCCCTCGATGTTCTGTGTGTTTCCTTATTTCATGATGATCTTTGTCGAGTATAAGAGGCCTGTATTTGCCTTAGTTAGTATTGTGTCGTTATGATTTGTTTGTGTTTTTCCCTCCCATGTACTCTCTTATCTGCTTGCATTTGATTTATTTTTCCTTATGCAATAAAATTTCATTTCGTTTTCATCAAACTTGGTCTCCAAGAGTTTTCTCTACATTGTAGTTCCTGCCCCAATTCCAGAGTATAGAATCTAAGGGGCGAGTGGGTCGAACCACTCAAGGTTTTACTGTGCAAGAGAGAGAGGCCTCTAGAGAGAGAAACCTCTGCAATCTAAAACCCCTTACAAGGGATTGGATGATATCGGGAACAACCTAATCCCCACCTTTGTGACAAATAAACAGCTGGCAGAATGGAAGCTGTCAAATTCACGCTTTCCATCGTGAACTCAGGAGGTTGGGCAGAGTCTGGGCTACGTCTCACCCATTACATGCTAAACTGAAGGTTCTGGGAGGGATCATTCCTGCCCTGACAATACAAGTGACACATGGATCCATAAAAGTATGGGCAGTAGAATCAGTTCGGATATTGGAGGAGAAATTACATCATGAATATCAGCCCTTCCCACCATATGTGGTGCAAGTAAATGAAAGATGGACAGCGCCAGACATGGCAGGTTGTTCTTTAATCAAATGACGTGTCGATATCACCTGAGAGAAGTTAGTAAAACACCATGGGGGTTTTGTTTGTAATAAAGAAACTCCAAATTGCACCATGTCTGGAACAAGCTGGCACCAGAGACAAACTAAAGCTAGTTGTGTCGCACAGGGGCGTTATGGTGTCGCTACGGCCACAGCCTCTTGTGAGTACAGAGTGCTCACCTCCCTGTCACCCACTCCTGTTTCTGCTTTAAACCGACCCAGGTTACCCAGGTAGATCATGAGATCCTGATACCAGTGACCAAGCATGATGTTACTAACAGCGCAGTGCACGGTGGTATGCTCTCAGACACTGACAAAATATTGATTGGATTTGGATATCTGTTGGACGCCCCTCTGCCACCACACAGATGATATTAAAATTAAAAGAGATTATAGAACGAACCGAGATCTCAGTAACACACCTGCAGCAACTACACCAGGAAAATGAAATCCTGCTAAAGAGATTGAGGGGCTGGGAAGGAAATCACAGTGGGAGCAGGTCAACAACATCTCGATACACCCGTTGGTCAGAGTTATTTCACAACAGTTAGTTATTTTCCAATGCTGTCTACTTGCCCTGGTCATCATCGTATAGGTATTGCATAGACAAACCCTTACACAATTGAAGAGGAAAACAAGGAGCCGGGTCAGCAGAGAGCTCTCCCAAACCTGGAGTGTGGGAGAATGCAGGAATAATTATCAACAAATGCAATAAGAACAAAGGAATTGTTGGAGCCGTGCGGACATCAACGTAACAGTAATGGACTGTAAACTCCAAGCAGATCAATGCTAAAGACAGACAGAAAGTTAATTGGCTCAGAGTGATTGCTCAAATTCTGTGTCTAAAGAGAGGAATGTTCGAATGATTTAAGTTGATTTGTGTTAGAATGCGTTCTGCTCCAACTATTCCAGCACCCTTTTGCTTAGGTTTGCATTATTATAACAATATGGGGGAACGAAGCAGATTCAGTAGAAACTTTCAAAAGTGAATTGGAAAAATACTTGATGGGAAAGAATTGGAGGGCTATGTGGAAGTGCAAGGTAGTGGGTCTAATTGGATAGATCTTTCACAAAGCCGGCACAGACCTGATGTGCTGAATAGCCTCCTTTCCTTCTGTGACACTCTAGGATGCTTAATCCTCTGTCTGGGTGTTGTTTATTTATTCCTGTGGGATTGAAATAGTAATGTCCTTGAGCAGGTAACTTCAGATAAAGTCATTTAGCAAAGGATTGGGGAAATCATCAGACTGAGGAACATTCAATGAATCTTCAACCTCACGGGTCCATGGACCTGCTGAATTGTGACCATCTGAGATCAGGATGGGATGCTCGGAACAACAGAACGTCAACAAGGCACTCTTATGAAGACACGGACGGGGGTCGCACCCGCACTTTTCACTTCACACGGCAGGCGCATTTCCGCTCGATAACCGAGCCTGATGTTACTTTTTCTAAAGCAAAATGCTGTGGATGCTGGAAATCTGAAATACAAACTGAAATTGCTGGACAAATTCAGCAGGGCAGGCAGCATTAGTGGAGACAGAAACAGATTTAACGTTTCAGATCGATGACATTTCATCAGAACTGGGAAAAGTTAGAGATGTGAACAGGGAAAGGGGGCGGGGAGCAAAGAACAAAGGGGAATGCCTGTGACAGGGTGGAAGGCAGGAGTCATTACATGACAAAAGGGAATGTGGTTGGGAATGAGCCACGTAAAGAAAAAATATGCGCCTAAAGGAAGTGTAGAAGGGAACAGCAGAATCATTACCAACAGCGGCTGTCCAAAAAAAATGGGAGCAGTGTTCAGAAGCTGAAATGACTGAACTCAGTGTTGAGTCTGGAAGGCTGTAATGTGCCTATTCGAAAGATGAGGTGCTGTTCCTCGAGCTTCCATTGAGCGTCATCAGAAGAGTGTAGGAGTCTAAGACAGAGAGGTCAGAGTGAGAGTGGGGCGGAGAATTAAAATAGCGACCGGAAGCTCAGGATCACGCTTGTGGACTGATTTGAGGTTATCGGCAAAGCGATCACCCAAACTGTGTGTGGTCTCCCAAATGTAGAGGAGTCTGCGGCGAATACAGTTTACTAAATTGCAAGAAGTACAAGTAAATCGTTGTTTCACCTGGAAGGTGTGTTTAGGTCCCTGGACATTGGGAGGGAGGAGGTAAAAGGGTTGCTTGTACAGGAAGGTGCCGTAGGAAGGGGAAGGGGTGGTTGGGTGATAGATGAGTGTACCAGAGTGTCACCGAGGGAGCTGTCTCTTCCGAATGCTGAATGAGGACGCTGGGAAAGATGTGTTTGCTGGGGGGATCACGCTGCAGGTGGTGGAAATGGCGGAGGATGTTCCGTTGAATGTGGAGGCTGGTGGGGTGAAAGGTGAGGACAAGGAGAACCCTATCCTAGGTGGGAGGGAAATGGGTGAGAGCCGAAGTGAGGGAAATAGAACGGGCATGATCGAGGGTTCTGTCCACCGTGGTGGAGGTGATTCGTCGGTTGAGGGAAAAGTAAAACATATCGGAAGGTGGTATCATCAGAAGAGATGTGACGGAGATGGAGAAGCTGAGAAAAAGGAATAGAGTACTTACAGGAATCAAGGTGGGAGGAAGTATCGTCAAGTTAGCTGTGGAACAGCTGGGCTTATTTGATTGATGTGAGTGGATTCAAAGGAGAAGTAGTTCAATGTATGTATAATACAATTTCAGGTGGAGGAGGTTGGTAGTGGATAGGGATTGTGTTGGCCTCCATTCAACGAAGAAATGGAGGGCCCTCCAGCCGTCCTGCTGGAGGTGTAGAGGGAATGGACCCCCTTAGTGAAAAGCAGGCGGTTAGGAGCAAGAAACTGGAAAGTAACTGATGTTATATTTTTCCACAGCAGCATTCAAATCAATGGCATTATCAATGGATTGTTATTTTGATGTGAAAGGAATTTGTTGAATTGTGTACAACTGCGCATTGCTTTTTAAAACACCAGGGCGGTTGATGGATTCGTGTTAAAGATCGAGTGTACGTCGAGCAATGCTGTTGGTGGATGTGATAATTCGTCCGAGAATTGCAACCATTGGGAAGGAAGTTTTAATATTTACATTTCACATTTCCAGGCAGCGTTCGTACATTACAGCAGGCGCTCTACCGTTTGACAGAAAATAGGAACAGGAGTAGGCCATTCAGCCCTTCGAGCCTATTCCGCCATTCAGTGATATCATGGCTGACCTGGATCGTAACTTCACCCACCTGCTTTGACTCCAAATCCATTCCTAACCTTATCTACAAAAATCTATCGATCTCAGATTTAAATTATTGATTTAATTGGCAAAAGAGCCAGATGGGAGAGGATGATATTGTTTTATTACTCAGAGGGTAGTTATGATCTGGAATTCACTGTCTGAACTGTTGGTAGAAACAGATACGGTCGTTGATCCAATAGTCACTTTCAGAAGGGAATTGGATAAATACTTGATGGTGAACAATGTGCAGGGCTGTGGGGAAAGTGCGTCATTCTACGGTTCTATGATGCGACAATCCTCTACCTCAGTGAGCTTGTGTTTTCACTGATTTACCTCAGGTCAAGGCTTTAATTCCCATCCAAGCTGGCAGCGACTTTCTGACCTTTAATGTGATGTTTCTCTTTTTCTTGCTCTATGATTCACTCTATTTCTCTCTGTTTCTGTCTTTCTTTCCGTGTGTCAGTCTCTCTGTATGTCTCACCCAGTCTCAGTCACTTTCGCTAAGCTTTTCTAATTGGGTCTCTGTTTATCCGTCCATCTATTACTTTCTCTCTGTCAATCTCTCCATCGCTCCCCCACATCATTTTACTCTGCACCTCATGAGTTAACCCTTTAAGCGCTGGCTCAGTTTGAGCTTGCTGATCCTGGGTGTTTGAAGTGCATTTTAACATTCTTACTTCAAAGGTGTTCAGTGTTGACGGGAGGGGTTACATGTTCTGTGGGCTAAAAGCTGAGGGATTTCTTATCCAGTTACGAACGTTCAGCTCAATGCGTTATTTGCCCAGCTGCTGTGCTTTTGCAGTTCAGCTTTTCACCGTCCGTAGTTTTAGATTACCCTCTCACACTTTCAGCTTATGCTGTTGTGTAGTTTGCTCCACCCTGAAAACTAAATTTAAAGTCTGCAAGAAATGTGTCGAATTTTGAAGCACTGCGCCGACAAGCTTGTATCACCAGGATGGCCGAGTGGTTAAGGTATTGGAGTGTGTTCATCTTGATTCGAATCCCACTCCTAATAGATGCTCAGGTCAATGGGGGGTTGAACGTAAAACCTAAAACTATTTTTGGTATGAAAACGCTTATGATCCCTGCAAGAGATTGTGCCATATTAATAATTCACGCTTCAAGACAGCGTTTCTTCATTTACAACTGGTGTTCTGAACATAGGAACAGGAGGAGGCCATTCAGTCCCTTGAGCCTGATCGCCATTCACTAAATTCCTGTGTGAGCTGTGTCGTTAAATCCATACATCTGCTTTGGCTCCAAATCATTATAACGCATGTCTGGCAAAAAGTTACCGATCTCAGGTTTACATTATTAATTGAGCTGGCATATACTGTTTTTTGTGGGAGAGAGTTCCACACTGCTACCAACCCTCGTGTGAAGAAATGTTTCCTAAGACCTGGACAACATTCAGGCTTGGACTGATACGTGGAAAGTAACAAGCGCACTACACAAGTGCCAAAGCTTCTTCCACTGCATCTCCCAAAACCGCGACCTGTACCTCCTAGAAGGACAAGAGCAGTTAGCACATGGGAACACCACCACCTGTAAGTTCCCCTCCAAGGCATGCACCATCCTGACTTGGAAATATATCATCGTTCCTTTATTGTCACTGGGTCAAAATCCGGGAACTCCTTCCCTAACAGCACTGTGGGTACCTTCACCTCACAGACTGTAGTGGTACAAAAAGGCACTCAGCACCACCTTCTCAAGGGCAATTAGGGTTGTGCAATAAATGCTGGTATTACCAGCGACACCCACATCCCATGAATGGCGAATTTGTAAAGAAAATTGCTTTACAGAAAATGAATTGTTTTTTGAAGCGTAGTCACTGCTAATAATGTAGGAAAACACGACAGCCAATTTCTACACAGCAAGATCCCACTAGTGATGTTGGCTGCCGGACACAGATATGCCCAGGACACCTAGGAGAACTCGCTACCTCTTAGAATCATAGAACCTTAGAAATTTGTGGCACGGGCTCGGGTCGAAAGACCTATCCAGCCTAATCCTACTTTCCAGCTATTCACCCATAGCCTTGCAGTTTACGGGACATCAAGTGCTTTTCAAATATGGTGAGTGTTTCTGCCTCTACCACCATTTCTGGTAATGAGTTACAACCCCCCACCACCCTTTGGGTGAAAAACATTGTCCTCAACTCCCCTCTAATCCTTCTACCAATTACTTTCAATCTATTCCTCCTTGTTATTGGCCTCTCTGCTAACTGAAATAGATCCTTCCTATCCACACTAGCTCGGCCTCTCACTATTTTATACACTTCAATTAAGTCTCCGCTCTGCCTCCTCTGTTCCAAAGAAAACAACTCCAGCCTCTCCAATCTTTCCTCACAGCCAAAATTCTCCAGTCCTGGCAACAACCAGAGGATAACAGAGGACTCAGATTGAATGTATTTGGCAAAAGAACCAGAGGGGAGTTGAGGAGGTTTTTTGTTACATTGCGAGTTATTATAATCTGTAATGCTCTGCCTGAAATGGTGCTGGAAGCAGATTCAATAGTAACTTTCAAAAGGGAATTGGATAAATACTTGAATTGGAAAATTTTGCAGGTGTATGGGGAATGAACTGGGAATAATTGGATTGCTCTTTCAAGAGCACGATGGGGCAAATGGCCTCCTTCTGTGATGTATGATTCTGTGATTCTCTGAAAGGTTTTATTAAAGGATTCATGTAAATGAGACTGTTATTTGTTGGCTCCACTATCTCAGTTTATTACTGTGTACAAGTGCATGTTCTGTTTCAACCTCATTGAAATGATTTGGGGTTCGGTAGCAATGAAGCTCATGTCAAATTCTGTTATACAGCACGGTGTACAAGTGGTAATGCGCCAGTCTCGTCAAACTGAAAATCATGGGTTTGACTGCGCCTGGGGAAATTATATCACATTTAATTTGATATTTTTAAGGTTTCTCCTTTTTATCTCTATCAAAACCAGCTTCTCCCATCTCTTCGCATAAATGAGCTCTCACATCCCTGTTACTATTCCAGTAACTGTATTCTGCACTCTCGCCAAGGCCTTGACTTCTTTCCTAAAGTGTGGTGCCCAAAATTGAACGCAATACTCCAGCTGAGGCCTGACAAGTGCTTTATAAATGTTTAACATAATTTCCATGCATTAAGCTCTATTCGTCTATTAATAAAAGAAAGGAACCCAAATCGCTTTTTACAGATTTCTCAACTTGTCCTGCCACCTTCAAAGATTTGTGTGCACGCACCACATGTGTCCCTGTTCCTGAACCCTCTTTAAAATTGTACCATTTAGAGCTGGTTAATCAATTGCAGGGGAGAGCATTCTGAGCGGTTTTGGGGCCAGTGATCCCCAGTTGGAGCCGATTAAAGGAAATAATCGGCCCCATTAAAGTTGTGACATTTAGTTTACTTTGCCTCTCCTCATTCTTCCGACCAAAATATATTACCTTGCAGTTCTCTGCATTAACTTTCATCTGCCTTTGTCTGCCCATTTCACCAGTCAGTTTCTGTTCATACTCCCCCTTTGTAGCTCTTACTACCTGCTTTGTGACCCTTTGCTGTTCTTTGTAACTTTCCCATTCACCAGGATCTGTGCAATGTTTTGCATTTGTGTTTGATTTTTCTTTTTCTTTAATGCGGTGTCTTACCTCCTTAACCATCTATGCCTGTTTTTTGACCAGTTGAGTTCTTGCCCCTCAGATGTATAAACTGATCCTGTTACATATAAAATTATTTTAGAACACCTCTCACTGATCATCTGTTGTTTTACCTATGAACAGATTTGCCCAGTTTACTGCAGGCAGGCTCTGTCTTGTTGAAGTCGGCCTTACTGAAATCTAGAATCCCTGTAGTTTTTTCGCATTTCTCCCGTTCAAACATTGCGTTGAACTCAATCATGTTCTGATCACTATTAAATACATTTTCATGCACGCTAAGTCTGATGAATAAATCTGGCTCGTTACTTATTACTAAATCTAATATGGCATGACTCCTTGTTGGTTCTGGGACATATTGTTGTAGAAAACTATCCCGGACACACTCAATAGTTCACTACCTTTCTGGTAGGTGCTAGTCTGTTATCCCAATCATTATTAAAGTTAAAAAACCCCTTTAATACCACTCTGCCTTTACGACGTGCTTGTCAAATCGCTGCATTTATACAATCTAGCATTTCAGACCTGCGACCAGGGAGCCTATACACAAATCTTACTTTCTTAATCACTCAGTCATAAACCCTTTCCTATTTCTTAATTCTATCCATAAATTCTCCACTGTCTGTTTACCTCACGTTATATCCTCTCTTAACATTCAATTGATTTTATCCTGAATCACTAAGGCTACTTCTCCCACTGCCCGATTTCCCTATCTTTCCTGTAGACCTCCAGCAGCACTTCCGCCCCTTTGTATTTCCACCATTTTGAGATTAAGGCTGATATTTCATGAACCGTGCATTTTTTTGTACGTGTCCGGTAGTTTGAAGTAATTACTGTACATGGACTTTTAAATCTCTCTACTCCTCCACATTTCCTAACTTCTCACCATTTTGAAATTACTCTCATCCACCTTTCTTATTTTGACAGTCGATGATCTCACAGTTCCCCACATTGAACTCCGTTAGCCACAGTTTTGCCCATTCACTTAATCTATCAATGTTCCTTTGCAAATTTCTGCTCCCACCTACACCACTTACTGTGCCGCCTAACTTAGTGTCATCAGCAAACTTGGATATACACTGGAAGTCATCGAATTGTGAAAGAGGGCTGGGAACGGGAATAGAACTGCGGGCTGATGTGAAAGGGCATTGGTATTCGGAAGGTACAACATACAGTCTCCAATCTTCAGCTTATCTGCATCAACCCGAAAGTAATTCATAATACATGTTCAATGGTTATTGGTCGCTGTAACCTGATGCTGCAGCTTGGTGAATTAATGGTTCAGTATGGAAAGGGTTGTGCCTCTGTGACACAATCAGTTAACATGGTTGGCCGTGAGCTCAAAAATTAATGGTTCCACGAATGATCGGGTAACCTTTACCTTATTGTCTCACAGTTTCAGGTTTCAACGTGTGTTTTGACTGAAAGGAAATGTGCTGCAAACATTGCCAGCTGGGCAGGGCTGAAATTCCCACCATTTACCCGGAGATTGGATAGCAGGCACATCAAAATATTTTTATGGCTTCAGGGAAATCAGAATTCCTCTTAACAGACAAGGCCATGAAAGGCCGGATGGGAGGCTGCACTGGTTGCAGGAGAGCTGGATTCGCTGTGACATGGATATGTCTGCAGTGAGCCAGACCAGACTCTCTCCATGTCACACCGTTTATTTTGGAATAGCAAAGTGATACTTGACGTAAGAAAACTACTAGGCACTTGGCCTGAGTATTAAACAAGGCTTTAATCAACTGTTTTTCAACATGGAGATCTAGTTGCATCCTTCACTAGTTCCTGTTAATGAATGTCCTGAGCAAGCTGTGCCCATGCCCGAGTATTTATGCTCTCCCTGGACAGCGCCACCAACAGGCCGCCCAGTATCATTTCATAAGTCATTTCCATATGAATGACAAGCTTCATGTCAATACTTACATTCTGACTGGTTTCAGTTGATATTTGAGAGATCATTATAAGATCCTGCAGGGCTGCCTCGGTTAATAACAACTGTTCGAAGCTGCATTTCAGACATGTCATCAAATCCATCGCCCTGTTGCTGTTTTCCAGAACCCCGAATGAGTGAGGCCGTGAAAAGCAGCTCTCTTCAATCACCAGCTGCTGGCAGAAAGCAGCGAATGTGGCCTCAGACAGCGCATTACAGCCCATCTCTGGGGAACAGGATCCCACTGAAGCAGACTTGCGCAGAGCTTTGCATCTCTCTCCTATAGGTGACGTCGTGGAGGTCGGTAATATAGAATGATTGAATATTTCAACACAGAAGTGGGCATTCAGCCCATCGTGCCTGTGCCGGCTTTTTGAACGAGTGAACCAATTAATCCCACTCCCCTGCGATTTCAGTATTTTTTTCAAGCATTTATCCAATTACCTTTTGAAAGTTACTATTGAATCTGCTTCCACTACCCTTTCTGGCAGTGCATTACATATCATAAAAATCACTGCGTATTAATGTTTCCTCATCTCTACACGTAACAGAAGTCTTTCATCCCTTGTGCCATTCGAGTAAATCTCTACTGCACACTCCCTGAGGCCTTGACATCCTTCCTCACTGTGGTGCCCTAAATTTGCCACAATACTCCAGCTTGAGCCTAAATGGTGTTTTTTTTTAAATTTGAGCGTAGATTCCTTGCTTTTGTACTCTATTTCACTATTTATAAAATCAAGGATCCCGAATGCCGAATAATGTCCTGCTCAATATTTATGATGTTGCTGACCCATCAGCAAACTTTGAAATTTGCTCCCGATACCCAAGTCCAGGTTATTTATATATAACAAGAAAAGTGATGCTGCTAGTACCCACTGCTGGGGGACCCCACTGCAGCGAAGGCAGCACATTGCTGTCCATCCTTGGGAAGCAAGGTACAATATGGCCTGGCGAAGCCTCCTCATACACCGAGCACAGCGACAGTAAAATCCGTGGAGATTGAATCCAGGTCACTCGGCCTTCCAGCGACAGTTGTTGAGGACCCAATGAAATGAAAGGTTTTACTTGCCTCAGTGAGGAAATCACTGGATAATGTTACAGGAATAAAAACAGAAAATGCTGGAAATACTCAGCAGTTCAGGCAGCATCTGTGAAGAGAGAAACAGAGTTAACGTTTCAGGTCGATGAACTTTCGTCAGAACTGGAAAAAAGCAGGAAATGGAACAGGTTTTTAAACAAGTGTAGGAGCTGGGAAAAGGGGAGGGAATGAAAGAACAAAAGGGAAGGTCTGTGATGGGATAGAAGGCAGGAGAGTGTAAGAGACATTAAGCAATATTAACAGATATTCAAGGCAAAAGGAGATGGTAATGGGGCAGATTACTAAACAAAGATGGCTCTAGATGAAGTGTAAATTATGCTGGCAGAAGGAAAGACAGCTGCCATGTGGGAGAGAAGTAAAGAAAACACAAATAAACAAAAAAAAAGTGTGGAAAAATTATATGTGATCGGGCCGAGGTTATGGCCTGAAATTGTTGAACTCTATGTTGAGTCCAGAAGTCTGTAAAGTGCCTAATCAAAAGAATACGTGCAGTTGCTCGAGCTTACGTTGAGTTTTAGTGGAACAATGTAAGAGGCCTACG
This sequence comes from Somniosus microcephalus, assembly GCF_052327205.1. NCBI lineage: Eukaryota > Metazoa > Chordata > Chondrichthyes > Squaliformes > Somniosidae > Somniosus > Somniosus microcephalus. The sequence goes on from NW_028225179.1 coordinate 19,219,666, forward strand.
ATGGTGAGGTCTGAGTGGGAGTGGAACGGAGAATTATAGTGACAGGCGACCGGAAGCTTCGGGTCACTCTTATGGACTGAATGGTGGTGTTTCGCATTGCAGTCACCCAATCTGCATTTGGTCTCCCCAATTTACAGAAGACCACATCGTGAGCAGCGAATACACTATACTAAATTGCAAGAAGTACAAGTAAATCGCGGTTTCACCTGGAAAGGGTGTTTGGGGCCCTGGACAGTGGGAAGGGGGTGATATAAGGGCATGCGTTGCATCTCCTGGGCTTGCACGAGAAGGTGCCAGGCGAAGGGGTCGAGGTTTGGGGTGATAGAGGAGTGGACCACGATGTCACAGAGGGTGCATTCCCTTCGGACTGCAGAAAGGGGAGGTGAGGGGATGATGTTTTTGGTGCTGAGATTACGCTGGAAGTGGCAGAAATGGCGGAGGATGATCCATTGAAAGTGGAGGCTGGTGGGGTGAAAGGTGAAGACAAGGGGAACCCACAAGGGTGGTTGCAGGAGGGAGGAGCAGGGGTGAAGGCAGAAGTTCTGGAGATAGCACGGTCATGGTCAAGGTCCATGTCAACCACAGTAGAGGGGAATTCCCGGTTGAGGCAAAAGGAAGACATGTTGGAAGCACTGTTATGGAAGGTGGCATCGTCAGGACAGATGCAGCGGAGATGGAGAAATTGGGAGAACGGAATAGAGTCCTTACAGGAAGCGGGGTGGGAGGAAGTGTAGTCCAGGTAGCTGTGGGAGACAGTGGGCTTGTAGTACATGTTTGTCAATAAACTATCCCCAGAGATGGAGATGGAGAAGTCGAGGAAGGGAAGAGTCGGAGATGGACCATGTGAAGGTGAGGGAAGGGTGGAAATTGGAAGCAAAGTGAATGACATTTTCTAGTTCAGGGCGAGAGCAGGAAACAGCACTGATACAGTCCAATGCACCCGAAAAAAGGTGAGGGAGGGGACCTGAGTAGGTCTGGAACAGGAAGTCAGGATGGCCAAGCGGTCTCAGGCATTTAGGTCAGAGTCGTTCCTGGATGCGGGGCTCACATCACACTTCTGACATTTACTCCTTTGCTAATATAGAACGATTTTGCGAGAGGTCATTTATCGGCCCTGTTGATTATTCCTTCCTGAAAATGAAGCCGACTTCCATCCACGGCAGCTTTGTTTTATTGGTTGTAAGTATGTATTATGTTGGGAGTCAGCAGAACAGGGCCAGTGGAATGAATCCATTGTGCTGAAATTTGCAGTAATCGACGCAATAAATTATCAGGCAGGACCCAAATCATTCCACAGCACTCTCCAGCGGCTTTGGAAGAAGGTCACTGCAAACTACCATATTTATATCAAGCATTTAAAGACACTCAATTAATGTGTTTCTTACATTCATTTACCTGTGGCCTTTGGAAGTATATTCGGGTGTGTCCATGTTAGATAAACATGTATTTGTGAGTAGCTGTTGTGTTGAATGTAAGAGATTTTGCGTCTCTGTTAGTTACTAATATATTTAGATGTTTCTGTATTATTATTAATGTATTGGTGGGTGAGCTGTGTCAATTATGAATGTATTTCTGAGGTCTGAAAATGTCCAATCCGGCCCCATTCTACTTTCTCATTGCCCCACGTGGGGTACGGTAGACCACCTGTTACATTCGGATTCAACATTTGCTTTTATTAACTATGTTGACCTATAGAAAATGTGATGATTTGAAAACAACAACTCTTGTTCCACCAGCCTCCCTGACACCTCTTCCACGTCACAGTCTCTCTCTGCTAACCCCGAATTGTCCCTCAATCTCTCTGATACAACCAGATTGTTCATTACCCACTCTGATATCTCCAGAGCATTGCGCACCCTCGCTGATAGCTCCTTAGCGTCTCTTACACACTTTGATACATCCCGAACACCCCTTACGCGCTCTGATACATCCAGAGAGTCCCTTAACCTCCCTGATACATCCACAGTGTCCATTACTCTCTCTTGTATCCACTCATACCCTCTTGATACCATCTCAGAAACCCTTCTATTCCCTCACAGCCTCTGAGCTCCCCTTTGCTCTCGCAATCCCCTCTGAGAAACTCTTAGACTCCCTGATACCAGGAGCAAAGTGTGTTTGGAATGCTGTGGCTCAGGACAATGTGGGGGAACCGGCTGAATTTACAGCGTGTGTGGGAAAGTTAAGTGGATCTTGTGTGTGAGAAGAGCAGAGACACGTTTTCCTTGGAGCTCTGCCCTTGAGGCAAGTTTTGTGTTGTCAGGTAAACTGCTATAGTGAAAGCACTAAATTAAAAACAGAAAATGCTGGAAGAATGCAACAGCTCAGGCAGCATCTGTGGAGAAATATTATGTTTACCAGGACGTCACTGTCCACTTTGATGGATACTTCACGTAGCTCATATATTACAATTTCAACAACTCCGTGCAGGGAACAGTTTGGGCGGGAATGAGGACTTTGCTGATTTGAGCAAATAGAGTCAGGCAACAAAACGAAACTCCCCCTGCGGATTGGGAAAGATGGCACTCAGATGCAGGAGTGTTGGATGTGTTGAATGTAACTAAAAAATGATACAATTCGAAACCATGCGTGCAAAGCGCAGTTGACTAGCTGTCCACCTCCTTACCCTCTCAACCACCTCGCCTCGTGAACATAACTCAGGAAGATCTTTTCTTTCGTTCTTTCTCAATGCAAAGCCCTGGACCCAATGCAAAAGCAACAGGAGTGCCAGCTTTCAATTGTCAGTCACCAGCATCAGAAGTGACTTAGCAATGATGTGCTAGCGTGGCTGAGCGTTCTAACGTCCTGGATTAAAACTCCAGTTTTTTCGGGGGAGTTGGTTCAAATCCCACCACTGCCACAATTTGTGTCTATTTTCGGGTTTTGCGAATAAATGCTCGCTGTCAAGTTCATAGTAAAAATAGATGATATAGGAAACATTGATCAGGTCAAGCAGCATCTAGTGAGTCATACACTTCATCAACAATCCCTTTATTAAGCAGCATCGTGAGTGGCAATGCTGTTCTTTTTATTCCTTCCTGGAATGCGAGCATCGCTGGCAAGCCCAGCATTTATTGCCCATCCCACATTGTCGTGGAGAAGGTGGTGGTGAGCCGCCTTCTGGCACCGCTGCAGTCCGTGTGGTGAAGCTTCTCCCACAGTGCTGTTAGAGAGGGGATTCCAGGATTGTAACCAAGTGACAATAAAGGAACAGCGATATATTTCCAACTGAGGATGGTGTGTGACTTGGAGGGGAACTTCTAGGTGATGGAGTTCCCATGATGCTGCTGTCCTTGTCCTTGTAGGTGGGAGAGTTCACGGGTTTGGGAGGTGCTACCGAAGAGGCCTTGGCGAGTTGCTGCAGTGCATCTTGTAGATGGTACACACTGCAGTCATGGTACGCCGGTGGTGGAAGGAGTGAATGTTTAAGGTGGTGAATGCAGTTCCAATCAACAGCGCTGCTTTGTCCTGGATGGTGTCGAGCTTCCTGAGTGTTGTTGGAGCTGCACACATCCAAGCAACAGGAGAGTATTCCATCACACATATGACTTGTGTCTTGTCCATGGTGGAAAGGATTTGGGGAGTCAGGAGGTGCGACACTCGCCACAGAAAACCCAGCCTGTGACCTGCTCTTGTAGCCACAATGTTCAGTAGTTCCCAGACACGGCTCAGGCCGGGGCCAGCAGCTCTTGTTCAACTGGATTAGACAGCGGGGATCCTGCGCTGTTGTTGAGGCAGTCTGGCTGCTGCTGCTTCTGCCTTTTGCACTCCGAGAGCCCGGGCGGCGGTTCGCACTGATCTCCCTTCTCTGGACTCGGCATCACTTGCAAACTGTGGACCTGGTGGCGGAACGCCAGCGTATCTGCATTCACAGTAAAATGCACTGTGCTTGAATCACGCTGGGATCACTGAGCTTTCACAGTGTACAGTCCTGAGTTTATATCAGGGCACTTCTGGAAGGATTGAGTGTCCAGTTTTGGGGCAATAATTGTTTTCAGAATTATGTGCTCTTTTTCTGTTACTTTCGATTACACAATCAGTTTTTGTGTTACAGAGTATTTTTTAAATTTTATATTGGAACAATGTTTAAGGGATGTGGCGCGCTCACTGATTGTAGAATATCTCTCTCACCCACTTGATAGAGTTTCCTGATGAAGTAACAGAGAGGGTTGATGAGAGCAATGCGGTTGACGTGATGTACATGAACTTCCAAAAGGCGTTTGAAATATGCCACATAATAGGCTTGCCAGCAATGTTAAAGCTGATGGAATAAAATGGACAGTTGTAGCATGGATACGAAATTGGCTAAGTACCGGAAACAGAGAGTTGTGGTGAAATGTTGCTTTTCGGACTTGAGGAAGGTATACAGTGGTGTTCCCCAGGGTCGGTTCTAGGACCACTGCTTTTCTTGATATATATATTAATTACTTTGGCCTGGGTGTTCAGGGCACAATTTCAAAAGTTGCAGCTGAAGCAAAACTTGGAAGTATAGTGAACAGTGAGGAGGATAGTGATAGACTGCGTGAGGACATTGACAGGCTGGGGGAATGGGCGGACACGTGGCAGATAAGTGTGAAGTGGTACATTTTGGTAGAAAGAATGAGGAGTGGATATGTAAACTAAAGGGTACAAACCTAAAGGGAGTGCGTGAACAGAGAGACCTGTGGGTATATGGGCACAAATCGTTGAAGTTGGCAGGGCAGGTTGAGAAAGCAGTTTATAGAAAACATACAGAATCCCGGGCTTCCTAAATAGAGCGATAGAGTACAAAAGCGTGGAAATTATGATGATCCTGTATAAAACAGTGGTTCGGCTCCAACTGGAGTATTGAGTCCAATTCTGTGCACCACAATTTAGGAAGGATGTGAATGCCTTAGAAATGGTACAGAAAAAGATTTACGAGAATGAATCCAGGGATGAGGGACTTCAGTTATGTGGATAGACTGGAGAAGCTAAGGTTGTTCTCTTTGGAGCAGAGAAGATTGAGAGGAGATTTGGAATAGACTGGAGAAGCTGGGGTTGTTCTCTTTGGAGCAGAGAAGATTGAGAGGAGATTTGGAATAGACTGGAGAAGCTGCGGTTGTTCTCTTTGGAGCAGAGAAGATTAAGAGGAGATTTGAGAGGTGTTCAATATCATGAGAGTGTGGTCAGAGTAGAGAGAGAGAAACTGTTCCCATTGGCAGAAGTGTCGAGAACCAGAGGACACAGATTTAATGTGATTGGCAAAAGAACCAACGGCGACATAAGAATAAACTTTGTTTGTGCAGCAAGTGGCTAGGATCTGGAATGCACTGCCTGAAAAGGTGGTGGAGGCAGATTCCATCACAGCTTTCAAAAGGGAGTTGGATAAGTAACTGAAGGAAAAAATGCAGCGCTCCGGGGAAAGGGCAGGAGCGTGGGAAAAGCTGAAGTGCTCTTGCAGAGAGCTGGCACGGGCTCGACGTGTTGAATGGCCTTCTTCCATGCTGTAACCGTTCTATTCTCTGCTTCTGTGCAAGATGTTATATATATTCAAGTTTTTGTTGTATTACGGTTTGTTATAATATTCGTAACATGCAAAATCCGAACTTTACAAAATTAAATCCACACAATATGCAATGGGGAAATTATTTTGAATACCATCCATTGCATCTTTGCTACACATCCGTCCTTTTATTGTTCTTTCCTCGGTTTGGTGATAAACGTTTAACTCATGACAAGTTCATGTTAATGGTTACAAGCAGCAACAGATAGACACAGCGTGTCTCTCTGCCCCGAGATGTGCCAAAGGCGTCATAGAGTCATAACGGCACAGCAGGAGGCCATTCGACCCATTGAGTTGGGGCCAGCTCTCTGTAGAGCAATCCAGTCAGTCCCATTCCCCCGCTCTATCCCTGTAGCCCTGCAAGTTTATTTCCCTCAAGTGCCTATCCAGTCTCCCCTTGAAAACATTGAGTGTCTCCGCTTCCACCACTTCCGTCAGCAGCGAATTCCAGGACATCACCACTCGCTGCGTAAAAAAGGTTTCCGCTTCTACCGATATTTTGTCAGCATCCACCTCCTTAGTAAACGCCGATACCAATACTCACTGAGAATTCTAGCCTTGCCCTGTGCCTCTAAGCACATATCACTTACATTTTCCCTAACAGGCCCCACCCTGCCTCTTACTACCCACTTACTGTTTACATGCCGGTAGCAGATTCTTGAGTTCCCTTTTGTGTTAACCACCATTCTACTCTCATGTTCTCTTTGCCAATCTTATTTTCATCTTCACTTCCCCTCTCAACTTATTGTATTTGGTCTGGTTCTCCCTTGCAGAATTCAACTGTCATTCATCATACATCCTCTTTTATGTTTTATCATCTTCTCTATCTACCTTGTCATCCAAGAGGCCTTTGTTTTGGTTCCCTTATTCCTCCCACTTGTTGGAATGTACCTAGCCTGTGCTGGGAACATCGCCTCCTTAAAGATCACCCATTGTTCCGTTACAGTTTATCCTGTCTGTCTTTGGTTCCATTTTATCCTGGCTGGATCCTTTCACATCCCATTGAAGTTAGCTCGATTCCACTTTAGAAGATCCACTCTAGGTTGTTCCTTGCTGCTCTCCATTGCTAATCTAGGTCTTATGATATGATGATCACTCATACCCAAGTGTTCTCCCACAGACACTTGGTCGACCTGCTCCACCTCATTCCCCAGCACCAGATCCAGAAATGCTTCCTTCCTAGTTGGGTCAAAAATATATTGGTGAAGGAAATTCTCCTGAACACATTTCAGAAATTCCTTCCCCTCCTTTCCCTTTACCCTAGCATTATCCCAATCGATATTTGGGTCATTAAACCCCCCCAATATCATATCTTTATAGCGCCAAAGCATCAGTTTAGGACAAATGCATCAAATCAAACGTTCACCCGACACAGAGAGAAAAAACAGAAAAAAGTGTAGAAGGAGACAGGGAAACAAATCTAAATACAGAAAATATAAATATTTCTCATCCTTGATTTCTCTCTATTCCAACCAAATACTTCAGTTGCGGAAAAATAACTTAAGTGTAAATCCTTCAGTTCGAGAATCGGACCAAAGAAAAAGACGCAAAATAACTAAAAACGGCCGAAACAAGGGACCTTAGGATCTTCAGTCGACCGCTCGCCCAACTGAGCTATTCTGTCTCCCCGTCAATGAAGCTTCGGGAAGGAAATCTAACCCCGGGTGGACTCCACCCATTCCTCACTCCGTGGGAATGGGACCCGACAAGATCTCGGAGCTTAGGTTATTTTAATGATCTGCTGAAGTGTTTATAAACACAGAAAGCTGACACACCAGGGGAGACCTCACAGGGCTGGACACGGAGTGAAATACACTGAAGGTTTTTTGTAACATTTACAGAGCACACTAACCCCGAGCTGCAGGGGAAATTATGTGAAGTTCATTGTACAGCAGCGAGATGCTGGAGAGATAAGGGTCCCGAATCAGGGAGAGATTTCCTGATAACGCTGTTGAATGACATTTATGTTAAACACTCCCTGAACGCACGGCTGGAATTCAGAGCTGGGGACCACCTGTGTATTCAGCCTAAAAATAAAATAATACAACTGGCCAAATGTGCGACTCAAACCCATGACCGTGAGATTAAGACTCTCAAGATCGACTGACAGAGATAACCGGGCCCACCCTCTCTGTCTGTTATTGCAGAGCGGCAGCTGTTGTCGCTACCCCAGGGGCCCGTCTTGTTCTGCAAACCATGAATCAGCTTCCTCTCAATTCCCGGGTTTATCAGTAAACTGACCCACACAAGCCCGAGAGAGCGATGGATTCCTCTCATTGATCGATAATAAAACTCAGATTTTCTGCTATTTTCACCTTACAAACATTCACATCCATTTTGCTCGGTATTTATTTCGCTTTCCTTTTTATTATGTTCGTGCTTTTCTTTGTACAAAATCATTGTAATTATTTAGGAGAGGGAAGAAATAAACCGAAGAGATTTACTGGAATGGTTCCAGGGATGAGGGACTTCAGTTCTGTGGAGAGACTGGAGAAGCTGGGGTTGTTTAGAGCAGAGACGGCCAAGAGGATATTTGACAGAGGTGTTCAAAATCATGAACGGTTTTGACATCGTAAATAAGGAGAAACTGTTTCCAGTGGCAGAAGGGCCAGTAACCCGAAACCACAAATTGAATCTCATTGGTAAATGAACCAGAGGCGACATAAGGGGCCATTGTTTCATACGGGGAGTTGTTGTGATCTGGAATGCACTGCCTGAAAGGATGGTGGAAGCAGATTCAATAATAACTTTCAAAAGGGAATTAGATTAATACTGGAAGGAAAATCTTTACATGGCTATAGAAAAATATCCGGGTATTGGAACTAATGCAGAGTTCTAACAAAGAGGCAGCACAGGCGCGATGGAAAGTCCCAGGCTTCATTTCTGCCTGCACTGAGATCGATTATCTCACCCAGTGTGCTGCCGGGCTCCACAGAAAGTTGGAAGGGCCGAGGTTCCTACACTGGCCTGTAATTCATCAGCTGATCTCACCCGGCATCATATTGAGCCGCACAAAGCAGGATGGGCCCAGGCATCATCACCGGCCTGTGGTGTGTTAGATCATCTCATGATGTGTGCTACTGAGCCATAGGAATCAGTAAACTCTCTGTATTCATCCCCGGTTTGTGCTGAGTTAGCAGATATCATCCGGTGTGGTACTGAGCCCCATACTGAGCAGGTTGTGCCCAGGTTCATTCCACGGCCTGTGGTGTGTTCGCTGATCTTATTTGGTGAGTTACTGAGCCTAAAGAACAGGAAAGGTCCAGGCTTCATCTCTGGGCTAAGCTGAATTCTCTGATCTCACCAGCTGTTTGGGCCTGTGTTGGGCATATTTGGGTCCTTGTAGCAACTCTCTGAGTAGTAGGTCATGGTCTGTGCAGGAGTTGTTCAGGTCTTTGTAGAAGATTCCTGGGTCTGTGTAAGAACTTACTGGGTCTGTGTCGGAGCTATCTGGGTCTGTGTAAGTGCTGTCTGTGTCAGCGTAGGAGCTATCTGGCTCTGTATGTTATATCTCGGACAGTGTACGAACTGTCTGTGTCAGGGTTGGAGCTGTCTGGCTCTGTATGTTATATCTGGGACGGTGAAAGTGCTGTCAGTGTCAGCGTAGCAGCTATCTGGCTCTGTATGTTATATCTGAGTGTGTGTGTAAGAGTTGTTTGTGTCAGTGTAGGAGCTATCTGGCTCTGTATGTTATATCTGAGTGTGTGTGTAAGAGCTGTCTGTGTCAGGGTAGGAGCTGTCTGGGTCTGTATATTATATCTGGGTCTGTGTAAGAGCTGTCTGTGTCAGGTTAGGAGCTGTATGATCTGTATGTTATATCTGAGTGTGTGTGTAAGAGCTCTCTGTGTCAGGTTAGGAGCTGTCTGGGTCTGTATGTTATATCTGGGTCAGTTTAAAAGCTGTCTGCTTCAGCGTAGGAGCTGTCTGGTTCTGTATATTATATCAGGGTCTGCGTAAGAGCGGTCTGTGTCAAGGTAGGAGCTGTCTGTCTCTGTATGCTATATCTGGGTCAGTGTAAGAGCTGCCTGTGTCAGCGTATGAGCTGTCTGGTTCTGTATGTTATATATGTGTCTGTGTAAGAGCTGTCTGTGTCAGGGTACGAGCTGTCTGGTCTGTATATTATATATGGGTCTATGTAAGGGCTGTCTGTGTCAGGATAGGAGCTGTCTGAGTCTGTATGTTATATCTGAATCTGTGTAGGAGCTGTCTGTGTCAGGGTAGGAATTGTCTGGCTCTTTATGTTATATCTGAGTCAGTGTAGGTTATTTCTAGGTTTTTGTAGGAGTAACCAGGGTATATGAAGAAGCTGACGAAAGGCAATCAACCAGCAATATCTACTGTTTCTCTCTCCACAGATGCTAACAGACCTGCTCAGTATATCCAGCATTTCCTGCTTATATTTCAGATTTCCAGCAACAGCAGCATTTTGCTTTGGTTTCTATTAAGAAGATGTCTGGGTCTGTGTAGGAATGTCTCGGTCTGTGCAGGAGCTGCCTGGATTTGTGTATGAATGTCTGGGTCTGTGTAGGAATGTCTGGGTCTGTGTAGGAACGTCTTGGTCTGTGCAGGAGCTCTCTGGATTTGTGTATGAATGTCTGGGTCTGTGTAGGAATGTCTGGGTCTGTGCAGGAGCTCTCTGGATTTGTGTATGAATGTCTGGGTCTGTGTAGGAGCTGTCTGGGTCTGTGTAGGAATGTCTGGGTCTGTGTAGGAGCTGTCTGGGTCTGTGTAGGGAAGTCTGTGTCTGCAGTGGTGCTCCCTGTGTCAGGGTAGGAGCTCTGTGGGTCTGTGTAGGAAAGTCTGTGCCTTTGATGGTGCTCCCTCTTTCAGGGTAGGAGCTGCCTGGGTCTGTGTAGGAAAGTCTGTGCCTGTGATGGTGCTCCCTTTGTCAAGGAAGGAGCTCCCTGGGACTGTGTTTGAATGTCTGTGCTTGTGATGGTGCTCCCTGTATCAGGGTAGGAGCTGCCTGGGTCCATCTAGGAAAATCTCTGCCTGTGATGGTGCTCCCTGTGTCAGGGTAGGAGCTGTCTGGGCCCGTCTAGGAAAGTATGCGCCTGTGATGATGCTCCCTATGTCAGGGTAGGTCCAGTCTACGTCTGAGTAAGATTATTGGTCTGAATCGAAGCTGCCTGGGACACATAGGAACTGCTTTGATCTTTATAGACAAAAAAATCTGCCTGATGGGGCTGAGATTTTGTCAGAAGGTCACAGCGTCTCCGTCTGCACCTGTGCTTTGTAAAGCAGTTTTTTTAGGTTCTAATTTACAGATGGGTGAATTGATAATCAGGGGAGGTAGGAGCCTCAGTGCCCCGGGTGAGACAGGGTTGAATCTGCCCGGGCCCGGTCCTGAATGTGCAAATGTGGCAGAAATCACGATGGGCGGGGGAGGAGATGGGTGGGGCTATGAACTGACAGTAAACCCCCTGCCCAAACAAAACTTGCCACAGTCACAGAACCAAATGGTCACTTCAGGGGCAGTTGTTGCGTCACTTTCTGCCTCCATGTATTCTCACTGCCTTTGCTGAAACATTGTCCAAATCTGAGGCCTCGCACCAAACTAATGCAGAAACTCTGCTGCTGCTCTCGGGATGGGCACCTGCTGCCTGGATACATTACCGTCCTCACAGCTCATTAATTGTCTGAGTGGAGCAGTGCGGCGCTTCAGAAGACAGGTAGAGAAGGCAATGTCAGAGCTGTCTCGGTCTCAAGTGCTCTGCTTATCAAGAACGGCCAACACATGGCTTGAGTATGGAAAAACTGTAAGTGTTTTGGCTTTCAATACCGGTTCGTTGGTCTAGTGGTATGATTCTCGCTTTAGCTGTGACTGAGTATAGATATATGCAAAGGGTCCTGGGTTCAAATCCTGGACGAGCCCTCATTTATGCTCGTGACTTTTGACCTTGAATTTGCTTTGAAACATTTGGAAAGATAAAAGAGAAGGATTCCAAATCAATCCACGTGATTCTCAAGCGCTTTGGGAAGAGGGTCAGTGCAAATATTCCGGATCAAAGGCAATCTCTACGACCTACACTTTCTATCAACGAGTTTTTTCTGGAAGTTGAATGCGATAGAAAACCAGTTCTGTATTTTCATCTCACTGAAGTAGATAAATGAACGAAAGACTTACATTTATTGGGCGCCTTTTACCACCACCGGACGCCCCAAAGCACTTTACAGCCAATGAAGTATTGTTGTACATCACTGTTGTAATTTAGGAAACATGGTAGCCAATTTGCGCACAGCAAGCTCCCACAAACAGCAATGTGACAATGACCAGATCATCTGGTATTTTTTGTTATGTTGATTGAGGTATAAAAATTGGCCAGAATGATTGATGTCCCAGTTTTATTCAGTAAACAGACCGCCATTAAGATACATAATGATTGAGACTGGGAAGGACACAGTTTTCACACCTACCCGCAATGATCACAAGCTCCTTGAGGAAGGCCATTCAGCCCCTTCTAATACAGCCCTCCAGAGCATCCGTAGTCTTCACCTCATTGTTTGATCCAGTTTTTTTCCTAAGTCATTCAGGGGTTTTGACCACCCCCGCCCTGCCTGGAGTCCATTCTAACTGTTGATCATTCTCCTGTTATCAGTCCTAAAGAGTTCACTTATACTTTTGAGGCTGTTTCTTCTTGTTATTTCTCCCACAATGTAAACTGGTATTCCACACGAGTTAGTTTCTTGTAGATCTCTGCAATACCATGTCGCAGATGCCTCCGTTCTGGGCTGAAAATTTAGATTTTAACTCCCAGCGGGTAGGGGTAAAATCCCTCCACCAGTGTATGTTTGTTCTACAGGATCGAGGTGTGTCTGGTACTGCTGCTCCCTCCTCTGGCCGCTGTGCAGCATTACAGCACCTGCTCCCTCTGCTGGCTGCTGCGCAGTACTGCTGTGTACGGTTGAACGTGGTACAACTTCGACCTCCTCTGCTTCTAGCTGTGCCAGAACTGGAAGAGGAGAATGAAGGATGGAGAAGCGACCTTACAGAATAGAAGGAGTGAAAATACGATTTATTGATCCAGTCTGATGACGACTAATGTAGGGTAAAGTTATCTGAGAAGAAAGAGAGCAGATTTCACGAACTTAGAGCAGGAGTAGTCCTTTCTACCTTCTACCTGGTCCAACATTATATTAGGTCACAGCTGATCTGCATCACACCTACATTTTTCTGCCGTTGCTCCATATAACTTGATCCCGTTACCTAACAACAACGTGTCGATCTCAGTCTTGGAAGCAACAATTTACCCCCATGGACTTATCGGGAAGAGAGTTTCAGATTCCTACAAAACTTTAGGTGAAAAGATGCTTTCGGATTTGACTTTTGAATGGAGCACCTGTAGTGTTAAGTGTATTCCCCCTTGTACTTCATTCCACTGTCAGAGGAACTAGTTTAACTCTATCTGCACTGTTAAACCTTTTATCACTTTAAACACCATGATCAGCTCACCCATCAATCTTCTAAATTTAAGAGAACAGAAGCCAAGTTTATACAATCAATCCTCATAATTTAACCCTGTAAGCCTCGGTATTAATCTAGTAAATCTGCGCTGCACCACTCCAAGGACAATATATCCTCCCTGCGTGCGGTGCCCAGAACAGAACACAACAGAGTTGACTGTTCCAATGCACGCCTGGCCGGACTCCTACGTTCTTTCCTTTGGAAAACTGAGGTAATCCTGCCTGCCCGTGTCCTTACTCGCACCAAGTCCCATCCAGCTATCACCCCTGTGTTTACTGATCTGGATTGGCAGGGCAACAATTTCTGTGTGAATACCTGGGAGAATCGGTGATTATAGGCACGTTGGATGCTGTTGAAACCCGGAGCGAACGAGGAATTTTTCATTTTGATTCTAACTTTAAACAAACCAGAATCGTTGAATGGCAGCTTGGGATCAATTATGATTACGGAGCCTGACAGTGCTGGGAAGGGGAATCATAATAATGATGCATTAAAGGCGTGCATCATTATTATTACATAAATTTTGCAGCAATCACGAGGCGAGATGGGTTGCGCTGCGCCATAAACTGATGATTTTTCGCTACAAATGGGAACATATTGCATTTGTCCGGGATTTGTACATGCGAACTCTCATATATCACTCAGTGAAACCCTTTAGCGAGAATCACAGCATCAAAACAACGAGCCGCTGGCAACGTAGCCGTTCAGCCAGTGTAGATTTTATCTGCCACCATCTCGGTTTCTATTCGGGGTAATTTCTCTCTGACCCATCTACGTGAGCAGAATTAGTCCATGTCATCACACTGGCCCTGTATTCCTCCTAGTATCGAGCCGTTGTTCGAGGTGAATCTGCCCCGGCCAGAAACAGGTCCAGCTCTCGCTTGAAAAAATTCAGTGAATCGGCGTCCACTGCTCGAGCCGGCAGATTGTTCCAGAGTTCCACTATTCTCTGGGAAAAGAAACACCTCCAGACATCTGATTAAGATCTGGCCTTATACAATTTAAATTGTCACCCCTGGTCCTCCCTCAAATATTTAATTGGAACAAATTGTGAACTCTAACAAAATCTACTCTTCATCACCTTATAAACATCGATCCGATCAACCCTCAGTCTAGGCTTCTGTAAAGTGTCGACACGCAACTCGTTCAGCCGATCTTGACAGCTAAGCTGCTTTACACTGGGAATTAGTCTAGTGGTTCTCCTCTGCACACTTTCCAAAGCGGCTTGGCCTTTACCTCAAGATGGCTGAAATACTAAAGAGGGGGATGATATTCTCGAGTTTACAACGTTCTAGGTGGACCACATCTGGAGTATTGTGTTCTGTTCTGGGCACGCCATGCAGGAAGGATACATTGGCCTGCAGTTGTGCAGTGCAGATTTACCAGATTAACACCGAGTCCTACAACGTTAAATTATGAGCATTGATTGTATAAATTTGCCTTCTGTTCACTTGAGTTTAAAAGGTTGAGGGGTGATCGGATTGTGGTGTTTAACATGTTAAATGCATTACTAGGGTAGATAGAGATCAACTATTTCCGCTGGTTGGGGAATCAATGAAAAGAGTCATAACCTCAAAATTAGAGCTGGCCCATTTAGTAATGAAATCCGAAAGCAACGTTGCTCTCAAAGGTTTGTAGAAATCCAGAACTCTTTATACAAAAAGGCTTTGGATGCTGGGTGTCAATTGTTGCTTCCAAAACTGAGATCTACACGGTGTTGTTAGGAATCAAGTTATATGGAGCTTAGACAGAAATATGGAAAAGAACTGCAGATCTTTTCTGTCCTTAAGTCAATTTCTTATCCAAGGTGCCACTGACCCACCTATTCAATCAGCCTCAATTTTTGTCAAGTAGCCTTCTATGTAATACTTTGTCAATCACCTTCTGTAAATCCATGTAGACTGCATCCATTGCATTCCCTTCATCAATCCTCCCTGTTACTTCATCAAAATATTCAATTAGATTACGCAAACACGATCTGCCCTTTACAAACCCGTGTTGGCTCTGCTTAATTCACTTAAACCTCTACAAGTGCCCGTTAATTTTTCCCTTGATTATTGTTTCTAAAGCTTTACCCACCACTGATGTTAAACTGACTGGTCTGTAGTTATTAGGCTTGTCCTTAGACACTTTCTTGAACAAAGTTGTCACATTTGCCAATGTCAAATCCTTGGGCACCTCCCCCGCATCTAGGGAAGATTGGAAAAATATGGCAAGCACTTCTGCTATCTCCTCCCCCAATTCGCTTAGCAACCTGGGATGCAAGCCATCTGGACCAGGTGACTTATCCACTCTCAGAATACCCAGCCTATCTAGTACAACCTGTCTATCAATTTTCACCCCTTCCATTGCTTCTACCTTTTCCACTTCTACAGATATTTTGTCAGCGTCCATCTCTTTAGTAAACACCGATATAAAGTACTCATTGAGTATTCTGGCCTTGCCCTGCGCTTCTAAGCATATATCACCTTATTTGTCCCTAATAGGCCCCACCAAGCCTCTTAGTACCAATTAACTGTTTGCATGCCAGTATAAGATTTTTGGGTTTCCCATTTATGTTAACCGCCATTCTACTTTCATATTCTCTGTTTGCCAATCTTATTTCCATCTTCACTTCCCCTCTCAACTTATTGTATTTGGTCTGATTCACCGTTGAAGGATGCACCTGACATTCATCATACATCCTCCTTTTTTGGTTTCATCACCTTCTCTATCTCCCCCGTCATCCAAGGAGCCCTTGCTTTGGTTCCCTTACCCTTCACTCTTGTTGGAATGTATCTAGCCTGTACTTGGAACATCTCCTCCTTAAAGATCACCCATTGTTCCATTACAGTTTTTCCTGTCATCCTTAATTTCCATTTTACTCTGGCTGTATCATTTCGCTTCCCATTGAAGTTAGCCCTATTACAGTTTAGAAGTTCCACTCTAGATTGTTCCTTGCTCCTCTCCAATGTTAATCTAAATCTTATGATACGATGATCACTCATACGCAAGTGTTCTCCCACAGACACTTGGTCGAACTGGCAGACCTCATTCTCCAGCACCAGGTCCAGCAATGCCTCCTTCCTACTTGGGCCAATAACATACTGCTCAAGGAAGTTCTCCTGAACACATTTCAGAACTTCCTCCTCCTCCTTTCCCTTTACACTAGCATTGTCCCAATCGATACTTGTGTAATTAAAGTCCCCCAGTATCACCACTCTATAGCTCTTACATTTCTCTGCGATTTCCCTGCAGATTTGCTCCTCTACCGCCCTCTCACTATTTGGGGGCCTGTAGAATACCCCCAATGTCGTGATCACACCCTTTTTGTTCCTCAACTCTAACCAAATGGATTCTTATCTTGTCCCCTCAAGAACATCTTCCCTGTCCAACACTACAATGTCTTCCTTAATCAGCTCTGTCACCACATCTCCCATTTTTCCTTCCATATCTTTTCTGAACACCTTGTATCCTTCAATATTAAATGCCAAGTCCTTACCATTTTTAAGCCACCTTTCGGTTATTGCCACAACATCATATTGCCACATGGCTAATTGTGCTTGTAGCTCACCAACCTTATTCACCACATTTTGTGCTTTTACGTACATGCATTCTAAACCAATTTTTAAATTTTTCTTTGTCTTTCTTAGTCTGCTCCTATCTAATATTGTACTACTTCCATCTCTAGTACTACTTTCTTCTCTAGTACTATCCAACACTATCACCCTTTTATGCACCTTATTCCTCTTTTGTACTCCTATATTCTGGTGCCCATCTCCCCGCCAAGCTAGATTCAACACTCCCCAACAGCACTAGCAATCCTCCCCACGAGAATATTGGACCTGGCTCTCTTGTGGTGTAACCCATTCACCTTGTTTAGATCCCACCTTCCCCAGAAATGGTCCCAATGCCTCAGGAATCTAAAGCCCTCCCTCCTGCACCATCTCTCCAGCCACGCATATAGGACAAGAAATGGTGAAACCTCGTGGCCAATGTCTTCACTCAAATTATTATTCGCTGTCACAGTAAAATAACGCAACATTTTCAATACAGTTGACTATTCTAGTGTATATTATATGAGGATGCTGAAACAGACGAAAATGTTGAGCTATTAATTCTGCAATATCTTATTTGATAATATAAGTCGTAGATTTAAAACTAGTTTTGTAAAGAGAGTCTAATATTGTTGACTTGAACTAGTCAACAATGCACGCACGGCAGTTGGATGCCTGTGTCCAGTTGGAAAGTTGTCTGAAAGAACATGCAGTCTGGCAGAGTTGGACGTCCAGCAGATTGACTTTTCTGCTGAGCAGCCGATGAGCCTCCTTCTTGAAAATGGTTTGTCGGTCCAGCTCAGAGGTTGCTGTGGCCACAATGCAGAGCACTGATCATTATATGATCACAGCACCACATATCAGCTGCTCCAGCGCTGCCCTAACCACAACAAAGTCACGCATGGCACTGCTTAGAAGAGATAGATTTTTGGTGAAGTTGCCAAAATCAGCTCTGCGGTGGAATTCGACCCACGACCCGCAGTGAATGGAGCCGTAATCCATAATGGGAACTAGTGCAGCCACAGTTACATTTAAAAGAATCGTAGCCCTTTCGCACGAGAAGAAACTCATTAGAAGAGGTTCATTAGGACAAAGGCCCCTGAACAATGAGAGTCGAACCCAGGATCTCCTACTTACTAGACAAGCACTTTAACCAGCTAAGCCACGAAGACAAATCACACCTTAACTATGCCGCCTGCTCTCACTGACATCTACCAGCTACCTGTTGGAGCCTGAGGCCATTTTTGATTGATTCATCTCTCCTGTCTATTCCGCTAAAATCCCGATGGTGTCTGTATCTCATTGCGTTTATCTCAGTTTTAATCTGTGGGTTGATTCTGAAGGAATACCTGTGTTTGTGTCTTACAAGAAATATATGATGGCTCTGACACTGGGGAACTAATGAGACAACATTTATAACGAGATTTTGGTTATTGTGATGCAGCAATTACAACATTCCATCTTGCATTATATAGGTTCAATTCTGTGCAAAAAAACCTGTGATCCCAACGTGTTTCCAATAGCTCGCTTTATATCTTCTGTTCTCTGCGGCACCTGCTGATAGAACACAGCGAAAAATCAATTAATTTGCCGTCACAGGCGCCACCATTTCACCACAAGGTGATTCAAGATTCAAGATTCAAGATCATTTTATTGCCATATGTAACTAGTACAATGGAATTCTTACTCCCCACTCACTCCCACAATACAAGCATATAATATAAAAGCAAAAAAATAAAAACAAGTATGAATAAAAACAATAAGCAAATAAGCAAAAAGTATAGCAATAACAGTCCAAGTTGCAGGATATGATGAATAGTGCAAAAAAGCCTCAATTACCACTGGAAATAATAGTAATGTAGTATGATAAATATATGGTAATATAAGTATAATATATATATTTACATAAACATATAACTATAATATATGGGGCAGTGCGATTAGCAGTTCAGTAGGCGCACTGCCTGTGGATAGAAACTGTTCTTAAACATGCTGGTCCTGGTTCGGATGCTGCGGTACCGATGTCCGGACCACAGGAGGGAGAACAGTTTGTGCCCAGGGTGATTGGGGTCCTGGATGATGGAGCGGGCCTTGTTCCGGCACCTGGTCTGGAAGATCTCCTCGATGGATGGAAGTGCGCACCCGATGATCTTTTCTGCCGTATTCACAACTCTCTGGATAGCTTTCTTGTTCTGTGCAGTGGTGTTACCATACCACACATTGACACCACTCGTCAGGACACTCTCTATGGTGCCACGGTAAAAGTTCACAAGCCACTGTGTGCTTATGCCGCATTTCCTCAGGCACCATAGAGGGTAAAGGCGCTGGTGTGCCTTCTTCAGCATAGCCTCAGTATTATGGTTCCAGGCCAGGTCATCAGAGCTCTGCAGACCCAGGAATCGGAAGCAACTGACGACTTCCACTGGTGTCCCGTCTATGCTGATGGGGCGATGGTCCCCTCGGTGGCTTCTGAAGTCCACGATGAGCTCCTTAGTTTTGCCAACGTTCAGGGCAAGGTTGTTGTCATTGCACCATCTCATCAGCTGGACTATCTCATCAGCCGGACTATCTCATCTCTGTACTCCGTCTCGTCATCGTTGCTTAACTAATTCATCACTAATAAACAGAGAAGTCAAGCAGTGAGACGGTATTTGCAGAAAAGGTTGTGAGACTGTGGAAACACTGGTCCAGAGCAGCAGATTTAAAACAAGATTTAAAAACTGGCAGCATGTGGGAGGAAGGGGAGACAGAGGCAAGAGAGACGCAGGTAAGATCACCTTGGAAACTACTGGCACCGAATCGACTTTAAATCTCCCACTGTATTTAAACACATTTAATGTCAGATTCACACATTGATGCATTTGAGCAATATAGGACATTTATCGCTGTCTCTGGTCTAAAATAACTGCTTTATATAGTTGAGCCCACCCGCTGTGTTTAAGCTCTACACTGAACATTTATCTCCGACCTAGAATCAGTTCATAACCTGGAGACAAGGTTTCTACAGCCGGAGGGCAGGGAGCAGAGACTAATGCTGATCTGCGTCTTGTGGGAGCAGAACACAATGTTCCTGCTGTTTCTTTTCATTATCCTGCAGAATATTCCACACTGTTCTCAACATCTTACATTACCGTTAAATATCGGAAGTTTTCTTTTATTGTAATAATCACTGCGATTCTTCTGGCCTTGCTGAATTTGCAGCAAATTAAATATGACAAAACCGTCATCACCAAAAATAAACAGGGTCAGCGATTTGAGAATTTAATTTGTGGCAAATGGCGGTATGTAAGCTGCGATGGCTGAGTTGTTAAGGGGTTTCCTCACGTGGATTTCGAACCTTGCTCGCAGTGGATTCTCTCATTATTGTAATTAATTACTTGAAATCATTTATTTTCTTCAATCTGCTCCCTATGGGAGGATTTTGGAATTTTCAATGCCGGTTTTAATGAAACTAAAAGATTGCCGAGAGACCCGGATCATTAACTTACTTCAAGAAGGTTTGCTGACCGAATTCCAAAAGTGTTGTGCAGATTGTCTGGACGGTCCAGATAAGGAGGCCTCGATAGTCTCTGAGGAACCTTCGCATACACTCGGTGCTGTCCGATAGCATCAGTCTGTGTAACCATGGGAGAGAGAGAATGGAAAGTCACTGGAAGTCTTGTTTCTGTCAGCAGCAATGGTATAAGAGCTGCCATTCTAAAGTGAAAGGCAGAACACATTCCAGGAGACAGCCCAGGAGACAGACATTAATCAACCGGTAACTCACATGGTTAACGAATCATGGGCAAAACTTTAAAAGGTTTTTTGTGTTTTGCATGTGATGAATTTTCATCGGTTCTCATTTTGCAGACTGTATTTTAGGAGTTGGGCGAAAATGTTCAGTGCTTATGACACCAGGATCTGGTGCAGCCTTTGGTAAATTCACCAGCTCGCTAACACATGAGAGTAACTCCTGCTTCACTCTTTCATATAAACCCAGCCAATGCACCTCAATGAAACAACATTGCACCCCCGCACGATTAGACAACCTGAAATGTGCAAGTAAATGAGCATGGATAACCAGCAGAGATCGAGCACAGTTCTAGTGGCGCAATCGGTTAGCGCGCGGTACTTATATAACAGTACAGGCTCGGAGAAATGCCGAGGTTGTGAGTTCGAGCCTCACCTAGAACAGTTAATGCTTTTGCGGTTATGATATTTCAACCGGAGCAGAAGGTGCAATTGGTGTTTCCGCAAACCATTTACTTATTAGCTGTTCCACATGGGCCCTTAGGTTCCTCAGGCCCACCTTATTGCAATAAAGGATGGGAGTTTTGAAGGAGCCCTTCAGTGTTACTTATTGACAGGACAGAAATGGGGCCAGTTTTAACTGTTAAACCAGCAATTATCAGGCAAAGAATAACGTGCAGGAATGGATTCGGTTTCAACGCAGTGACAAAGCCTTTGACAGAAACGAAAAAATGTGTAAACTCACGTTTTATCTGTACATGTTTCCGGCATCATGTTGGACACAAACCACGACTCACCTGAACTTGATGTTGAGAATTACAAAGATGGAAGTTATGTACAGACAATCACTCAAACACCTTATTCTTATTAAGTTGTCGCCGACCTTCTTGTTATGGAGAGAATTGATTTAGGAAAAGATAAACATATTTCCAATGAATGAACAGATCCTCTGTGAACTGGGTTCACACCAGAGCTGGGAAAGCGAATGCAACTTCCTGCATAAAATCGGCGGCTCCTTGGTCTAGTGTTACGATTCTCGCTCAGGGAATTTTGCTGTTTAAAATGCGAGCGGTCCCGGGTTCAAATCCGGGAGGAGCCCCGGCACATTTAATTAAACCTCACCAACTCGGGCACCACAGCTCGAATCGCTTTTCTTTAAAAAAGACTAACACGGTGAATGATCCGGGACTGTGAGCACACCCGGTTTGAACAGTCACAGAGTGATCCTTGACTGACCACGACCCCGCCCACTATAGACAGATCGGATTATCATTGCTTATGAAATCGATGGAAATATAAATCGGACGGTTTCTATAAAGGGCGGCCGATTACGATGCGCGATTTTTCTAGGGCGCCATGTTGAAGTTTTACTCCATTATCAGTTTTCCCTTTATCTCCGCCATTTCACTCCAGCCAAACGAACTGAGTTTAGGTGTCAGCAGTGGCTCAGCGGTAGCAAACGCAATCCCCACTCCAGAGACCTGAACACATAATCCTGGCTGACACTCCATTGCAGTAGTGAGGGAGAGCTGCACTGTCGGCGGTGCCGTCTTTCTGGTATGACGTTCAACCGAGGCCTCAGAGAGTATGCAGAAAAGAATGATGATTTCTCCCCATTGTACTGTCCATTATTTATCTCTCAACCAAAGACACTAAAACAGAAAATCTCGTCATTAAGGTTGATAAATATTTTTGAAATTACATTTCCTCCTAAACGATACAGATCAGTTTCTGCTCCCTAATCATTTGGTTTTGTTCCCGCTGGTCTTTCATTTAGTGCCAATCGCAGAGGAAGGAAGAGAGGTAGAGATGGTTCTCAATCTCTGTTTCGCGATTTCTGCTCCACCATCATTCAAGAAGTTGAAGAACTCCAATGGTCTGTTCTAATATTAACTAGAGTGCAGGGGCACAGACCTGAATCACCAGTGTGATTTGACGAGATTGCAATTCAAAGCCTGTTTTACGCAAAACCCAGTGAAATGCTCAGAAGGTGTATCAACATCAAATGGAATAACGACGGTGTGTGGGAAGGTTTGGCTGGGCCGCGGTATATCGTTTCCCAGGGATGGGCTGTAATGTGCTGTCGGAGGCCACATTCACTTCTCTATTTGATGTATAATAATGATGATATGGACTTGACGATACAGGGCATCATTTATAAGATTCTATGATTCTATTGATCCGGCGCTCGTTATAGACACTGCATGACTCTCATTGCTTATGAAATCGATGGCAACATAAATCGGGCGGTTTCTATAAGGGACATTCGAAATCGAGTTCCGGTTTATTCTTGGGCGCCAAGTTGAAGTTTTTCTCTACTGTCATCTTTCTCTTTATTACCGTCATTTCACTCTAGCGAAATGAAATGAGTTTAGGTGTCCGCTGTGGCTCAGCGGTAGCAAACTCAAGCCCCACTCCAGAGACTTGATCACATAATCCAGGCTGACACTTCAGTGCAGTACTGAGGGACAGCTGCACTGTCGATGGTGCCGTCTTTCTGATAAGATGTTAAACCGAGGCCTCAGATCCCATGGCACTATTTCGGAAAGAACAGAGTATTCTTCCTGATGTAGTATCCATAATTTATCACTCAACCAACGACACTACTCGGATTATCTGGTCATTATGATTGGTAAAATGAATAGAAGTTAAATTTCTTCCAAATGGATAATATTATGTTTCTGCTCAGTAATCTTTAATTTTTCCCACTAGTCTATCATTCGGTGTCAATCTCAGAGGAAGGAAGGCAGAAGGAAGAGAGGGAGGGAAAGCACTGTTCCACCTTCATACAATTACAATTGGGTGAACAATTCTAATGGGCCGTCTTAATTTTTAAAAAGTTAGAAACAATCCAGGGACAGAGACCAGGATCCCCACTGACAAGATTCGGAACCTAAGCCTATTTTATGTAAAATACATGATTATCTGCATCAAAAGTTGAACATAGTAATGATGAAGAGGGGATTTTGAACACACTTGTGCAGAACACAATGGGTTATTCGTCCATTGCCTTAACCACTTGGCCACTTCGTCTCACATTTTTTTGTTAGTCAGCCATTCATTTCCTGCTTTTTGCATCCAGACAGAAATACTCTGTAAGAAAGTCCCCTTCACCGCTTGTGCTGCCCGTGTACCCAGATTGACAATATCGAAAATGTACAATGAGCATCTGTAAGCAAAAGGCCTTCCGTTACTTCAGGTTGTCAGAAATGGTAGGTTTTGGGACAGATTCAGAACAAAGAAGAAAAAGTTTCGAGCAGTGAGAGAATTCACCGCGGCAGGAATCGCACCTGCAAACTTCTGATAACGTCCTGGCCAGCACAAAAATGAAACGCCTTATCCATTAATCCACACGACCACAAATTTTGCTAAGCGATTTGATGTGGGGACAATTGTGAGCAACTTCAGGGCACCAGCTCATATAAAGGAGTGGATTTAGGAAAAGATGAACATTTTTCCAATTAATGAACAGATTCGCTGCGACCTGAGTTCGCATCTGTGCAGAGAAAACCAATGTAACTTCGAACACAACACCTTAACAACAAAGGTCATCACAGCTGAAGTCGCGCTCCTGTTAAAAATAGTAACATACAGAGTGATCCGGGACTGTCAGCACACCCGTTTTAAAGAGACACGGAATGATCTGGAACTGACAACAATCCCGATTTCGATTAGCAGCGAAGTCAGACGCCTTCTCCATTAGACCAAGGAAATTTCAAATGCAATCCGACTATTTTGTTTCCAAAAGCCAGCCCTGCTTTCACAGTGCTTGTCTGTCGAGCGGTCCCGCAGGTCTAAATGTATCGACTGGTTTCAAAGCATCAATTCAGATTGGTGCGAATGGGACAAGTGCCCCCAGCAACAGCGGTGGGAGCAGAGCAAACTTAATGGTGTAAGTAGGTGAAAGTGAATGTTAGATTAAGGTAATGCCACATGAAAGTGACAATTAAGCGGAAGGAGGGAAGTAAAGGAGGGCTATTGATTGTGGAAAGAAGAAAATGTTAGCAGAAGAGGCAGGTTTGAAGGAGTAAATCAACAAAAAAAATATTGTTTTATCAGCAGGTGCCGCAAGATTTAAAGCAAGCGGTACCATAACACAGATTCGAATTGAGATTGCTGTGGTCACAACGCAGAACACTGACCATTATACGATCACGGCGCCACACATCGGCTGCTGCAAATCTCTCCTGACCAGCGCAAAGTCACTCACGGTACTGCTTAGAAAATATAGATTCTTGGTGAAGAGGACAAAATTAGCACGCCCGAAATTAGGACAGCGAGGAAAGTATGACACCAATGGAATTCGCCCCTCACCCCGCAGCGACTGGACTCTTAATCCAGAATGTGCAGCCGCAGTTACATTTTAATGGCCTGTGGCTCTTTCACACGAGAAGGAATTCACTCTTGGAGGGTCAGAACGGCCAAAAAAAAAGGCGCCAGTGGGATTTGAACACAGAACATTCTTCGTTTAATTCATAAGCGCTTTGACCAGCTAAGCCAAACCACACAAGGTGCATACTGCATTGGCTGAGTGATAGCCATCAGCTACCTGCCACTACCTGTTGGAATCTGGGGCCGTTTTGCATTGATCCATCTCTCTTGTCTATTCCTCCATGTGTCACTATGCTGGCTGCATCTCTGCGTTTATCTCAGTGTCAATCTGTGAGTTGATTCTGAATGAATACCTGTGTTTGTGTCTTACCTGAAATAATTGAGGGGATCAGACAATTCCTCCTCTGACACTGGGGAACTATTTTGCCAATATTTATAACAAGATATTTTTATCGTGATGAAGCAGATACAATATTCCATCTTGAGTGATTTAGAATCAATTCTGTGGAAAAACAGACTATGACCCCAACATCTTTCCAAACTTTCCAATAGGCCGCCTTTTAATCTGACGACACAAACGCCACCATTGCACCTCAAGGTGATTCATAACTAATAGACAGAGAAGTCAAGCAGTGAAACGGTATTTGTAGAAAGAGTTGTGAGACGGAAGAATGCACTGGCACAGAGCAGCAGGTTTAAAACAACGTTTACAAAACTGGCAGCGTGTGGGAGGAAGGGGAGAGAGAGGCAAGAGAGCCACAGGAAACCCACACAGCAGCCTTGGGCGCTGTTCCCTGACCACAGCATAGTTGTGCACGGCACGGATACTTTTGCTGTTAAATATGAATAAATTGCTAGCATGTTTGCAGCTGTTTATATTTCTGTCATGTTACACTCATAGGAACATAGAAGCAGGAGGAATCCATTCAGCTCCTCCAGCCTGCTCTGAGCCTGCTCCGCCATTCAGTTAGATCATGCCTGATCTGTGTCTTAACTCCATCTACCTGCGATGATTACATGAATCTTCAAATCCATGCCTAACATAAATCCATCATTCACAATTTTGAAATAGTCAGTTGAACCCCAGAATCAACGGACTTTTGAGGGCGAGAGTTCCAGATTTTCACTGCCCTCTGTGTGAAGAAGCACTTCCTTACATCATCCCAGAACGGGCTACCTCCAATTTTATGTTTATGCCCCATTGTGCTGGACCCTCCCACCAGAGGAAATAGATTATTTCTAACTTACACCGATTTGTTTGCAGCTCTGACCGAAGTCCACACCCCAGAACATTAACTGTCCCTCTGATCCTGTCTCGCTAATTTGGATTTTGAGCTCATGCCTCTTTCCCTGATGATTCTTTGCACCCTGTCTCTGCAGTTGGACTTGTTGTAGGTCACTGGCAGCAGGCGGCAGAAGCGAGCAGGATATGGGCGCTGACAGGGAATGCTGCTTCTCATGGCTGTCTCACCCCCCCGCGGGAGCTGGTGGGGGTTTGAAAGCCTTCATGTGTCACACAGTTAGAATTGATGACGTGGTATCTCAAAGTACCACCCTATAATGGAAGAGCCTCTATATGGGGGTATTTGAGATGCAACAGGATTTCGGGAATCCGCCTGACTCCAGATCATATGACCGCCTGTTCGAATGATGCGCAGATCGCAGCTACTTTTCCACCAGATGTGCGTCTGGTAGAAAAGTAGCTGCTCACAATAAACACTGTCAGCTTTCAATGTTTAATGGATGAGTTTCTCCGAGCGATATCTCTGATCCTCTCATTAATTCGTTTGTACAAACTTCGGGAAAAGACGGAGCTGGAAATGATTTACAGGGAAATCATCTAAACATATGTCCAAGGCTCCCGGTAACTCACAAAGAAGCTCAAACTCACCAATTCAGATGCATCAGATGTAATCGACTCTGTGGCGCAATGAGTAGCGCATTGGACTTCTAGTAATAATGGTTGACAAAGTCATTCAAAGGTTGTGGGTTCCAGAGTCGCTGAGTCAGGTTTCGGTGTTGAACTTTTGAAGCAAAACCACAGTGATGTCCTTCAAGGATTGGGAATCGCCAATGAGGTCGTTCCGAATTTGTGACCAATTAACATGTCACTTCAATTTGCGCAGCTTCTGCAACTGTAAAAAGACATCCTTCGAACCTGGGACCCTCTCCCATATCGACCAATGAAATCCCCCAAGCGAGAATCAAACAACGAGCCGCTGGCAACGAAGCCGCAAGACTTCACTACACCAGGTAGGGTTTGAAAGTTTGACTTTACGTAATTACATCCCCTGTGCTCTCAGTCATTGTTTCTTTCTTTACCCTTTCCTGCTGGTGCGGCAGGTTAGATCAGACTTGGCAGTTCAAGGAAGCCTGAGACGTCCATCAGTGGAAAACACAGAGAGACAAGACACAGAGACGGAGACATTGAAAGATGGCGTCTAGCGGTATGATTCTCGCACAGAAAAATCCACTGACTTAAATGCGAGAGGCGAGGGCCCAAATCCCGGATGAGCCCCTGCTCTTTAGTCAAAAATCCACAATTCCCTCAGTTTGTCGACATTGCAGAAGATTTAAAACAATAAATGTCAAAAATTCTGCATCGAGCTTGTGTCCAGTACACCGCAAGAAACCCGGGATGTTATTATTAAAAGCGGGAATTCAGTCCCAGATGTGCGGAAATTGTGAGGTAAATATGTAAATCCGCTTGTTTACAGAAACCTTCTCCACATTTTTCACATTGCCAATCTGGCAGCACGAGCAGGACATAACTACAAGTCTGTCGCTCACCCACAAAGCAGACACAAACTCACGGATTCAGAAACAGCTCATAGATGGAGAATGAAAGATAAAAACAACCAGGGAAATCTGCAATAACTGTAGCCCAGGGAAAATGCTTCAGCACGAAAGCAAAATACTGCGAATGCTGGAAATCTGAAATAAGAACAGAAAATGCTGCAAATACTCAGCAGGTCAGACAGCTTCTGTGGAGAGAGAGGCTGAGTTAACTTTTCAGGTCGATGACCCTTCGTCGACCTCAAACGTTACCTCTCTCTTAAAATTCCGTGACTCAGTTGGCTAAGCTGCATGTTCAGTAAACAAGAGTTTCTGGCATGGACTCCCAGCTTTATTTTACAATTTGTGAAGTTAAGCAACAAAATAACTCTGTCTCTGGAAAATCACACTGACCAGATCTTGGAAATATCAATTTTAATAAAATGACCTGCAATTTTTTCAATGATTGGTGCAAAACCGTAGATCTGAGGAGAGCTCATCGACCTGAAACGTTAACCCTGTGTTTCCCTCTCCACAGCTGATCACGGACCTGCGGAGTGTTTACAGCATTTTCTGAATAATTTCATTTCCAGACACTGCAATATTTAGCTTTGTGTTTTATTCTTTCATTAACAAAATCAAGAGCGCGACAGGAGAATTGAATACTAGGCTGCGGTGTGCATTGTTGGTCCAGAGGTAGAATTCTCGCCTGCCATGCGAGTTCCATTTCCGGCCAATGCAAAGTTTAAATTCTGACTGAAGTATTTGGGTAATCCTTTTAAATTAAAGGAGTTTAATGAAACGCACTACAAAATATACAATTTTTCAAATATGTATCAAACTTTCCGTCATTCTTCAGTTAAGGAAGGTAAATCCATCCTCTCACATCCGTGGGACAAACCTGAGACAAAGAGCTCCGAGCTTCCTTAAGAATTTCTTCACTCACAGGGTTGTGATTGTTTGCAATTCTCTGCCCCAGAGGGCTGTGAATGCTGAGTCTTTGAGTATATTCAAGGCTGACATAGATAGATTTTTGGACTCGAGGGGAATCAAGGGATATGGAGATCGGGCGGGAAAGTGGAGTTGAGGTCGATGATCAGCCATGATCTTATTGAATGGCGGAGTTGACTCGAGGGGCCGAGTGGCCTTCTCCTGCTCCTAATTAGTATGTTCGTACAGATAACCCGTGAGTTTACACATCTTCTCGATTGTGCCAAGTTCTTAGTCACTACGTTGAAATCAAATCTATTTCCTGCACATTAATATTTCCCTGATAGTTGCTGGTTTAAGAGTTAAAACTCGCCCCACTTTCGTCCTGTCAATAAGTAACACTGAAGGGCTCCTTTAAAACTCTCATCTGTTATTGCAACACGGTCGACCTGATGACACTAAGTGCTCGCGTGGAACAGCTAATAAGTAGACAGCTTCCGGAAACACCAATTGTACCATCAGCTCCGGTAGAAATATCACACAGCAAAAGCATTGGCTGCTGCAAGTGTGGCTTGAAATCACAACCCCGGCATTTCCCGAACCTGTACTAGTCATATAGATACCGCACGCTAACCGATTGCACCACTAGAGCCGCGCACCAGGGGTGAGAGTTATCCATGCTCATTTACTTACTTTCTCAGATTGCTTAATAGTGCGGAGGGCTGGGGCACTGGTTCATGTTGTTCAATTGAGGAGCATTGGCTGGGGTTATACGATAGAGTGCAGCAGGACTTACTCTCATGTGTTCGCGAGCTGGTGAATTTACCAAAGGCTGTACCAGGTTCCTGGCAACATAAACATTGCACGTTTTTACTCAACTCCTAAAAATGCAGTCTATAAAATGAGAACGGATGAAAATTCATCACATGCATGACACAACATCTTTTAAAATAGTTTTGCCTATGACTCGTTAACCATTTGAAGAAGGGTTCGACCCGAAACGTCAACTCAAATTTCTCTCAACGGATGTTGCCTGACCTGCTGAGTTTTTCCAGCATTTTCTGTTGTTTTTTCGGATTTCCAACATCTGCAGTATTTTGCTATCGTTCTAATATTGAACTTGCGCTCAAAACTTGTTCTAATCTGCCTAAGAAATGATCGGCCAGGACCCAAATCATTCTCCAACAATCTCCATCGGCTTTGGAGGAAGGTCAATGCAAACTGCCATGTAAATATCATGGCTTTAAAGACAAACAATTAAAGTATTGTTTTATAGCAATCAATCACCTGTGAAGGTTGTAAGTATATATGGGTCTGTCCATGTTGGATACAAATGTATTTGTGAGTTGCTATTGTGTTAGACGTAAATGAATTTTCACCTCTGCTCATTATTAATATAATTAGATTTATCGGTATTATTTACTAATGTATTCGCTGGGGGAATCTGTGACAGTTATAAGCGTATTGGTGAGCGCTGCCAAATGTCCAGTCCGACCCCATTCTAGCTTCTCATTTTCCCCACGTGGCGTTCGGCATAACGACTGTTA
The DNA here is from genome assembly GCF_052327205.1 of Somniosus microcephalus. Classification (NCBI taxonomy): domain Eukaryota; kingdom Metazoa; phylum Chordata; class Chondrichthyes; order Squaliformes; family Somniosidae; genus Somniosus; species Somniosus microcephalus. The sequence continues at coordinate 19,249,501 of NW_028225179.1, forward strand.
CATCGGGATCCAACTTTTGCTTTTATTGATAGTTATAAAATGTGAGGTTTAGAAAGTAATAACTCTGCATCCATCAGCCTCTCTGATATCTCCTGAGCACCCCTTACCCTGCCTCATAGGCCCCGCGCATCTGTTACCCTATCTGGCACCTCTTGAGCATGCCATATGTCTCTGACACATCCGGAACGTCTCTTACCATGTCTGATACATCCATAGCATCCCTTACTCTGTCTGATACATCCGGAGCGTCCCTTACCCTGTCTGGTACATCCGCAGCGTCCCTTACCCTGTCTGATCAATCCGAAGCATCTGTTACCCTATCTGGTAAATCCTGAGCGTCCGTTAGCCTGTCTGATTCATCCGGAGCGTCCCTTACCTTGTCTGGTACATCCGGAGTGTCCCTTAAAGTGCCTGATCCATCCGGAGCGTCCGTTACCTTGTCTGGTACATCCAGAGTTTAACTTGCCCTGTCTGGTCCATCCATAGCATCCCTTAGCCTGTCTGGTACATCCAGAGCGTCCCTCACCCTGTCTGCTACACCTGGAGCGTCCCTTACCCTGCCTGCTACATCTTGAGTGTCCCTTACCCTGTCTGTTAGTTCTGGAGCGCCCCTTATCCTGTTTCATCCATCCGGAGCGTCCCTTGCCCTTTCTGATACATCCGGAGCATCCCTTACCCTGTCTGGTTCTTCCGAAGTGTCCCTTTCCATGTCTGGAACATCCCGAGCATCCCTTACCCTGCCTGGACCATACAGCAAGTCCCTTACCCTGTCTGATCCATCCGGAGCGTCCTTACCCTGTCTGCTACATCCGGGGCATCCCTTACTCTGTCTGCTACATCCGGAGCATCCCTTACCCTGTCTGCTACATCCGGAGCATCCCTTACCCTGTCTGCTACATCAGGAACATCCCTTACCCTGTCTGCTACATCCGGAGCATCCCTTACCCTGTCTGCTACATCAGGAACATCCCTTACCCTGTCTGCTACATCGGGAGCATCTCTTACCCGGTCTGATCCATCCGGAGCGTCCCTTACCCTGTCGACTACATCCGGAGCGTCCCTTACTCTGTCTGCTACATCTGGAGCGTCCTTTACCCCGTCTGCTACATCCGGGGAGTCCCTTACCCTGTCTGATCCATCCCGGGCGTCCCTTACCCTGTCTGATCCATCCGGAGCATCCCTTCCCCTGTCTGTTACATTCGAAGCGTCCCTTACCCTGTCAGATCCATCTTGACGGTCTCTCACTCTCTTTGTTCCCTCCTGAGAGTCCATTATCCTGTTTGATAACCAGTTTGCCAAAATTGAATATTTCTCCCCTCATTTGCAGCTATGAACCGCTTCCCGTCGCTCCAACTCAACAACTGTTTAGGGAAAAGCGCCACCTACCAGGTAAACAAAACCCAGCACTTCAGTTAGCCTCCCCAGTTCACTTGATTTCCCGAGGAAATTTCATGTAAAATCGAGCGGCTTTGGTTCCAAACGTCGCCCTGCTTTCGCAGTGCTTGTCTGTCGGGCGGTCCCGCAGGTCTAAATGTATCGACTGGTTTCCAAGCACCAATTCAGTTTGGTGCGAATGGGACATGTAACGGGTTTTTAAGCACCATCATCCCTTTTGTCTCTTAATCCCTCCTGCCTTCCATCCTATCACAGACCTTCCCTTTTGTTCTTTCCTCCCCTCCCCCTTTCCCTGCCCCTGCACTTGGTTAAAAACCTGTTACATCTCCAGCTTTTTCCAGTTCTGACTTAGGGTAATCGATCTGAAACGTTAACTCTGTTTCTCTCTCCACAGACGCTCCTTGAGCTGCAATGTATATCACGTTGCACTTCTAGTTAATGGGTGAAAAAGTCATTGAAAGCTTTTGGGTTCCATTCCCACCAGAGTCGCTGTTCAGTCCGATTTCGGTGATAAACGTTTGCAGCAAAACCACAACTCGTTCATTTACGTTCTTCAAGGACTGGGAATCGCCTGAATTGTGAATAATGAACATGTCAGCTTCAATCTGCTCACCTCCTTGAAATATTTGATTTATTCCACGTGTGTTGTGTCGACAAACCCTGTGCATTCTGTCCTCTGGAGCTCAAACATTCTCTGGAGAAACGTCAACCGTGCCTTCTGTAAAGAAATCATTTGAACCAGGGAACCTCTCCCATATCAATCAATGAAATCCTTTAACTGCAGAGCCTGTGTCCAGGAGAATAAAGGGTTGACCACTTAGGACTGAGATGAGGAGAAATATCTTCACTCAGAGGGTGGTGAATCTTTGGAATTCTCTATCCCAGAGGGCTGTGGAGGCTCAGTCTTTGAGTCTGTTCAAGACAGAGATCGATAGATTTTTGAATATTAAGGGATTAAGTGATCTGGGGATAGTGCAGGAAAGTGGAGATGAGGTAGCAGATCTGCCATGATCTTATTGAATTGCAGAACAGGCTCACTAGGCCAAATGGCCTACTCCTGCTCCTATTTCTTATGTTCTTATGTACTTAAGCGAGAATCAAAACCCCGAGGTCAACGAGCCGCTGGAAACGAAGCCTTAAGATTTCGCTGCCACCCACAGCTTTCAGACCACTTCTGACCATCCAATCCCGCTTTCTAATACAATGATCCACGATATCAAGTGATACACGAAATATTTCAAGTCAACAATAATAGCCTCACTTCACCAGATTCGTCTTGAAAGTCCATTTTTAACTTTCCTGAATTACTTCCCCTGCCGTCTCAATCATTATTTCTTTCTTTACCCTTTTCTGCTGGTGTTGCAGGTTAGATCAGCCTCGGCCGTTCAAGAAAACCTGAGAAGTCCATCAGGGTAAAACACAGAGAGTCTAAGAGACAAAGACAGAGAGAGATGTTATCTATGGGTACGATTTTCACGCAGAAAATTTCGCTGTTCTAAATGCGAGAGGAGAAGATTCAAATCCCGGATGAGCTCCTCGCGTTTTAGTCAAAAATCAACAATTCCCTCGGCTTGGCGATATTGAACATAATTTAAAATGAAAACTGCCACATAAACTGTGCAGAGTCTGTGCCCAGTGCATATCAAGAAACCAGCGATTTTATTACTAAAAGCGGGAATTCAGTCCCAGATGTGCCGAAACTGTGAGGTTAAAATGTAAATCCATTTATTTCTAGAAGCCTGCTCCACATTTTCCACATTGTCAATCTGGGAGCGCGGGCAGGACATCTCTTCAAGCCTGCTGCTCACCCAAAAAGCAGGACAAACTCACGGATTCAGAAATCACCTTATTTTAGCCTCTTTACGAAAAATCCACCATTTCTAAGCAGTGCCGTGTGTGACTTTACTGTGGTCAGGACAGAATTCCAGCAACTAATGTGTGTCGCCGTGATCGTATAATATTTAATACTCTGCGTTGTGGCCGCAGCAACCTCGGCTTTGAATCCGAATCATGGCACAGCTTGATTTATATCTCCTGTTCTCTGCGGCGCCTGCTGATGGAACGCAATCCCTTAATCAAAACGTTAACTTTTACTAAATGAAGAAAAGATTTACTGATAGGGTTACGCACAAAACGTGGGATGTGGGACAAAGTAACCAGCACAAGCACGGCCGACCACATCGTTTCCTTATGCACTGTAAGTTTCTACGTTGCTTTTGATGAGGTAACAGAGAGGGTTGATGAGGACAATGAGGTTGACTTGCTGCATATGAACTTCCAAAAGGCGTTTGACAAAGTGCCACATAATAGGTTTGCCAGCAAAGTTAAAGACCATGCAATAAAATGGACAGTGTCTGCATGGATACGGAATTGACTAAGTGACAGTGAAACAGGGAGTAGTGGTGACTGGCTGTTTTTCAGTCTGGAGGAAGATATACAGTTGTGTTCCCCAGAGATCGGGATTGGGACCACCGATTTTCTTGATATATAGTAATGACTTGGACTTGGGTGTACAGGGCACAATTTCAAAATTAGCAAATTACTTTCCCTTAGGGAATTCCACTGACTGAAATGCGAGAGATCCCGGACGAGTTTCTTGCTTTTTGGTCAAACATCACCAATTCCCTCAGCTTGGCGACATTGCAGAAGTCTTGAAATAATAACTGCCCAAAAATACTGCGCAGAGCCTGTGTATAGTATATAACAAGAAACCGCGATTTTATTATTAAAAGCGGGAATTCAGTCCCTGATGTGCCGAAACTGTGGGGTAAATATGTAAATCCGTTTGTTTCCAGAAGCCTGCTCCACATGTTCCACATTGTCAATCTGGGAGAGCGAGCAGGACATCTCTTCTAGTCTGCCGCTCACCCACAAATCAGCTCACGGATTCAGTAACAACTCATAGATGGAGAATCAAAGATAAGCGAGACCAGAGGGACCGGCAATACCTGTAACCCAGGGAAAATGCTTTGGCTCCATGAGTTAGTTGGTTAAAGTGCCTGTTTATAAACAGACGTTTCAGGCGTGGGCTTCCAGCTTTGTTGTATAATTTGTGATATTAAGCAACAAAACAATACTGTTTCTGGAAACCACACTCACCAGAGCATGGAAATATCAATGTTAATAAAATTACCAGCCTTTTTTTGAAATGATTGGTGTAAACCTTGGATCTGAGGGCAGCTCATCGACCTGAAACATTAACCCTGTGTTTCCCTCTGCACAGCTGATCCCGGACCTGCGGAGTGTTTACAGCATTTTCTGAATAATTTCATTTCCTGACACTGTAGTATTTTGCATTGTCTTTTATCCTTTTATTATCAGAAACAAGAATGTGACTGGACAATTGAAGCTCTAGATTTGGTAAGCGTTGGTGGTTCAGGGGCAAAATTCGCGCCCGCATTGCGAGATACATGGGTTCGATACCCGACTAATTGCAATGGTGAGCTTCTTACTGAAATACAAAAGCAAAGTGCTGCGGATGCACGTATTCTTACTTAAGTATTTTGATTAACATCTTAAATTAAAGAAGTTTCCTGAAACGCAGCACAAAAAAGACATTTTATTAAACTTTCCATCATTCTGCTTTCAAGGAAAAGAGTAATTATTTGAGTTAAGGAAGGTAAATCCTTTCCATCACATCCGTGGGACAAACGTCAGGAAACAGCTCCGAGCTTCCACAAGGAGGGAGACGCTGAGACCCGAGCGAGAAAGGAGAAGGATTGGGAGGAAGGATTTGGTTAAAGGCAGTTAGAGCCCGAAGCTGCAGTAAGATTTTGGGATTTGAGGTGGGTTGCATGGTGTTTTGAATTCGGCACTCGTGGGACCAATTCAAAAGCCAACTTTTCACATCCTTTCAGCGCTAGACAAAGCAGCACTGTCTAATATTAAGGCAGAAGGTGTTTCAAGAAGATTGACGCTGAATGTAAGTTTATCCCAATTCAGGCGAGCTCATGGGTGCAGGAAGCAAAATCTAATGGTCCTGCTTTGGCCAGAATCGAACACGGGTGTAAGACGTCCAATGAAACACAAAGATGGACCCTTTAACTTTACACAGTTGGTTTGTTTTCAGTTGCTCCTGTGAAGCTCTGGGATTTAGAAAGATAGGGTAAAACCGACGCGAAATCACATGTTTTTAATGGAAAGTATTTATGTTTTCTACAATGTCGATTGGCTGTAAGAAGCTGAGTTTTGACTAAAAACTAGTGGGGTTCGACCAGAACTTGAAGCTGGGATTTATCGCAATTCTGCTGTGATACAACTAAACTGATAATTATACCACTAGACAAACGAGCTGCCAACATATAAGTGTGAAACTCATTAGGTATCGATATCTCAGATTCTGACGGTACTGAAGTAAGCTGTCTCTGAGAGTGCTATCTAATTAGTCCCACTCTCCATAGACCTACAAGTGTTTTCCCTTTAAAGTACATATTGGTAAATTGAGACATCTCATAAGCTAAATTAAGCAGGCTTGGGAGGAAAAGGTGAATTTGGACATGACGTTAAAGGTGAATGTCAAAAGAGCTGAAATTGTCAAATATTTAACACAAACGACGAAGATGGGATTCGAACCCATGCGTGTAGAGCACAATGGATTAGCAGTTCATCGCCTTAACCACTCGGCCACCTCGTCTCCGATTAGCTATTTCGTTTACTACATTTTGTATCCAAACAGAACTAATCTGCAAGAAAGTCCGCTTCACCATTTGTGCTGCCCGTGCACCCAGATCTACAATGTTGAAAATGTACAAAAGGCCTTCTGTTAATTCAGGTGAGGGACTGTCAAAAATGCTCGCTTTGATGTCAAACTCAGAACAGAGAAGAAAAAGTTTGCCGTCGTCAAGTAGTTGTGGGTAGGATTGTGAGCAAATCCAGCACAACACCTCATATAAAGGAGTGGATTTAGGAACATAAGAACATAAGAAGTAGGAGCAGGAGTAGGCCATACGAACCCTCGGACCTGCTCTGCCATTCAATAGGATAATGGATGATCCGAATCTAGACTCACGTCCACTTCCCTGCCCTCTCCCCATAACCCCCAATTCCCTTATCTGCTAGGAAACTGTCTATCTCCATTTTAAATTTATTTAATGTTGCAGCTTCCGCAGCTCTATGGGGTAGCAAATTCCATAGATTTACCAACCGCTGAGTGAAGAAGTTTCTCCTCATCTCAGTTTTGAAAGGGCAGCCCCTGATTCTTAGATTATTCCCCCTAGTTCTAGTCTCACCCATCAGTGGAAACATCCTCACCGCATCCACACGATCAAGCCCCCTCACAATCTTATATGTTTCGATAAGATCGCCTCTCATTCTTCTGAATTCCAATGAGTAGAGGCCGAACCTACTCAACCTTTCCTCATACGTCAACCCCCTCATCTCCGGAATCAACTGAGTGAACCTTCTCTGAACCGCCTCGAGATCAAGTATATCTTTTCTTAAATATGGCAACCGAAACTGCACGCAGTATTCCAGGCGTTGCCTTACCAATACCCTGTACAACTGCAGCAAGACTTCTCTGTTTTCATACTCCATCCCCCTTGCAATAAAAGCCAAGATTCCATTGGCCTTCCTGATCACCTGCTGCACCTGCATACTAACTTTTTGTGTTTCATGCACCAGGACCCCCAGATCCCTTTGTACTGTAGCACTTTGCAGTTTCTCTCCATTTAGATAATAACTTGCTCTTTGATTTTTTCTGCCAAAATGCATAACCTCACACTTTCCAACATTATATTGCATCTGCCAAATCTCTGCCCACTCACTTAGCCTGTCTATGTCCTTTTGCAGGTTTTTTATGTCCTCCTCACTCACTGCTTTCCCTCCCATCTTTGTATCGTTGGCAAACTTGGATATGTTGCACTCGGTCCCTTCCTCCAAATCGTTAATATAGATTGTAAAGAGTTGGGGTCCCAGCACTGACCCCTGCGGAACACCACTAGTTGCTGATTGCCAGCCCGAGAATGAACCATTTAGCCTAACTCTTTGTTTTCTGTTAGATAGCCAATCTTCCACCCATGCCAGTATACTACCCCCAATCCCGTGATTTCTTATCTTGATCAGTAATCTGTTGTGTGGAATCTTGTCAAATGCCTTTTGGAAGTCCAAATACACTACATCCACTGGTTCCCCTTTATCCACCCTGTATGTTACATCCTCAAAGAATTCGAGCAAAAAAGATTGATATATTTCGAATTAAGTGAGCTGGGTTCGCACCTGCGCAGGGAAACCCAATGCAACTTCGAACACAACACCTTAACAACTCGTACGATAGGAAAATACTGCAGATGCTGGAAATCTGAAATAACAACAGAAAATGCTGGCAAAACTCAACGGGCCAGGCAACATCCGTGGAGAGAAATTAGAGTTGACTTTTTTGGTGAACCCTTTTTCAAAACTGGAAAGGAAATTAAATAGATCGAAGGCAGGGTTGCGATAGAACAAATGAAGTAAAGAGACATTAAGAGGTATTCAAAACCAGACGAGATAGTAATAGGACAGTGGAGACAAAAGACAGCTCAGATTAGGTGTGAAGTGCGTTGGCAGGATCAGAGACAGCTGCCATGTGGGAGAGAGAAAAACATGGAAGGAAAGGTGGGGAAGGGAAAACCCAAAACAAAGGGGTAGAAAAAAATAGAAGTAAAAATGTAATAGGGGCCGAGTTTATGATCTGAAATTGTTGAACTCGATATTGAGTCCGGAAGGTTGCAAAGTGCCTAATCGGAAGAAGAGGTGCTGTTCCTCGAGTTTACGTTGAGCTTCCGTGGAACAATGCAAGAGGTCAAGGGTGGTGAGGTCCGAGTGGGAATGGAGCAGTGAATTAAAATGACAGGTGACCGGAAGCTCAATGTCACCCTTACGGACTGAACGGAGATTTTCCTCAAAGCGGTCACCCAATCTGCGTTTGTTCTCCCCAATGTAGAGGAGACCATATCGTGAGCAGCGAATACAGTATACTAGATTGCAAGAAGTACAAGTAAATCGCTGTTTCACCTGGAAAGGTGTTTAGGGCCCTGGACAGTGGGAAGGGGGGAGGTATAGGGGCAGGTGTTACATCTCCTGCGCTTGCACAGGAAGGTGCCAGGCGAAGGGGAAGGGCTGTTGGGGGTGATAGAGGAGTGGACTAGGGTGTCTTGGAGGGAGCAGTCCCTACAGAATGCTGAAAGGGGAGGGGAAGATGCGTTTGGTGGTGGGATCACTTTGGAGGCAGCAGAAATGGAGGAGGATGATCCGTTAAATGTGGAAGCTGGTGGGGTGAAAGCTGAAGACAAGGGGAACCCTATCGTGGTTCCGAGAGGGAGGGGCAGGGGTGAGGGCAGAAGTGTGGGAGATAGAACGGACACGGTCGTCACAGCTGAAATCGCCTTCCTTTAAAAAAGACTAACATGCAGAATGATCCGGGACTGTGAGCTCAACCATTTTAAATAGGCACAGAATGATCCATGACTGACAACAATCCCGATTACGATCAGCAGCGAAATCAGACGCTTTATCCATTAGGCCAACGAAATTCCGTGTGCAATCCGGCTATATTGCTTCTGAAGGCCGGCCCTGCTTTGGCAATGCTTGTCTGTCGAGCGGTTCCGCAGACTTGAAAGTATCGACTGGTTTCAAAGCACCAATTGAGATTGGTGCGAATGGGACATGTGCCCCCAGGAACAACGATTGTCGCAGAGTAAACTTAAGTTTGCTGAAGTTAAGTAGTTGAAAGTGAATGTTAGGTTAAGGTAATACCTCAGGAAAGTGGTAAAGAAATGGAAGGAGGAAAGAAAAGGAGGCTATTGATTGTGGAAGGAAAAAAAAGCTGGGAGAAGAGTTGGGTTTGAAATCTGGAACATTAAGCTCAGGCATATGAGAGCTCGGGGTTATGAAGGAGTAAATAGGTTTTCACCGCCAACAAATAATATTTGTTTCATGTAGTAATGATTGATTTCTTGTTGCGTTCTATCAGCAGGTGCCACAGAGAACAAAATATATAAAGCGAGTTATACCGTGACTGGGATTCTAACCGAAGTTGCTGCGGGTACAACACAGGGTACTGACAACTATAGGATCATGGCGCCACACACCAGCTGTTGTTCTTCTGCTCTGTCCACAGCAAAGTAACGCACGGCACCGCTTAGAAAAGATGGATTTTTGGAGAAGTCCGAAATCAGCACCGCCAGAAATTATGACAGTGTTTCAATTCGACATGTGTCTCACAGCGACTGGAGCCTTTATCCAGAGTGGGAACTAATGCAGCCGCAGTCACATTTAAACGGATTGCAGCCCCTTCACACGAGAATAAACTCACCCCTGCAGAGTCATAAAGAAGAAAAAAAAGGCCCCGCTGGGAGTCGAACCCAGGATCGCCTGTTTACTAGACAGGCGCTTTCACCAACTAAGCCACAAAGCCAAATTATGCCTCCACTGCTTACCTCCACTCACTGATACCTATCACCTACCGGTCACTGACTGCTGGAGTCTGAGGCCGTTTTCTATTTATCCATCTCTCTTGTCCGCCTTGTGTCCCGATGCTGTCTGTATCTCTCACTGCGTTTGTCTCAGTATCAATCTGTGAGTTGATTCTTAATGAATACCTGTGTTTGTGTCTTACATTAAATAAATGAGGGGATCAGAAAATTCTTCCTCTGACACTGGGGAACTACTGAGCTAACATTCATAACAAGATATTGTTTGTTGTGATGCAGCAAATACAATATTTCATCTTGAATGATTTAGGTTCAATTCTGTGCAAAAAGAAACTTTGACCCCAACGTGTTTCCAATCGGCCGTCTTTTAATTTGACGTCACAAAAGCCACCATTGCACCTCAAGGTGATTCATAACTAATAAACAGAGAAGTCAAGCAATGAATGGGTATTTATAGAAAGGGTTGTGAGACTGTGGAATGCACTGGCCCAGAGCAGCAGATTTAAAACAAGGTATAAAAACCTGCAGGGTGTGGGGGGAAGGGGGGAGAGAGGCAAGAGAGCCACAGGAAAGGTCACGTTGGAAGTCACTGGCCCCGAATCTGCTTTAAATCCCCCCACTATATTTAAACACATTTAATGTCATACTCATACATTGATGCCTTTGAGCAATATATAATTTGTAACGAGGTCTCTGGTCTAAAATAACTGCTTTATATATTTGGACCCACCCACTGTGTTTAGGCTCTACCCTGAATATTTATCTGCAACCTAGAATCTGCTTATAATCTAGAGACAAGGTCTCAGCAGCTGGCGGGCAGGGAGCAGAGGTTGAGGCTGATCTGTGTCATGTGGGAGCAGAGCACAATATTCCTGCTGTTTATTTTCATTATCCTGCACAATATTCGATGCTGTTCTCAACATCTTACACTCCTCTTAAATATCGGAGGGTTTAGTTTATTGTAATGATGATCGCTGCGGCTCTTTTCAATTTTATGAATTCGTAGCAAATTACATATCTCCAAGCCAGTGAAATCGTCATTGCTGAGACTAAACACTCAGAGCAGGATCAGCGGCTCTTTGGTCTGGGCTGTGATTCTCGCTTAGGGAATTTATATCAATTAATGCGAGACTTTTTAATAGAACTAGTTTCCTCGGCCGGGAGACATTCCACAAGTCTTCAAATAACAACTGCCAGAAAATCAGTGCAGAGCCTGTGTTCAGTATTTCGCAAGAAAACAGCAATTTTATTAATAAAAACGGAAATTCAATCACAGATGTGCCGAAACTGTGAGGTAAAAATGTGAATCCGTTTTTTTCAAGAAGTCTGCTCCACATTTTCCACATTGTCAATCTGGAAGCACGGACAGGACATGCGGTAAATGGACTTTATTTAAAGGTTGTTTCTACCGTTTGGAAACAGAAATACTGAAATATAAGGGATATTTGGATGATTCCTTTTGGATAATAAAGGTCGATCGAGGTTAGTGAAAGGTTAAGGCGAGGTACTGCTAATCTAGTTGGGAGATACGTGGCCTGAAAATGTTACAGTCCCCAAGTTAGACAATCTTTTCTCTCCCTGTTTGGTAAAAATTCTCCCACTTTCTCAAACTAATATTTCACCCAGCTGTAATGGAATGAAGATCGAATCGAGATCTCCTTCCTCCCTCCCGTCCCTCAATCCTACATTCCCTTCCAACCTGTTCGCAGTTTCCTGCCTCACTGGACAGTGAGCCTGATTCTGATGTTAACTCTATGATCGATATCTTATCAGTTCCAGTCCTAACCTCGTCTTTTTGCAGAGTTATTAAAATCTGTTTGATTGAAATCTCTCCAACATGTTATAAAACCGTCCATTTAAAGGCTGTGAGATATAACAAGCGTTTTAATGGTGAGGGGAATCTTTAGAGGAAGAGAACATCTCCTGCAGCAATATAAACAGAGTCAGTGCCCAGCTCTGCTGTTCGGGGCAATCCTCGCCTCCTCCTGTTTCATGTTCACATCGATGGGAGAAGCTGAGAGCGAACTCCAATCTACACGGGCTTTACACCGCTTGAAAGATTAATGGGAAAAGCAAATGATGAGGTAGTTGGAAAAAAGGGTTAACTTTATCCTTTGACAATTAATTTAATTTCAAACTTTTTATCGACCTTAGACCAGCGCAGTTTTCTGATTGGCACCAAGTCTGTACATCTTATTTCTGTTAAACTTTATTCCTGCTCCCGCTCTTCATAAAGAACACAGCGTCCCATGCCACGGGCATTCAGAAACCTTTCAGTTATGGCCAACCTCCTGTAATCGCGGCTTTCACCCTCTAGCGCTCTTTTCACTTACCCTTTACTTGTTTCAATCACGCACTTCAACAGACCTGTTAAGATTAAAGCGGAACGCTTTCGATCTTACTGCACCGCACCAGTGGGCCAATATTTCACACTTAAACCATCGATCGCAGCGAGGTGGCGCTGCCTGTCACACACGCACCTCAACAGTTTTGGGAAAAGTGCCAACCAGCATGAAAAAAAAACCCAGTTCTTCAGTTAACAGGCACTCTATCACAAGATTCCCCAAGGAAATTTCGTGAACAATCGGGTCCCTGTCCTTCCAAAGGCCCGGCATTCGCTGTGCTTGTCTGTCGAGCAGTCCCACAGATTTAATGCATCGACTAGTTTCAAGGTACTAATGTGCAATGGTGCGAATGGGACATGTGCCCTCAGGAACAGCGGTGGTGGCAGAGAAAATTTAACGTCGTAAGTAAAGGAAAGACTTACATTTATATAGCGCCTTTCATGATCACCGGACGTCTCAAAGCACTTTACAGCCAATGAAGTACTTTTAGAGTGTAGTCACTGTTGCAATGTGGGAAACGCCGCAGCCATATTGCGCACAGCAAGCTCCCACAAACAGCATTGTGATAATGACCAGATAATCTGTTTTTGTTATGTTGATTGAGGGATAAATATTGGACAGGACACCGGGAATAACTTCCCTGCTCTTACTTCGAAATAGTGCCATGGGATCTTTTACATCCACCTGAGAGAGCAGGCGGGGCCTCGATTTAACATCACATCCAAAAGATGACACCTCTGACAGTGCAGCACTCGCTCAGTACTACACTGGAGGAGCAGCCTGGATTTATATATTCTATTCCCTGCACGAGGAATCTGAACCCACGGCCTCGTGCCTCAGAGGCCAGTGTGCTTCCCACTGAGCCACAGCTGACACTAAGTAGGCAAAAGTGAATGTCAGATTAAGGGAATACCGCAGGAAAATGACAATGAAATGAAAGGAGGAAAGTGAAGAAGGGCTAATGGTTGTGGAAGGGAGAAAAAGCTGGAAGAGTCGAGTGTGAATTATGGAGAATAAGGCAGAGGAATGTGAGAGAGCGGGGTTTAGAAGGAATAAATAGGTTTTCACCACCAACAAGACAGATTTCTTCCTTTAATAAATAATGATGATTCTCTGAGTTTTATTAGCAGGTGCCGCAAGGGACAGAAGGTGTAAAGCAAGTTGTGCCGTGACTCGGATTCCAACCGAAGTTGCTGCAAACAGAACACAGAGTACTGACCACTATACAATCACGGTGCCGTAGATCATCCTTCTACCAATTACTGTAAATCTGTGCCCCTGGTTATTGACCCCTCTGCTAATTGAAATAGGCCCTTCCTATCCACTCTATCTCGGCCCCTCATAACTTTATACCCCTCAATTAAGTCTCCCATCAGCCTCTACTGTTCCAAAAAATCAACTCCGCCTATCCAATTTTTCCTCATTGGCAAAAGAACCAGAGGGGAGATGAAGAGATTTTGTTTTACGTTGCGAGTTGTTATGATCTGTAATGCTCTGCCTGAAAGGGTGGTGGAAGCAGATTCAATAGTTACTTTTAAAAAGGAATTGGATAAATACTTGAAGAAGAAATGTTTGCAGGGTATGGGGAAAGAGCTGGGACTAATTGGATAGCGATTTCAAGAGCACGATGGGCCAAATGGCCTCCTTCTGTGATGTATGATTCAATGTTTCTGTGAAAGGTTTTATGGAAGTATTCATGCAAATGAGGCGGATCAGTTGCCTGCTCCACTATCCTGCTTTATTTTCGTCCATTTGTGCCTGTGCTATTTTAACCTAATTGAAACAATTCAGAATTTGCTAGTCAGGGTACCACCGACGGCGCGGTGGCCAAGTGGTAAGGTGTTGGTCTCGTAAAACGAAGATCATGGGTTCGACCCCCATCCGTGCCTAGCGGGGTTTTATCACCTTTAATATGACTTTTTAAACTTTTCTCCCGATGAACTCTATCAAAATCGTTCATAATTTTGAACATTACTATCAAATCTCTTCTTGCATTCTCTACGCTAAAGAGAAAAATCCCAGCTTCTCCAGTCTCTTCACATAAATGAAGTCCCTCACCCCTGGTACCATTCCAGTAAATCTATTCTGCGCTCTCTCCAAGGCCTTGACTTTCTTCCTGAAGCGTGGTGACCAGAATTGAAGAAAATACTCCAGCTGAGGCCTGACCAAGGATCCCACGTGCTTTTTTAACAGCCTTCTCAACGTGTCCTGACCACTTCACAGATCTATGTACGCACACCCCATGTCTCCCTGTTCTAGCATCCACTTTAAAATTGTACCATTTAGAGGCGGTTAAGAAAATGCAGGGGGGAGCTTTCTGACCAGTTTCGGGGCCAGTGATCTCCAGAGGGAGCTGATTAAAGTAAATAATTGTTCATGTTAAAATTGTACCATTTAATTAATTTTGCCTCTCCTCATTCTTCCTACCAAAATATATCACTTCACACTTCTCTGCGTTAAATTTCATCTGTCTCGTGTCTGCCCATTTAACCAGTCTGTATATGTCCTCCTGTAGTCTGTTACTATCGTCTTCACTGTTTACCACATTACCGTGTTTCGTATTATTTGCAAAATTTGAAATTATGCCCTCTATACCCAAGTTCATTAAACTTCATCAAAAAGAGTAGCGGTCCTACTATCGACCCCTGGGGAACACCACTCTAAACTTCCTTCCAGTCTGAGCATCTAAAGCCTCTCCCTGCAAAAACTTCCTGACCTGCGGAGCAATTCAAATAGACAGAGTGAGAAGCGATAGCAGAGAAATTTCAAAACTAAGATCGATAGATTGTTGTTAGGCAAGGTTATTAAAGTTAACGGCAAAAATGGAGTTAAGATACAGATCAGCCATGACCGATTTGAATTGTGGAACATGGTAGAGGGGCTGAATGGTCTAATCCTTTTAATGTGTACAGAGATCCACACACACAAACCCAAACACAGCTGCACACACACGCAGAGATGGATAGATAGAGAAAAGAGATGGAGAGACAGGCCCACAGACAGGGAATGAATCTGTGTCAGATAGAAAGATAGCGAGAGAGAGAGAGAGTGAGACAACAGGGAGAGAAACAGAATACGAGGCAGAAATAGGGACACAGAGAGACAGAGAAGGAGGAACAGACAGAGAGTTACACAGAGGGAGAAACGAAGATACAGGCACAGAGATAGCGAGTCATTGGAGTGCACAGCATCTCAAATAGAGCATTATAAAATGTTAGAAATAACTACGAATGAAGGTGCCATTATTCACCGCTTCAACATTGCGCACGTCAGCCTCTCTCTCCGGGCTTCCCATCTAAGGAGGAGACCTTACAGCGAGCCTGTGGTCCCAGTGATTCCCCATAGTAACTCACCCCGGGACAGGCTGCGAATGCATGTCGCTGTTCAGTTATAAAGAAGGAGGGAAACCGTCTGATAGAGATTCAGACAGAGAAAGAGAGAGAAACAAACAGACAGACAGTGAGAGAGAGGGAGAGAGAAATAGAGAGAGAGAGAGAGGAAAAGAGAGGAAGAAGCTGTTGCGAATTTGCTGCAGCTTCCCAAGTCCAGGGCGGGAACACCAAGTTCTAACACAATTGGCGGTAAAGCGCTTTGGGACGTTCTGAAGTCGGGCAAAGCGATAAAATACACGTCCTTCCGTTGATCATCTTTACAAACTGCAGGGGCTAGCAATTAAATAGGTTGACAAGGATGCCTATATCTTTCTCCCGCTCTGTCCATCTCGCTCTCTCTCTCTCTCTCTCTCCCTTTTCCTTCTTCCCTCTCTCTGACTCTCTCTTTGTCCATATCGCTCCCTCTCTCTCTCTCTCTCTCTCATACCCGCAGAATAGCGAATCACAGGGTCAATGAAGGAAACAGATTTGTGTCTCTGTCCTGTTTCAAAACCGCAAAATGAAAGAACCCCGCGATGACGGCTCGGGCAGAATTGATTCTGTGGGGAGCTTGACCTTCCATCAGAGGTGGTGAGATACAAGGACGCGAGGCTATTAAGAGGCTTCTCGATAATAATTGCATAAATTCTGGAGCCTAAAGGAGGTGCGGGTCTCTGAACCTTTCAGACACTTTGCAGCGAATGTACAGCACAGGAAAAGGCCATTCGGTACAACTGGTCTCTGCCGGCGTTTATGCTGCACACGAGCCTACTCCCAGCCCTCATCATCCAACTTTCAGCATATCCTTCTATTGCTGTCTCCCTCATATACTTATCTAACTCCGCCTGAAATGCATCAATGCTATTTACCTCAATTATTACTTATGGTAGCGCGTACTTTGAGTAAATAACTATCTCATGAACTCCCTATTGGAATTATTGGTCACTATCTTATATTGATGACTTCTAGCTTTACTTAGTGTGACACAAGAGCTTTCCAATCCCGGCCAGCGCCTGGAGACAGAGAAATCCGTCAGGAGCAGTATTCACCGCCAGGCCTGAAATCTTGCTCAGTTTAACTGCCTGTTGTCAGCAGACTGCAACACATCCAATGGTGAAAATGAGCGACAATATCTGGAAACAGTTAACAGGTCAGTGTGTTACAGAGCGGAACTGACAGTAGCTTAACTATCTTAATTATATCACATCTTTATCTTCTATATCCAAAAGTATACAAGCCTAGTCTGTGCCGCTGCGCTTGATAATCTAAGCCTTTCAGCCCCGGTATCATTCTGGTCAATCTGCGTTGCACCCGCTCCAAGGCCAATATATCATTCCTGAGATGTGGTACCCGGAACTGGACGCAGTACTCCAGATGTGGTCTAAGCAGAACTTTATACAACATATGAACATAGGAACAGGAGTGGGCCATTTAGCCCCTCCAGCCTGTTCCGCCATTCATTGGGAGCATGGCTGATCTGCGACCTAACTCCATGTACCCGCTTTTGGCCCATATCCCTTACTACCATTGGTGAACAAAAATCTATCAGTCTCAGATGTAAAATTAACATTTGATCCAGCATCAATTGTCGTTTGTGGAAGAGAGTTCCAAACTTCTACCACCCATTGCGTGTAGAAGTGTTTCCAAATTTCACTCCTGAAAGACCTGGCTCTAATTTTTAGACTATACCCTCTAGTCCTGGACTCCCCAAGCAGTGGACATAGTTTATCTCTATCTATACTAACTGTTCCCCTTATTATCTTGAAAACTTCAATCAAATCTCGCCTTAACCTTTAAATTATCGAGAATACAACCGTAATTCGTGTAACCTCTCCTCCTAATTTAACCCTTGGAGTCCGGTTTTCATGCTGGTAAACCTACACTGCACTCGCTTCAAGGCCAATATATGTGTAGCTTTCAAAAGCTCTTATAATAATTTGTCCATGACTACACAAACCACTCTGGGTACAGGTATATTGTGTATTATAAAACAGGATTATTAAGCATTAAACTTCCAGTAGAAAGAAGCAATACTGAACAAGAAGATAGTCACAGTCTGTTCGTTTAACCCTGGTGTTCCTTCCAAGTGACTGCGGTGTGGTATCCTGATATGTCTTGCTGTGTTATGTTGACTGAAGCTCGCTTCTTTGGGTTCTTGCTGTGTTCTGTTGACTGAAGATCGCTTCGTTGGGTTCTTGCTGTGTTCTGTTGACTGAAGCTCGCGTCTTTGGGTTCTTGCTGTGTTCTGTTGACTGAAGCTCCTATCAATTTCTGGTTACGTGGTGTGCGCTACTTTCAGTGTTCAAAACCTGTATCTTTATACCCTTTTTCCGCTCGTTTTGCCCACGGGGTAGAAATTAACCCTCTGACATCTGCTAAAAGTAATGCTTCCCTCGTTAGCCATATTATGACCTTGTTAATCTCACTAGGTCACTTTCTGTGCACAACAAAGTACCCTTATCTTTGATGTTCAGTTTTCACAGAACATTTTAAAAAATGTTTTCTAAACAATCTGTCCATCCTATAGCTGTATCAATGAAGGATGCCACCAACTCCTATCTCTTTCTCTAGTTCTTGTATCTTTAAGCATAATATTACTAAATTCCTCGTCCCCACCAGTCTCCATAAACTTAGCACTACATTCCGTTACTTCAGTAATTGAAAACACAGCAGTTTCAGTCAGGTTGGCATAATTATCCATCCTGCTTTTCTCTAAGACATTCGCCATTTTATACAGGCTTTTAACATACAATTTCACATATTATATTTCTTAATAATGTTTACTAAAACCTACAGGTACACCCTATTCTACATATGGTTACTAAGGTGTGGTGTCTCAGAACTGCTAACAGTGCTCTAGGTGTGGTCTAAAACCTCACCCATTCGATGCGGCAAAGTCTTGCTCACTTACTTGTGCTCAAAGTGGGAGAGCTGCCCCACAGAGTAGTCAAGCAACAACTTGACATAGTAATACTCAAAGAATCCTACTCAAAGAATCACAACTTTCAGCCAACGTCCCAGACTCCTCCATCACCATCCCTGGGTATGTCCAATCCCACCAGCAGGACAGGCCGACCAGAGATGGGGGTCACATGTCCCATTTGTACCAATAGTCATTGGGGCAAGAATCCAGTCGATACATTTAGATCTGCATGACCGCAATTCTCCAATCACTGACCCTGCACCGTGTGTTTTACCTCCGCAATCATTATTGCGCTGATTTTGTGATATTCAATTTGTCGTGTAACCACAAGTCGAAATGAATCACATTGATCATTACAGTAATGCTACGCCTCTGATATTTAACAGTAATAGAAGATGTTGAGAACAGTAGGAGTACGCTGCAGGATAATGAATATAAACAGCAGGAATATTGCAATAAAATAGAAAATGTTGGAAACACTCAGCAGGGCGGGCAGCATCTGTGGAGAGAGACACAAAGTTAGCATCGCAGATTGATGAGCTTTCATCAGAACTTGAACAAGTTAGAAATGTCACTGGTTTTAAGCAAATAAAATGGCAGGGAAAGGGGGAGCGGAGGAAAGTACAAGGGGAAGGTCTGTGATAGGGTGGAAGGCAGGAAAGATTAAATGACAAAAGGGGTGATGGTGCAAGGCTGTAGGGGTGGTATTGGGAGAAGCAAAGAAACAAAAGATGGATCCAGAGGAGGTGTAACTGGCAGCAGCAGAGTCATTACCAACAGCTGCTGTCCACAAAATGGGAACAGTGGCTATGAACTGAAATTGATGAACTGAAATTGATTAACTGAAATTGATGAACTGAAATTGATGAACGGAAACTGATGAACTGACATTGATGAACTGAAATTGATGAACTGAAATTGATGAACTGACATTGATGAACTGAAATTGATGAACTGAAATTGATGAACTGAAATTGATGAACTGAAATTGATGAACTGAAATTGATGAACTGAAATTGATGAACTGAAATTGATGAACTGAAATTGATGAACTGAAATTGATGAACTGACATTGATGAACTGAAATTGATGAACTGAAATTGATGAACTGACATTGATGAACTGAAATTGAGTCCAGATGAAAAGATGAGGTGCTGTTCCTCAAGCTTCCGTTGAGCTTTATTAGAACAGTGTAGGATGCCGAGGACAGAAGCTCAGAGTCACGCTTGTGGTCTGGATGAAGTTGTTCCACAAAGTGATCACCCAATCTACGTTTGGTCCCCCGAATATAGAGGAGACCCGCGGTGTGAGCAGCGAATACAGTTTACTACATTGAAAGAAGTTCAAGGACTTTGCTGTTTCACCTGGAGCGAATGTTTGGGGCCCTGGATGGTGGGAAGGGAGGTGGTCAAAGGGCAGGTGCTACATCTCCAGCGCTTGCACGGGAAGGTGCCGTCGGAAGAATCAGCCTCAGCATCTGCTCCCTGCTCACTGGCTGCTGAAAGTTTAAATATATCCACCCAGAGGCAGCGTTAAATCTCCTGTATTGCTGAAAT
Source organism: Somniosus microcephalus (assembly GCF_052327205.1). Lineage (NCBI taxonomy): Eukaryota > Metazoa > Chordata > Chondrichthyes > Squaliformes > Somniosidae > Somniosus > Somniosus microcephalus. Next base: position 19,269,499 of record NW_028225179.1, read on the forward strand.
CCTTCAATATATCAATATGACAATAATTGTGGTTAAAATACAGTGGGGGATTTAAAGCAGATTCGGGGCCAGTGGTTTCCACGGTGATATTATCTGTGTCTCGCTTGACTCTCTCTCCCCTTCCTCCCACACGCTGCCAGTTTTTAAACTTTGTTTTAAATCTGCTAACCTGGGCCATTGCAATCCACAGTCTCACAACCCTTTCTACAAATACCGTTTCAATTCTAACTTTATTGGTTCCGGGTATAGAAGATCAAAAGAAAAAAGTCCTGCATTTATCGAGAATGTCCCAAAAAGCTTTACGGCCAATGAAGCGCTTTTTCAGGTGTAGTCACTGTTGTGGGAGCGAGGTGAGGCGGAGCCCGGTATAAAAACCAGCGCGAGCAGCAAGGCCCGACCAGTTCAGACCAGGGAGCGAGGTGAGGCGGAGCCCGGTATAAAAACCGGCGCGAGCAGCGAGGCCCGACCAGTTCGGACCAGGGAGCGAGGTGAGGCAGAGCCCGGTATAGAAACCAGCATGAGCAGCGAGGCCCGACCAGTTCAGACCAGGCAGCGAGGTGAGGTGGAGCCCGGTATAAAAACCAGCGCAAGCAGTGAGGCCCGACCAGTTCGAACCAGGGAGCGAGGTGAGGTGGAGCCCGGTATAAAAACTGGCGCGAGCAGTGAGGCCCGACCAGTTCAGACCAGGAAGCGAGGTAAGGCGGAGCCCGGTATAAAAACCGGCGCGAGCGCCGAGGCCAGACCATTTCGGACCAGGGAGCGAGGTGAGGCGGAGCCCGGTATAAAAACGGGCGCGAGCAGCGAGTCTTACCAACTCAGCAGCGGGGAGAGAGGTAAAAAGTAATCAGACATCACCAGGCAGCAGGTAAGTGATTGGTTGGTGAGTATTTCTCTTTTTTAAACTTTAACTCTGTGGTTTATAGTTGCTAAGGTCTTTCTGGTGTAGCGGGGACTGTTGGTAAACCATACAAGCGCCTTAGAGTTTATCTTTAATTGGTGATAGTGAATTAATTTAAATTAATTAAAGGGTAAGTCATGCCAGGAGAGCCCAGCCCCGTGTTATGCTCCTCTTGCTCTATGTGGGAATTCAGGGACACTGCTGGTGCCCCTGATGACCACGTGTGCCAGAAATGCATCCAGCTGCAGCTACTAGCAGACCGCATTGCGGCCCTGGAGCTGTGGATGGATGGGCTTTGGAGCATTCAGGATGCTGAGAGGGTCGTGGATAACACGTTTGATGAGGTGGTCACAACGCAGGTAAGGGCTGGACAGGCAGAAGGCAAATGGGTGACCATCAGGCAGAGCAGTAGAGGCAGGCAGGTAGTGCAGGGGACCCCTGTGGCCATCCCCCTCTCAAGCAGGTATACCGATTAAGATACTGCTGAGGGGGATGACTTACCAGAGGAAGGTAGCAGCAGCCAACTTCCCGGCACCAGGGGTGCTTCTGCTGCTCAGAAAAGGAGGAAACAGAGTGGGAGAGCAATAGTGGTAGGGGATTCTATCGTAAGGGGAACAGATAGGCGTTTCTGTGGCCGTAGACGTGACTCCAGGATGGTTTGTTGCCTCCCTGGTGCCAGGGTCAAGGATGTCACTGAACGGCTGCAGGGCATTCTGAAGGGGGAGGGTGAACAGTCAGAGGTCGGGGTTCACATTGGGACCAATGACATGGGTAGGAAGAGGGATGAGGTCCTGCAGCAAGAATTTACGGAGCTAGGTAGCAGATTAAAGAGCAGGACCTCAAAAGTTGTAATCTCTGGATTACTCCCAGTGCCACGTACTAGTGAGTATAGGGATAGGAGGATAGAGCAGATGAATGTGTGGCTAAAGAGTTGGTGCAGGAGGGAGGGCTTTAGTTTCCTGGATCACTGGGCCTGCTTCTGGGGAAGGTGGGACTTGTACAAGTCGGACGGGTTGCACCTGAACCAGAGCGGGACAAATATCCTTGCGGGGAGGTTTGCTAGCACTGTTCGGGGGGGTTTAAGCTAAAATGGCAGGGGGTTGGGAAACTGAGCAGGGAGACAGAGGAAAGGGAAGCAGGGATAAAAGCAAAAGATAGGAAGGAGAAACACAACAGTGGCAGTCAGAGAAATCAACAGTTTAATTCAAACGTGGCCACAGTAAATAATAATTCTAATAGGTCTAAGAGCATTAAAAAAACAAACCTGAAGGTTTTGTGTCTTAATGCGAGGAGCATTTGTAATAAGGTGGATAAATTGGCTGCGCAAGTAGAGGTAAACGAATATGATTTAGTTGGGATTACGGAAACGTGGCTCAAGGATGGCCAAGGCTGGGAACTCAACATCCAGGGGTATTCGATATTCAGGAAAGATAGGCAAAAAGGAAAGGGAGGTGGGGTAGCATTACTGGTTAAAGAAGGGATTAATACAATTGTAATGAAGTATATTAACTCTGATGATGTGGAATCTGTATGGGTAGAATTGAGAAATACGAAGGGGAAAAACACCTCCCAACAGTAAGGTGGAGGTTGGGGATGGCATTAAAAGGGAAATTAATGAAGCGTGCAATAAGGGCACAGGAGTCATCATGGGTGACTTTAATCTGCATATAGATTGGGCCAATCAAATTAGTAACAACACTGTGGAGGAGGAATTCCTGGAGTGTGTACGGGATGGTTTCCTGGACCAATATGTCGAGGAACCAACCAGAGCTCAGGCCATCTTAGACTGGGTATTGTGCAACGAGAAAGGATTAATTAGCAATCTTGTTGTACGAGGCCCCTTGGGTCTGAGCGATCTGATTATGATCGCTCAGACCCAAGGGGCCTCGTACAACAAGATTGCTAATGTTACCCCACTATTCAAAAAAGGTAGTAGAGAAAAAGCAGGGAATTATAGACCGGTAAGCCTGGCATCGGTACTGGGGAAAATGATAGAATCTATTATAAAAGATGTAATAGTAGAGCACTTGGTAAGCAGTGACAGGATCAGACACAGTCAACATGGATTTACAAAAGGTAAATCGTGCTTGACTAATCTACTGGAATTTTTTGAGGATGTAACTGGTAAAATAGATAAGGGAGAACCAGTGGATGTGGTGTATTTGGACTTTCAGAAGGCTTTCGATAAGGTCCCACATAAGAGATTAGCGTGCAAAATTAAGGCACATGGGATTGGGGGCAAGGTATTGACTTGGATAGAGAACTGGTTGGCGGACAGAAAGCAAAGAGTTGGAATAAGGGGATCTCATCGAAACCTCTAAAATTCTGTCAGGCCTGGACAGACTAGATGCAGGAAGGATGTTTATGATGGCCAGGGAGCCCAGAACCAGGGGCCATAGTCTAAGGATAAGGGGTAAGACATTTAGGACTGAAATGAGGAGGAATTTCTTCACCCAGAGAGTGGTGAACCTGTGGAATTCTCTGCCACAGAGGGCGGTGGAGGCCAGTTCATTAAATATATTCAAGAAAGGGTTGGATATATTTCTTAAGGCTAAAGGGATCAAGGGATATGGGGAGAAGGCAGGGACAGGGTACTGAATTTGGATGATCAGCCATGATCGCATTGAATGGCGGAGCAGGCTCGCAGGGCCGAATGGCCTACTCCTGCTCCTATCTTCTATGTTTCTATGTTTCTATGTTTCTATGTGATGTAGGAAACGCGGCAGCGAAATTGCGCACAGCAAGCTCCCACAAACAGTTATGAACAGATATCCTGTATTAGTGACGTTGACTGAGGGACAAATATTAGTCAGGACACCGGGGATACCTCCCCTGCTCTTCGTCGAAATAGTGTTTACTGTCCCCCTGAGAGGCCAGACAGAGCCTCGGTTTATAGTTTCATCCAAAAGACGGCATCTCCGATAGTGCAGCACTCCTTCAGTATTGCACTGAACTGTCAGCCTAGATTTTTGTGCTCAAGTCTTGGAATAGTTCGTGGATTTCAGGAGACGGGTGGAATCTCTCCCAAGCTCCACCTTAATCTCCGCACAGACATGTCCCATAAACCCTTCATTTTCTTTGCATGTATCTCTCTATCTCTCCCTAACTATTTTTTTTCTCAACCTTTTTCCCTGATGGACTTCGCAGGCTTCCGAGAACGGCCACTGCTGATCTAACCTGCAACACTAGCAGAAAACGGTAAAGAAAGAAATAATGACTGAGGCGGCAGGGAAAGTAATTCTGGAAAGTACAATGGAATGAACAAAATATTTCAAGTAGGTGCGCAGATTGAAGCTGGCCTGTTCTTCAATCACAATTCAGGAGATCTCATTGGCCATTCCCATTCTCTGAAGGGCTTCAATCAACCAGTTGTGGCTTTGCTGCAAAATGTCACCACCGGAACCTGGCTGAATAACAACTCTGCTGGGGCTCGAACCCACAGCCTTTGAATGACTTTCATCGATCATTAACAAGAAGTCCAATGCGCTATCCATTGCGCCACAGAGCCGATCATAGAGTACAGTTTCACATTGCTCATTACACGGATAGTCATTGCCGTCAAGTACAGATTTATCTCCTAATCTCTCTGCTGCGCTTCTTGTCACTCTCACTGTCAATCTTCCTGCCTATCGCTTTGTCTCACTCTCAATAACTCACTCTCAATCTCTCTCTCCCTCTGCGCCTTGCTCTGTGTCTCTCTGCCTTTCTCTATCTCTCGGTCTCTCTCTCTGCTTTTGTCTCTCTTCCGCTCCCAGTAGGGTCGTAAACACTTCAACCTAAGTCAACAGATATGTGGTACAGGTCGGGAAGACTCAAGGCTTGAAGACACCGAGTGTCTTTAGGGGCAGAACAGCAGTTTAATCAAGTAATGCCCCACAGCAACCAGCACACAGCTCAGGGAAACGTCCTCATTTCTTGTCAGGACAGGATGAGCCCTCCCCAGTAGGGGCTGAACTTTTTTGATTACAGGCAGTGTAGTGGGGAAATGGTCGGCAGTTGGAGCTCCGGTTTTGGAAGAGTTAACGTATATCAGATACTTCCAGTTGTGGGCTGTCCAAAACTAGGGGTCATCAATACACGATAGTCACTGACAAATCCAATAGGCAATTCAGGACAAACTTCTTCACTCAGAGAGTGGTTAGAATATTGAATTGCCGGCCACGTGGAGTGTTTGAGACGAATAGATGCATTTCAGGGGAAGCTGGATACACACATGAGGGAGACAGGAACAGAAGGTTCTGCTGATTGGAGGTGATGAAGCAGCTCGGGAGGAGGCTGGTGTGGAGCAGAAACACCGACACACACCAGTTGGGTTCAGTGGTCTGTTTATGTTTTGTAAAAGTCAGCGTCATTCTACGTAATTCCCGCCTTCTGTTTGGCTTTGTTCTTTGAGGGAATGGGAATATCGACAATGCTGGAAATGTAGATTCACCTTCTGTCAGCAAACTTCACCGGAGAGCAGCTCCCGCCACTAGGTGCTGAGATACCGGAGAGACTGAGGACTCTGGGGGAGGAATGTCCGCGTGTTGCACAGGCTCGGAACATTAGGACAGCTATCGCCCAGTGTATAAAACGGCCATGGACCGACTCGACCATGCAAATTATTCGGGTAAGATTACGCGCAGCAGCGAAGATCAGTTGCCTTCTCCACTAGGTTAGGCGGGAGCTGCCAGCTTGAGAAATAGCAGTGGAGAGAATGCTGAGCGATTTCAGAGTCAGCGCTCTGAGAAAAGAGAGGATTAAAGAACAAAAAGCAGATTTAGAACTTCTGAACAGATCCGCCGCGAGCAGGGTTCGAGCCTCAGCTAAACAAACCACCGGATTTTCGAATCCAACATCTTACCCACTCGGCCGTCGTATCTGAAATTGCCTCCGTTTTAAACAGACCCAGAATGATCCGGGACTGATTCACTTTTGTTCATGTTTCTGTCCTGGACAAACAAGTGGATTGCAGCTGCCAATCATAACATGGTTTGGAGGGAACTTCCTGCATTAACCAAACCACCAACAGCCTCCAGCTGTCAATTAACTCTCCCCATCAGAGAGAGAGAGAGAGAGAGAGAGAGAGAGAGACAGAGAGCTTCCTGCATCCAACCCTGAGCTTGTTACCCTCACCAGCTGCTCACTCACACCCCGCTGTCAGAAACACTGAACTTTATACCGAGACCCTTCAAATACAGTCTATAAAATGAGAAAAGATCAAAGTTCATCAAAATTCGATTGAGTGGAACAACGTTAATAAACTTTCCACCGTCGCTCGGTTACCATGTTCGGCATTCCTTCAATCGATAGAATAAATTATCGGCTGTTAGAATTGTTTCCACTGGGGTGAATAATTTTTGTGTGAGGAATGTTCCAGCATCGTAAACCAGGGAAACGCGCCGACCGAGCTGTGTCTTGATCGCTTCTGGGCAGCCGGACAGTTCGCCCTTCATTCTACTCTGATTCACTTTCCCAAAGCGGATCTACAGATCCTCAATCTGCTGACTGGGTTTTCTGTTTTAGGTTACTTTCGATTTTTCCCGCTCTTGACTGGCAATGTATTCCAGAACTCGGAGCAACTCTCCCCCTTGCATCGTGTCCCAGCCTCGATTGAAAGCGGCCCACAGCGACCCCAACCTCGTCACCCACCCGCTGACAGACACACCGTGGTCACACTCTGCTCCAGTGAGATTAATGTCCAGAGCGGGTTCAAGGTCAAATTCAACTGCGAGCAGAGCAGAGCACTTGAGAGCGAAACAACTTTGCCTTTTGTACCTGTCTTCTAAAGCGCCGCACTGCTCCACCAGACAGTTCATTAGGACGATAATGTATCTCAATAAGTTTATCCCAATTCAGCCGATCTCAGGGGTGCAGAAAGCAAAACGTGATGATCCTGCATTGGCTGGAATCGAACGCGGATCTCACATGGCAGGCAAAAACCTTCTGCCTGAACCAGGCAATGTCCGCACAGACCCGCGCTGCTGGTGTCCAGATAGAAACATGCCAGAAAGGACATGCAGTCTGACAGAGCTCCTGTGGTGACCCGACCCCGTCTGATCCACAGCTGCAGCACCAGCCGCTTGCAACTGCGATCACCGAGTGTTTAAGGCATTTGACTTGAAATCGAGTGGGGTCTTTCTGCGCAGATCCGAATCCTGCTCCCAGCGCCACTCTTTCAAGCTCTCTTCCTGAACTGCTCTGAAATGATGGCTGATCAGCCAGGGGAGGCGGTGTTGTGCTGCCCGTCACTACTCTCAGTGACTCGGCGTCTGTCAGCTGGCTGCATGTGTCTCAGTGTGAAACCTGTCTGAGCGCCCAGAAGACTGACTTTAGTTTGACCATCTTTTTAATTTGTTTTCCAAGAGTTGCACTGAGCAGGTGCTGAGTTTCCTTCTGGAAAGCGGTTCACCAATTCAGCTCCGAGGGAAAGTGGGCTGTGACTAGAGTCACTTGTGTAATAGGAAGTGTCAGGGCAGCAGTTTGCCTTCCTGAAGGACATACATCAACAAGTTGAGGTTTTGCAGTAAAATCACCCTGTCGAGCCGCGGAATCAAGGAGCCCTGACTTGCAACAGGACTCGAACCCACAACCTCTCAATGCTGCATCTATGAATCATTCATTCATTGCTCACAGATCCAATGAGATCTACCAGTGCGCCACAGAGCCGATTACATCACAAAGCCTTTTCAGTTACCCGGCTGGTTGGTTTTCACGTTGCTCCCATGACGCTCGGACAATGTGGGAAAATCAGCGCAAAATCTGCTTTCATCCTATTTAAAGGAATGTTGTTTTCTACACTGTCACATAAGCTGTGAGAAGGTGAGTTTTTACTAACAATAAATGGGGTTCGGTTGGGATTTCAACACGAGACCTCCCACATTTACAACTGGAAGAAACTCCACAAGGAGAGTCACACCCCTAAACCAACGAGCCGCTGACGGAGCACCTTGCCCCTCATGAAGCATTACATCCTCAGAATCTGTCATTCGTGAAGAAAGGCATTCGACCCATCGTCCCTGCGCTGGCTCTCTGAAGGAGCTGTCTAATTAATCCCACAGCCCATAGTAGTACAAATGTTTTCCTTTTGAAGTATATATTAGTAATTTGAGACATGACATCAGCTGAGTGCAGCATGTTTCGGAGCAAAAGGTTAAATTGGACCTGACGTTTAAGATGATTGATATCAGACCAGAGGCGACAGGAGGAAACTCAACGAGTTCTTGTGACCTGCAATGCACTGCCTGAAAGGATGGTTGAAACAGATTCACTAGCAGCTTTAAGAAGAGCATTGACTAAATACCCGAAGGGAAATCATTTACAGAGCTATGGGGAAAGAGCAGATGAGAGGGAATAAATGTACAGGTCTTTCATAGACCAGCACAGGCACGATGGACCGAATGACCTCGTTCTGTGCTGTATTCCTGGCCCACCTCACATCTTCCACCCTCCGTAAACTTCAGGTCATCCCAAACTGCTAACTCGCACCTAGTCCCCTTCACACATCACCCCTGAGCTCGCTCACTTACACTGGCTTCCGGTTATGCGATGTCTCGGTTTTAAAACGTTCATCCTTGTTTTCAAGTCCCTCCACAGCCTCTCCCCTCACTATCTCTGTAACCTCTTCCAGCCCTTCAACCCTCCGAGATACCTGCGCTCCTCCAATTCTCGCCTCTTGCGCATCCCCAATTTAATCGCTCCACCATTGGCGGCCGTGCTTTCAGCTGCCCCCGGCCCAAAACTCTGGAAACCCCTCCCTGAACCTCTCCGCCGCTCCACCTCTCTTTCCGCCTCCAAGACGCTCGTAAAACCCTCCTCTTTGAACAACCTTTGACCATCGGCCCCAATATCTCCTGATGTAACTCGGTATCACATTGTGTTTAAAACCTCCTCTTTGAACAACCTTTGACCATCGGCCCCAATATCTCCTGATGTAACTCGGTATCACATTGTGTTTAAAACCCCCTCTTTGACCAACCTTTGACCATCGGCCCCAATATCTCCTGATGTAGCTCGGTATCACATTGTGTTTAAAACCCCCTCTTTGAACAACCTTTGACCATCGGCCCCAATATCTCCTGATGTAACTCGGTATCACATTGTGTTTAAAACCTCCTCTTTGACCAACCTTTGACCATCGGCCCCAATATCTCCTGATGTAACTCGGTATCACATTGTGTTTAAAACCCTCCTCTTTGAACAACCTTTGACCATCGGCCCCAATATCTCCTGATGTAGCTCGGTATCACATTGTGTTTAAAACCCCCTCTTTGACCAACCTTTGACCATCGGCCCCAATATCTCCTGATGTAACTCGGTATCACATTGTGTTTAAAACCCCCTCTTTGACCAACCTTTGACCATCGGCCCCAATATCTCCTTATGTAACTCGGTATCACATTGTGTTTAAAACCCCCTCTTTGACCATCGGCCCCAATATCTCCTTATGTAACTCGGTATCACATTGTGTTTAAAACCCTCCTCTTTGACCAACCTTTGACCATCGGCCCCAATATCTCTTGATGTAGCTCGGTATCACATTGTGTTTAAAACCTCCTCTTTGACCAACCTTTGACCATCGGCCCCAATATCTCCTGATGTAACTCGGTATCACATTGTGTTTAAATCCTACCTCTTTGACCAACCTTTGACCATCGGCCCCAATATCTGCTGATGTGGCTCGGTATCACATTGTGTTGGAAACCGCTCCTGTGAAGCGAGTTGGAATGTTTTACTCAGTTAAAGGCGCTACATAAATGCAAGCTGCTGTTGTTGTATTATTGTATGATTCTCTGACGAGGCGCTGTGCGGTTTTTCTTATAATCTCTTTGCTCTTTAGGGTAATCAGAGTTAAGGTGAACCAAGACTTTAAAACTTTCTAATAATTGGTTTTATGAACATTATTACACAACTTTTACAGACAGTGTTTCGGACGACATTTGAGTCAGTTTTGCAACTGGAAACTCAGAACGGACAATGTTTCTGCTTCGGGAGACGGGGAGGTTAATTATTTATAAAAACTGAAAATATTGGAAATACTCAGCAGGTCAGGCAGCATCTGTGGAGAGAGAAACAGATTTAACGATTTAGGTCCATGACCTTTCGTCAGAACACATTTCCTGAGCTGCTGAGAGTTTCCAGCATTTTCTGTTTTTATTTCCGATTTCCCGCATCCGCAGTATTTTGCTTTGTCTGAGGTCAGTTATTTGTCAAATGTTTCAGCGGCTCATGGAAGTTTCCCTGCAGCAGATTGAGCAGCATTCCCTGTGTCTCCGTGTTTCAGAGACGGATTCTAACGTGAAATAAAAACAGAAAATGCTTCTAATACTCAGCAGCTCTGTCCATCACAGGACTGATCGGATCTCGATTCCCGATACAAAAAGTGAATCGTCTTTTAGAGACATCGAGAGAGAACAGGAACAGAGGACGGAACAAACGGCGGACTGGATTCCAATTCCGCTCCCGCAAGTTATTACTGACAAAAAACACCAGGAAATGGGAACAGCAGATGGATTTCTCCAGAATTAAATGTTCGGGTTTTAACCAAGGATTTCTCCCCTGTTCCCAAACACCCCACGAAGAATTGGGAAATTTTAAAATGTGGGAAATACAGGAGGGACAGGATTGCTGAACTCTCTGCAGCAGTTACTGAGCCCAGGGTGGGAATATTTTCCAGCCCGGGAGATTGTTAACAGTTAAAGAGATCGTGGGCTGGACACAGGGCGGGAGCTCTTTTCAGTTCCTCCACTTTAAGTTTTATTAACAGAGCGAGCGGTGGAATTAACATTAACAGTGAAAGAGATCGTGGGCTGGACACAGGACGGGGGCTCTTGTCAGTTCCCCCACTTTAAGTTTTATTAACAGAGCGAGCGGTGGAATTAACATTAACAGTGAAAGAGATCTTGGGCTGGACACAGGACTGGAGCTCTTGTCAGTTCCTCCACTTTAACTTTTATTGATGGAGCGAGCGGTGGAATTAACATTAACAGTGAAAGAGATCGTGGGCTGGACACAGGACGGGAGCTCTTGTCAGTTCCCCCACTTTAAGTTTTATTTATGGAGCGAGCGGTGGAATTAACATTAACAGTGAAAGAGATCGTGGGCTGGACACAGGGCTGGAGCTCTTGCCAGTTCCTCCACTTTAAGTTTTTTTTATGGAGCGAGCGGTGGAATTAACATTAACAGTGAAAGAGATCGTGGGCTGGACACAGGACGGGAGCTCTTGTCAGTTCCTCCACTTTAAGTTTTATTTACAGAGCGAGTGGTGGAATTAACATTAACAGTGAAAGAGATCGTGGGCTGGACACAGGACGGGAGCTCTTGTCAGTTCCTCCCCTTTAAGTTTTATTTATGGAGCGAGCGGTGGAATTAACATTAACAGTGAAAGAGATCGTGGGCTGGACACAGGAAGGGGGATCGTGTCAGTTCCCCCACTTTAAGTTTCATTAACAGTGCGAGCGGTGGAATTAACATTAACAGTGAAAGAGATCGTGGGCTGGACACAGGACGGGAGCTCTTGTCAGTTCCTCCACTTTAAGTTTTATTTATGGAGCGAGCGGTGGAATTAACATTAACAGTCACAATGTACAGGTTTGTTGCAAATCTGAAAACAGTGAAACAGAAGAACAGGAGGAGGCTATTCAACCCCTCGAGTCTATCCAGTGACCCTGAACCATTAATGCCCACGGTCAGTGACACTATACTCACAATGCCCAGAGTCAGTGACCCTAAAACAACAATGCTCAGGGGCAGTAACCCTGTACCCACAAAGCCCAGGGTAAGTGACCATGTAACCACAATGCCCAGGGTCAGTGACCCTGTACCCACAATGCCCAGTATCGGTGACCCTGCACCCACAATGCTCAGGGCCAGTAATCCTGTACCCACAATGCCCAGGGTCAGTGATCCTGTACCCACAATGCCCAGAGCCAGTGAACCTGTACCCAAAATTCCCAGGGCCAATGAAACTGTACCCACAATGCCTAGTGTAAGTGACCCTGTACGCAAAATGCCCATTGTCAGTTCCTCAGTACCCACAATGCCCATGGGCAGTGCCCCTGTACCCACAATACCAATGGTCAGTGTACCTGTACCCACAGTGCCCAGGGCCAGTGAGCTGTACCCACAATTCAGGGTTAGTGACCCATTACCCACAATGCCCAGTGTCACTGACCCTGCAGCCAAAATGCCCAGGGTCAGTGACCGTAAACCCACGATGCCCAGGGTCAGTGACTCTGTATCCACAATGCCCAGGGTCAGTGACCCTGTACACACAATGCCCGGGGTCAGTGACCAAAACCCACAATGCCCATGGTCAGTAGCCTGTACCCACAATGCCCAGCGTCAGTGTCTATGTACCCACAATGCGCAACGTCAGTGACACTGTACCCACAATGCCCAATGTCAGTGACACTGTACCCACAATGCCATGGTCAGTGACCCGGTACCCACAATGACCCGGGTCAGTGTTTCTATACCCACAATGCCCAGGGTCAGTGACCTATACCCACAATTCAAGGATAGTGACCCATTACCCACAATGCCCAGTGTCACTGACCCTGTACCAACAATGCCCCGGGTCAGTGATTCTATACCCATAATGCCCAGTGTCAGTGACCTATACCTACATTTCAGTGTTAGTGACCCATTACCCACAATGCCCAGTGTCACCGACCATGTACCAACAATGCCCGGGGTCAGTGATTCTATACACACAAGGCCCAAGGTCAGTGACCTATACTCACAATGCAGGGTCATTGACAGATTACACACAATTCCCATAGTCAATAACCCTGTACCCATTGCAGTTGGGAAAGAGTTAAACTGACATCGCTGATAGTTTCACTGAATAGTATAAGGAAGACAGGGACTACCATGAAAGACCACATTCATAAAGATGCGGTCAAAGATAGCTGACCTTTGGAGAGATATAAAACAATTAAATGGAGACAGGACGTCCAGCATTTCAACTGCCCGTAAGAACGTTATTACCTAGGTTACATTCCAAGGTATCTTTTAATTGGCATTCAGCAGTTTGAATGATTCATTGAAGAGGCAGCTTATACATGTTTATATTAAGATTCGTAACCAATCCTTGAAGGTGCATGCAGGTCAAGATCCTATCAGGTGGCAGGAATGAATTTAACATGAGGTGGCCATGCTTATTGTGATGTATAAAATCGTAGTGTTCTCTGTAACAATCTGGAAAGGTCAGGCTAAGACAGAGCAGACTGTTTCCCCATGCGTGCAGTAAAGACGACTTGACTATCAATCTAAAACCTTGTGACGGGTGTTGATTTAAAATAGTCCACAACAATTGGCATCACGAACAGGATCCACACGGACGGGAGGCACATACGAGTGAAGCTGAGCCAAAAACGTGAGTACTTTTAAATACCACGTACAGTTAGGACAAGGCAACAGTGTCGCGTGTCTACCACCCACTTTTGAATCAAAGAACTAAAAGGTTTGAATCGATAAATCAAGCGGTCTTGGGGTTAGGTTCGATCCTCATCTGCGCCTGGAGAAATTTTATCACTTTTAATGAGACTTTATAAGATTTTTCCTTTTTATCTCTATCAAAACCATTCATAATTTTGAACATTTCTATGAAATCTCCTCTTGAAGTTTTCTGCTCTAAGGAGAACAATCCCAGCTTCTCTAGTATCTTGGCATAATTGAAGTGCCCCATCCCTGGTAACTATCCAGTCAACCTATTCTGCACTCACTCGAAGGCCTTGACTTCTTTCCTGAAGCGTGGTGCCCAGAATTGAACGCAATACTCCAGCTGAGGCCTCGCCAGTGCTTTTTAAATGTGTAGCATAATTTCCTTGCTTTTATGCTCTATTCATCTATTAATAAAAGAAAGGATCCCAAATTATTTTTAAAAGCCTTCTCACCTTGCCCTGCCACCTTCAAAGATGTGTGTGCACGCACCCCATGTGTCCCTGTTCCTGCACCCTCTTTAAAATTGTATCATTTAGAGCTGGTTAATAAATTGCAGTGGAGAGCATTGTGAGCAGTTTCGGGGCCAGTGATCTCCAGAGGGAGCCGATAAAAGGAAATAATCGGCCCCATTAAAATGGTACCATTTAGTTTATATTGCCTCTCCTCATTCTTCCGACCACAATATATCACTTTGCACTTCTCTGCGTTAACTTTCACCTGCCATGTGTCTGCCTATTTCACCAGTCTCTTTCTGTTCATACGCCCTCTTTGTAGCTCTTACTGTCTGCTCTTACTATCTGTTCTTTGTATCTTTCCCATTCGTCAGGATCTGTGCTCTGTTTTGCATTTATGTATGCTTTTTATTTTATTTTAACGTGGTTTCTTACCTCTTTATTCGTCCATGCCTGTCTTTTGGGCAGTAGATTTCTTGCCCCTCAGGGGTATAAACTGCTTCTGTACCATATTCAATTTATTATGAACACCTCCCACTGATCTTCTCTCATTTTAACTATTAACAGATTTGCCTAGTTTAATGTGGACAGTCTCTGTCTCATTCCGTTGAAATCGGCTTCATTCAAATCTAGAATGTTAGTAACTGTTTCGCGTTTCTCCCGTTCAAACACTACATTGAACGCAATCATGTTATGATCACTATTAAATAAATGTTCACGCACTTTTAGTCTGTTTAATAAGTCTGACTTGTTACTCGTCACTAAATCTAATATGGCCTGCCCCCTTGTTGGTTCTAGGACATATTGTTGTAGAAAACTATTTTGGACGCGCGCAATAAATTCACTGACATTCTGATAGGTGCTAGTTTGCTAATCTCAATATATATGAAAATTAACATCCACCGTTAAAACCACTCTGCTTTTGCTACACGCTTGTCCAATTTCTGTATTTATAAAATCTAGAATTTCACAGCTGCGACCAGGGGGCTTCTACACAACTCCCACTACAGGCTTTAATCTTTTCCTAGCTTTTAATTCTACCCATAAAGTCTCCATTGCCTGCTTATCTCTCGTTATATCCTCTCTTAGCATTGAAGTGATTTCACCCTTAATCACTAAGACTACTACTCCCCCTGTACCATTTCCCTATCTTTCCTGTAGACGTCCAGCAGAACTTCCACCACTCTGTATTACGCCAACTTGAGATGAAGGCTACAATTCCATGAACCTTTCATTTTCTTTTGTACCTGTCCAGTAGTTTGAACTAATTAATCTACGTGGACTTTTAATACTTACTGCTCCTGCACAGTTCCTAACTTCTCAGCTTTTTCAATATACTCTGATCTATATTTCTCAGGCCTAAAGTGGATGATCTCACAGTTCTGCACGTCGAACACCATCGGCCACACTTTTGCCCACTCAGTTAATCTATACATTGCATTTTCTGCTCGCACCTACACTACTTACTGTGCCGCCTAACTTAGTGCCGTGAGCAAACTTGGATATACGATGGATGTCATCGAAATATAAAAGAGGGCTGGAAACGGGCATAGAACTGCGGGCTGAGGTGACAGGAGATTAGAATTCGGAATGTATAAAATGCAGTCTCCAATGCTCCGCTTATCTACATCAGACCGAATGTAATTTGCAATACATCATCGATCCATATTGGTCGCTGTAACCTGAGCGTGTAGCTCGGTGAATTGGTGTTACAGTTTGGAAAGGGTTGGGTCTCTGTGACACAATCAGTTGACACTGTCGGCTGTCAGCTGAAATAATTGATGGTTCCATTAATGATCGGGTAATCTTCACCTTAATGTCTTAGTTTCAGGTTTAAACGACTGAAGACGAATGTGCCGCAAACATTGCCAGCTGGGCCCGGCTGTTACTCCCACCATGTACCCTGTGGTCGGAGAGCAGGCACATCACATATATATATAAACGCCTGAGACTGGCTTCACGGAAATCAGAATTTGTCTTAACAGACAAGACCCCGAAAGGCTGGATGGGAGGCCGCACTGATTGCAGGAGAGTTGGTTCGCTGTGACATGGATACTTCAGTAGAGAGCCACACCAGACACTCCATGTTTCCACAATGAAACTCACACCGTTTATTTTGGAAATGCAAAATGATATTTACATTCTGACTGGTTTCAGTTGATTTGTGAGAGATCATTGTAAGATCCTGCAGGGCTGCCTCGGTTAATAACAACTGTTTTAAGCTGCATTTCAGACACGGCAACAAATCTATCCTTTTGTTGCTGTTTTCCAGAGCCCGGTTGAGTGAGGCCGCGAAAAGCAGCTCTCTTCAACAACCCGCTGCTGGCAAATAGCTGCGAATGTGGCCTCAGACAGGGCATTACAGCCCATCTCTGGGGAACAAGATCCCACTGAAGCAGAGCTGTGCAGACCTTTGCATCTCTCGCCTATAGGTGACGCCGTGGAGATCGATATCATAGACTAATAGAATATTGCAGCACAGTAGGGGGCATTCGGCCCATCGAGCCTTTGAAAGAGTGAACCAATTAATCCCACTTTCCTGCGGTTTCCCCATAGCCCAGCATATTTTTTTATTTCCAAGTGTTTATCCAATTACCTTTTAAATGTTAGTACTAAATCTGCTTCCTCTACCCTTTCAGGCAGTGCATTACAGATCATAAAATATTCACTGTATTAATGCTTCCTCCTGTCACTTCTGTTTCATATCCAAATACTGTAAATCTGTGAATTCAGGTAACCCGCCCTCTGGTCACCGGAAACAGATTGTTCTGCTTAACTCTCCCCAAATCCTTCAAGTTTTTAATCACCTCTCTCAAATCTCCCCTTAAGTTTCTCTGCTCTAACGAGAACAACGCAGCTTCTCTCGTCTCTGCACATAATTTAATTCTTTCATCACTGGTACCCTACTATTATCCACTGCACACTCTCTTAGGGCTTGACATCCTTCCTCGCTGTGGTGCCCAGAATTGGCCACAATACTCCAGCTTGGGCCTAATTCGTGTTTTATGAAGGTTGAACATAAATTCCTTGCGTTTTTACTATATTCCCCGATTTATAAAGTCAAGGACCGCGATTGCACTCTTTACAGCCTTCTCAAATTGTCCTACCACCTTCAGATACTTCTGAAGTTACACCCCCAGGTCGTCCTGCTCCTGCACCCACTTTAAATGTACCACGTGGTTTATTTTGACTCTCCTGATACTTCCAACCAAAATTAATTAATTCATCAAATTTCACCTGCCATGACCATTTCGCCGGTCTGTCTATGTCCTCCTGAAATCTGCCAATAACATTCTCACTATTTACTACGTTGACAAGACATCCGCAAACTTTGAAATTTGACTCCCTATACCCAAGTCCTGGTTATTTATATATAACAAGAAAAGCACTGATCCTAATACCCATCGCTGGGGGACCCACTGCAGCGAAGGCAGCGCATCACTACCGGTGAAGCAAGATACCACATGGCCAGGCAAAGCCTCCTCATGCACAGAACACATTGACAGTGAAATCCGGGGATATTGTATCCTGGTCACTCGGCCTTCCATCAACAGTTCGCGTTTTGTTTACCTCAGTGTGTAAGTGCAGGGGCAGTAGACTTTGCATCAGGAAGTCATGATGGCCGAGTGGTCTAAGGCTTCTCCGTTCAGGTAGTTGTCTTCTCTGCAGGTGTGGCTTCGATTCTCACCTTTGACATTTTGTCCTTTACTTAAGCGGAACGATTTTATCTGGATCTGCTGGAGGTAATTTTTCGGCCCAGTTGATTTATTCCTTCCAGAAAACGAAGCCCACTTCCATCCAAGGCATGTTTTTTTGTGGTTGTAAGTATGTATTGTGTAGGGAGTCAGCAGAACAGGGCCAGTGGAATCAATCTATTGTGCTTCAAACTTGCAGTTCCACATCATAAATGATCAGATAGGACCCAACTCATTCCATAGCAATCTCCAGTGGCTTTGGAAGAAGGTTAATGTAAACTACCACATTTACATCATGGCATTAAATACACTCAATTAAAGTTTGTTTTAGCAATCAATTACCTGTGATCCTTGTAGATATATTTGGGTGTGTCCATGTTAGATACACATGTATTTGAGAGTTACTAAAGTGTTGAATGCAAGTGATTTGCGTCTCTGTTAGTTACTGATATACTTAGATGTGTCTGTAGTATTATTTAATGTATTGGGTGGGGGATCTGTGTCAGTTATAAATGTATCTCTGAGCGCTGCAGATGTCCAGTCCGGCCCTATTCTACCTTCTCATCGACCCCACGTGGGACACGGCAGACCATCTGTTACATTCGGATTCAACTTTGCTTTCATTAACCATGTTAACATTTAGACAAGGAGATGTTTAGAAGATAACAACTCTTGTTCCACCAGCCTCGCTGCTACCTCCTAAGCCTCCCTCAATCTTGCTGATACAACCTGAGTATTCATTACCCACTCTGGGAGACTCTGCAGAGCATTGGTTCCCCTCGCTGAGAGCACCTCAGCGTCCCTTACTCTCTTCGATACATTCCGAGCGTCCCTTACTCTCTCTCATACCTCCCGAGCGTTCCTTACCCTCTCTGACACCTCCTGATTTCCCTTAACCTCTCCAATACCTTCTGAGAGTCCGTTACTCTCTCTGATATCCATTTAGAGCACTCATACCCACGTGATACTATATCAGAAACCCTTAAATTCCCCCACAGCCTCTGAGATCCCATTGTCATTGCAATCCCCTCTGATAAACTCTGAGACTCCCTGATACCAGGAGCAAAGTGTGTTTGGAATGCCGTGGCGCAGGACAATGTGGGCGGAAACGGCTGACTTACATCGTGTGTAGGAAAGTTAAGCACGATCATGTGTGTGAGAAAAGCGCAGAAACGTTTTGCCTGGAGCTGCTCCCTTGAGGCAAGTTTTGTCAGGTAAACTGCTGTAGTGAAAGCACAAAATTAAAAACAGAAAATGCTGGACATATTCAGCAGCTCAGGCAGCATCTGAAGAGAAATGTTACTTTTACCAGGACGTCACTGCCCACTTTGATTGATACTTCACGTAGCTCATATCGTAAAATTTCAACACCTCTGTGCAAGAAACAGTTTGGGTGGAAATGAGGACTTTGCTTATTTGAGCAAATAGAGTGAGGCAGCAAAACAGAAGCCGCACTGCGAATTGCGCAAGGATAGGACTCAGAAACAGGAGTCTTGGATGTGTTGAAAAAGAGGAAAAAGATTTAGTCTTAAATGCAATAATCGTAGAATTTGAAACAATGCGTGTAGAGCACAGACGATTAGTGACCCACCACCTTAATCTCTCAACCACCTCGCTCCATGAACACACCTCCAAAAGCTCTTTTATTTCCTTATGTCTCATTGCAAAGCCCTTGGCTCAAATCAAAAGCAACAGGAGATCCAGCTTTCAATTATCAGTCACCAGTATCAGAACTAAGACATGGCTGGCGTGGTAGCGTGGCCGAGCGGTCTAAGGCGCTGGATTTAGGCTCCAGTCTCTTCGGGAGCATCGGGTCGACTCCCACCGCTGCCATCAATTGTGCTAATTTTGTTGTTGTCCGAATCAATGCTCGCTGCAAAGTTCAAAATGAAAAAAAGATAAAGGAGGGAACGTTGATCAGGTCAAGCACTTCATCAACAATCCCTTTATTAAGTGGCATTGTGCGTGGCATAGCTGTTCTTTTTATACCTTCCTGCAATGTGGGCATCGCTGGCAAGGCCAGCATTTATTGCCCATCCCTGATTGTGCTTGACAAGGCGGTGATGAGCCACCTTCTTGCACCGCTGCAGTCCGTGTGATGAAGGTACTCCCACAATGCTGCTAGAGAGGGAGTTCCAGGGTTTGGACCCAGCGACGATGAAGGAACGATCATATATTTCCAACACAGAATGGTATGTGACTTGGAGGGGAACTTCGAGTTGATGGTGTTCCTATGCGCCTGCTGCCCTTGTTCTTCGAGGTGGTAGGGTTCGTGGGGTTGGCAGGTGCTGTTGAAGAAGCCTTGGTCAGGAGCTGCAGTGCATCTTGTAAATGGTACACACTGCAGCCGCCGTACACCGCTGGTGAAGGGAGTGAATGTTTAAGGTGGTGAATGGGGTGCTAATCAAGTGGGCTGCTTTGTCCTGTATGGTGTCGAGCTTCTTGATTTTTGTTGGAGCTGCACTCATCCAAACAATTGGACAGTATTCTATCACACACCTGACTTGTGCCTTGTAGGTGGTGGAAATGCTTCGGGGACTCAGGAGATAAGACACTCGCCACAGAATACCCAGCATCTGACCTGCTCTTGTAGCCACTGTTTTCAACGGCTTCCAGGCACGGCTCAAGTTGCTCTCCGCCGGTAGTGGCCGGATTAGAGATCGGGGAACCTGCGCTGTTGTTGAGGCAGTCTGGCTGCTGCTGCATCCACCTCTCGCACTCCGAGAGCCCGGGCAGCGGTCCGCACCGATCTACCTTCTCTGGATTCGGCGTCACTTGTAAACTGTGGACCTAGTGGCGGAACACCAGTGTATCTGCATTCGCAGTAAAATGCTGTGTGTTTGAATCACGGCGGGATCACTGAGCTTTCACAGTGTGCGAACCTGAGTTTATATCAGGGCACTGTTTCAAGGATTGAATATCCAGTTTTGGGGCAATAATTATTTTCAGAATTAAGTGCGCTTTTTCTGTTACTTTTGATTACACTCTAAGTTTTTCTGTTCGAGAGTATTTTTTCAATTTTATATCGGAACATTGTTTAAGGAATGTGGTGCGCTCACTGATTGTTGAATAACTCTCTCACCCACTTGAGAGAGCTTTCTGATGCGGTAACAGAGAGGGTTGATGAGGGCAATGCGACTGACGTGGTGTACATGGACTTTCAAAAGGTGTTTGACAAAGTGCCACATAATAGACTTGCCAACATAGTTAAAGCCCATGGAATAAAAGGGGCAGTGGCAGCATGAATACCAAATTGGCTAAGTACAGGAAACTGAGAGTTGTGGTGAACTGTTGCTTTTCGGACTTGAGGAAGGTAATCAGTGGTGTTCCCCAGGGGTCAGTTCTAGGACCACTGCATTTCTTGATATATCTAAATGATTGGGCCTGGGTGTTCAGGGCACAATTTGAAAAGTTGCAGCTCACGCAAAACTTGGAAGTATAGTGAACAGTGAGGAGGATAGTGATAGAGTTCTAGAGGTCATAGACAGGCTGGAGGAATGGGCAGACACGTGGCAGGTGAAAGTTAACGCAGAAAAGTGAGAAGTGATACATTTTGGTGGAAAGAATGAGGGCAGGAAATGTAAACTAAAGGGTACAATCCTAAAGGAGTCCATGAACAGAGAGACCTGGGGTATATGGACACAAATCGTTGATGGTGGGAGGGCAGGTTGAGAAAGCAGTTACTAAAAGCTTTCGGGATGCTGGGCTTCCTAAATAGAGGTATAGAGTACAATAGCTTTTTATTTACGATGATCCTGTATAAAACACTGGTTCGGCTCCAACTGGAGTATTGTGTCCAATGCTGGGCAACAAACTTTGGGAAGGAGGTGAAGGCCTTAGAAATGGTGCAGAAAAAGATTCAAGAAAATGATTCCAGTGATGAGTGACTTCAGTTACGTGGGTCGACTGGAGAAGCTCGGGTTGTTCTCCTTAGAGCAGAGAAGATTGAGAAGAGATTTGATAGAGGTGTTGAAAATCATGAGGGTCTGAACAGAGTAGATACAGTGAATGTGGTCCCATGGGCAGAAATGTTGAGAACCAGAGGACATATATTTAAGTTGATTGGCAACAGAACCAAAGGCGACTTAAGAAAATCTTTGTTTTCACAGCGAGTGGTTACGATCTGGAATTCATTCCCAAAAAAGGTGGTGGAGGCAGATTCCATCACAGCTTTCAAAAGGGAGTTGGATAAGTATCTGAAGGAAAAACATGCAGTGCTCCGGGGAAAGGGCGGGAGCGTGGGACTAGCTGAAGTGCTCTTGCTGAGAGCGGCACGGGCTCGACGTGATGGAAGGCATTCTTCCACACTGTAACCATTCTATTCTCTGATTCTGTGAAAGGTGCTATATAGAGTCAAGTTGTTGCTGTATTTCTGTTTTTTTAATATTCTTAACATAAAAAATCCAAACTTTACAAAACTGAATCCACACAAAATGCCACGTGGAAATTATTTTGAATAACATCCGTTGCACCTTTGCAACACATCATTCCGTTTATTTGTCTTTCCTCGGTTTGCTGATAAACGTTTAACTCGCGGCCTGTTCATGTTAATGGTAATAAGCAGGAACAGATCGACACAGCGTGTCTGACTGCCCCGAGATGTGCCAAAGGCATCATAGAGTCATAACGGCAGAGCAGCAGGCCATTTGGCCCATCGAGTTGGTGCCGGCTCTCTGTGTACAGCAACCCCATCCGTCCCATTCCCCACTCTATTCCCGTAGCCCTGCAAGTTTATTTCCCTCAAGTGACTTTCCAGTCTCCGCTTGAAAGCATTGAGTGTCTCCACTTCCACCACTTGCGTCAGCAGTGAATTCCAGCTCTTCACCACTCACTGCGTAAAAAAGTTTTCCGCTTCTACCGATATTTTGTCGGCATCCACCTGCTTAGTAAACACTGATACAAAGTACTCACTGAGTATTCTAGCCTTGCCCTGTGCCTCTAAGCATATATTGCCTTCTTTTTCCCTAACAGGCCCCACTCCGCCTCTTACTACCCACTTATTGTTTACATGCCGATAGAAGATTTTTGAGTTCTCTTTTATGTTAGCCACCATTCTACTCTCATATTCTCTATGCCAATCTTATTTTCCTCTTCACTTCCCCTCTCAACTTATTGTATTTGGTCTGGTTCTCCCTTGAAGAATTCACCTGTCATTCATCATACACCCTTTTTGCTTCATCATTTTCTCGAACTCACTCTTCATCCAAGGAGTCTTTGCTTTGGTTCCCTTACTTTTCCCACTTGTTTGAATGTACCTAGCCTTTACTTGGAACACCTACTCCTTAATCCTCATCCATTGTTCCGCTCCAGTTTGTCCTGTCATCCTTTGGTTCCATTTTATCCTGGCTGGATCAATTCGCATCCCATTGAAGTTAGCACTGTTCCACTTTAGACGATCCACTCTAGATTGTTCCTTGCTCCTCTCCATTGCTAATCTAAATCTTATGATACAATGATCACTCATACCCAAGTGTTCTCCCACAGACACTTGGTCGACCTGCTCCAACTCATTTCCCAGCACCAGATCCAGAAAGGCTTCCTTCCCAGTTGGGCCAAGAACATATTGGTGAAGGAAATTCTCCTGAACACATTTCAGAATTTTCTCCCCCTCCTTTTTCTTTACCCTAGCACTATCCCAATCGATATTTGGGTAACTAAAGCCCCCCAATAGCATCACTTTATAGATCTATAGCATCAGTTTAGGACAAATGCATCAAATCAAATGTTCACCCGACACAGACAGAAAAAAACAGAGAAACTGGTAGAAGGAGATAGGGAAACAAATCTAAATACAGAAAATATAAATATTTGCCATCATTGATTTCTCTCTATTCCAACCCAACGTTTCAGTGGTGGATAAATAACTTCCGTGTAAATCGTTCAGTTCGAGAATCGGACCAAAGGATGAGACACAAAAGATCTGAAAACGGTCGAAACCAGGGACCTTAGGATCTTCAGTCGAACGCTCTCCCAACTGCACTATTCTGGCCCCACATTAATGAAGCTTCGTGTAACTCTTTTGGAAGAAAATCTATCCCCAGGTGGACTCCGCTCGTTGCTCACTCTGGGGGAATGGGTCCCGACCAGATAACCGAGCTCAGGTTATGTTAATGATCTGCTGAAGTGTTTATAAACACAGAAAGCTGACACACCAGGGGAGACGTCGCAGGTTTGGATACGGAGTGAAATGCACCGAAGGATTTTTGTAACAGTTAAAGAACACACTAACCCCGAGCTGCAGGGGAAATTCTATGAAGTTCAATATTCAACAGCGAGATGCTGGAGAGATAAGAGTCCCGAATTAGGGAGAGATTTTCTGATACCGCTGCTGAATTTCATTTAACACTCCCTGAACTCACTGCAGGACTCAGAGCTGGGGATCGACTGTGAAATCAGCCTATAAAATAAAATAATACAACTGGCCAACGTAGGGCTCGCACCCACGCCCCTGAGATTAAGAGCCTCATGCTCTACTGACTGAGCAAGCCGGGCCCACACAAGCTTACCCTCTTTGTCTGTTATTGCAGAGCGACAGCTGTTGGCTCCACCCCAGGGACCCGTCTTGTTCTGCAAACCATGAACCAGCTTCCTCGCAATTCCCGGGTTTATCAGTAAACCGACCCACACAAACCCGAGAGAGTGATGGATTCCTCTCACTGATCGATAGTAAAACTCAGATGTTCTGCTCTTTTCACCTTCTGAACTTTCACATCCATTTTGCTCAGTATTTATTTCGCTTTCCTTTTTATTCTGTTCGTGCATTTCTTTATAAACATTTCATTGTAATTATTGATGAGAGGGAAGAAATGAATAGAAGAGATTTACTGGAATGGTTCCAGGGATGAGGGGCTTCAGTTATGTGGAGAGACTGGAGAAGCTGGGGTTGTTTAGAGCAGAGGCGGCTAAGAGGAGATTTGACAGAGTTGTTCAAAATCATGAATGGTTTTGACATCGTAAATAAGGAGAAACTGTTTCCAGTGGCAGAAGGGCCGGTAACCAGAAACCACAAATTGAATCTCATTGGTAAATGAACCAGAGGCGACATAAGGGGCCATTGTTTCATACGGCGAGTTGTTGTGATCTGGAATGCACTGCCTGAAAGGATGGTGGAAGCAGATTCAATAATAACTTTCAAAAGAGAATTGGATTAATACTGGAAGGGAAATCTTTACATGGCTATAGTAAAATTCCAGGATATTGGAACTAATGGAGAGTTCTAACAAAGAGGCAGCACAGGCGCGATGGAAAGTCCCAGGCTTCATTTCTGCCTGCACTGAGATCGATTATCTCACCCAGTGTGCTGCCGGGCTCCACAAAGTAGGAAGGGCCGAGGTTCCTACACTGGCCTGTGCTTCATCAGCTAATCTCACCCGGCATCATATTGAGCCGCACAAAGCAGGATGGGCCCAGGCTTCATCACCGGCCTGTGGTGTATTACATCATCGCATGGTGTGTGCTACTGAGCCATACAAATCAGTCAACTCCCTGTATTCATCCCCGGTTGTACTGAGTTAGCAGATATCACCCGGTGTGGTACTGAGCCCCATACAGAGCAGGATGGGCCCAGGATCATTCTGCGGCTTGTGGTGTGTTCGCTGATCTTATTTGGTGAGTTGCTGAGCCTAAAGAACAGGAAAGGTCCAGGCTTCATCTCTGGTCTAAGCTGAATTCTCTGATCTCACCTGCTGTCTGGGCCTTTGTTGGGCATATCTGGGTCCTTGTAGCAACTGTCCGAGTAGTAGGCCATGGTCTGTGCAGGAGTTGTTCAGGTCTTTGTAGAAGCTTCCTGGGTCTGTGTAAGAAATTACTGTGTCTGTGTTGGAGCTACCTGGGTCTGTGTAAGTGCTGCCTGTGTCAGCGTAGGAGCTGTCTTGTTCTGTATGTTATATCTGGGTCAGTTTAACAGCTGCCTGTGTCAGCGTAGGAGCTGTCTTGTTCTGTATGTTATATCTGGGTCAGTTTAACAGCTGCCTGTGTCAGCGTAGGAGCTGTCTGGTTCTGTATGTTATATCTGTATCTGTGTAAGAGCTGTCTGTGTCAGGGCACGAGCTGTCTGGTCTGTATATTATATATGTGTCTATATAAGGGCTGTCTGTGTCAGGGTAGCAGCTGTCTGAGTCTGTATGTTATATCTGAGTCTGTGTACGAGCTGTCTGTATCAGGGTAGGAATTGTCTGGCTCTATGTTATACCTGAGTCAGTGTACGTTCTTTCTAGGTTTTTTTTTTGAGCAACCAGGGTATATGAAGAAGCTGACGAAAGGCAATCCACCAGCAACATTAACTGTTTCTCTCTCCACAGATGCTGACAGACCTGCTCCATATATCTAGCATTTACTGCTTTTATTTCAGATTTCCAGCAACAGCAGAATTTTGCTTTGGTTTCTATTAAGAAGATGTCTGGAGTTGTGCATGAATGTCTGGGTCTGTGTAGGAATGTCCGGGTCTGTGTAGGAATGTCTGGGTCTGTGTAGGAATGTCTGGGTCTGTGCAGGAGCTGTCTGGATTTGTGTATGAATGTCTGGGTCTCTGTAGGAGCTGTCTGGGTCTGTGTAGGAATGTCTGAGTCTGTGTAGGAGGAGTCTGGGTCTGCATAGGAATGTCGGTGTCCGTGTAGGAACATTCTATGCCTTTCTTGGAACTGACCGTGCCCATGCAGGAAGCATCCATGTCATTGTAGGGGCTCATATATAGGTGCTGGCTGTGTCATTGTAGGAATTGTTTTGTCTATGTAGGAGCGAATGGGTCAGTGCAGGAGTTATTGGGTCTGTACAGTTGCTCCCCGGATCAGGGTAGGTGCTATCTGGGTCTGTGTGGGGAAGTCTGTGCCTGTGTCAGTGCAACCTGTGTCAGGGTAGAAGTTGCCTGTGTCCGTCTAGGAAGGTCTAGTGCCTGTAGTCGTGCTCCCTGTTTCAGGGTAGGAGCTGCCTGGGCCCGTCTAGGAAAATCTCTGCCTGTGATGGTGCTTCCTGTGTCAGGGTAGGAGCTGTCTAGGTCTGAGTAAGCTTATTGGTCTGAATCGAAGCTGTCTGTGACTACATAGGAACTGCATTGATCTTTCTAGAGAAAATAATCTGTCTGATGGGGCTGAGATTTGATCAGAAGGTGACAGCGTCTCCGTGCTCACCTGTGCTTTGTAAAGCAGATTTTTTAGGTTTTAATTTACAGATGGGTAAATTGATAATCAGGGGCGGTAGGAGCCTCAGCGCCCCAGGGTGAGATATGGGTGAATCTGCCCGGGCCAGGTCCTGAATGTGCAAATGTGGCAGAAATCACGATGGCCGGGGGATGAGATGGTTGGGGCTATGAACTGAACCCCCTGCCCAAACAAAACTTGCCACAGTCACTTGAATGGTTACTTCCGGGGCAGTTGTTGCGTCACTTTCTGCCTCCATGTCTTCTCACTGCCTTTGCTGAAACATTGTCCAAATCTGAGGCCTCGCGCCAAACTAATGCAGAAACTCTGCTGCTGCTCTCGTGATGGGCTCCTGCTGTCCCGATACATTACCGTCCTAACAGATCAGTAACTGCCTGAGTGGAGCAGTGCGGCGCTTCAGATGTCAGGTAGAGAAGGCAATGTCAGAGCTGTCTCGGTCTCAAGTGCTCTGCTCATCAAGAGCAGCCAACACATGGCTTGATTATGGAAACGCTTTAAGTATGCATGCACTTACTAGCTGCTCGTTGGTCTCGGGGTATGATGCTCGCTAAGCATAAAATGTGCGAGAGGTGCCGGGTTCAAATCCCGGATGAACTTTCATTTTGCTCGCGACTTTTGACCTTGAATTCCCTTTGTAACATTTGGAAAGATAAAAGAGAAGTTTCCAAATCAATCCACGTGAATCTCCAGCCTTTTGGGAAGAGGGTCAGGGCAAATATTTCGGATCAGAGGCAATCTCTACGGCCTACACTTTCAATAAACGAGTTTTTTCGGGAAGTTGAATGCGATAGACAACCAGTTCTGGATTTTCATCTCACTGAAATAGATAAATGAAGGAAAGACTTGCATTTATTGGGCGCCTTTTACCAGCACCGGACGTCCCAAAGAACTTCACAGCCAATGAAGTACTGTTGTACATCACTGTTGTAATGTAGGAAACGTGGCAGCCAATTTGCGCGCAGCAAGCTCCCAGAAACAGCAACGTGATAATGACCAGATCATCTGGTATTTTTTGTTATGTTGATTGAGGAATAAAAATTGGCCAGAATGATTGATGTCCCAGTTTTATTCAGTATACAGACAGTCATTAAGATAAATAATGATTGAGACTGGGAAGGACACCGTTTTCACACCTACCCGCAATGATCACAAGATCCTTACTCGTGAGGAAGGACATTCAGCCCATTTGAATACAGCCCTCCAGAGCATCCGTAGTCTTCACCTCATTGTTTAATCCAGTTTTTTCCTAAATCATTCCGGGGTTTTCACCACCACCGCTCTTCCTGGAGTCCATTCTAAATGTTGATCATTCTCCTGATATCAGTCCTAATGAGTTTACTTTTATTTTGAGGCTGTTTCTTCTTGTTATTCCCCCCACAATGCAAATTGGTATTCCAGACAAGTTAGTTTCTTGTAGATCTCTGCATTACCATGTCGCACATGCCTCCGTTCTAGGCTGAAAATTTCGATCCAGCGGGTAGGGGTAAAATCCCTCCCCCCGTGTATGTTTGCTCTGCAGGATCGAGGTGTGTCTGGTACTGCTGCTCCCTCCTCTGGCCGCTGTGCAGTATTGCACCATCTGGTACTGTTGCTCCCTCCTCTGGCCGCTGTGCAGTATTGCACCAACTGGTACTGCTGCTCCCTCCTCTGGCCGCTGTGCAATATTGCACCACCTGGTACTGCTGCTCCCTCTTCTGGCCGCTGTGCAGTATTACACCACCTGATGCTGCTGCTCCCTCCACTGGCCGCTGTTCAGTATTGCAGCACCTGCTCCCTCTGCTGGCTGCTGCGCAGTACTGCTGTGTACGGTTGAACCTAGTGCAACTTCGAGCTCCTCTGCTTCTAGCTGTGCCAGAACTGGAAGAAGAGGTGGGGACGCAACCTTAAAGAATAGAAGGAGTGAAAAGGGGATTGCTTGATCCAGTCTGCTGACGGCTAATGTAGGGTAAAGTTATCTGAGAAGGAAGAGAACAGAATTCACAAACTGAGAGCGTGAGTAGTCTTTTCAACCTTCTACCTGCTCCGACATTACACTAGACCAAGGCTGGACTTCACCTCAACTACATTTTTCTGCCGTTGCTCCATATAACTTGATCCCGTTACCTAACAACAATGTGTTGATCTCAATCTTGGAAGCAACAATTGACCCCCATGGACTTATCGGGAAGAGAGTTTCAGATTCCTACAAACCTTGATGTGAAAAGATGCTTTTGGATTTGACTTTTGAATGGAGCGGCTGTAGTTTTAATTTATTCACCCCTTTACTTGATTCCCCAGTCAGAGGAACTAGTTTAACTCTATCGACACTATTAAACCTTTTAACACTTTAAACACTATGATCAGCTCACCCATCAATCTACTAAAGTCAAGACAACAGTAGCCAAGTTTATATAATTAATCCTCATAGTTTAACCCTGTAAGGCTCGGTATTAAACTGGTAAATCTGCGATGCACCAATCCAAAGACAATATATCCTTCCTGTGTGCGGTACCCAGAACAGAACACAACAGACTTGACTGTTCCAATTCACGCCTGGCCGGCCTCCTACGTTCTATCCTTCAGAAAACTGAGGTAATCCTACCTGCCCGCGTCATTACTCGCACAAGTCTCGTCCAGCCATCACCCCTGTGCTCACTGACCTGGAATGGCAGGGAAACAATTTCTGTGTGAAAAATGGGGAGAATCGGACATTATAGAGACGTGGGAGGCTATTGAAATCTCGAGCCAACGAGGACTTTTTCATTTTGAGTCTAACTTTAGACAAACCGGAATCGCTGAATGGCAGCTTATGATCAATTATCATTATGGAGCCTGACATTACTGAGAACGCAAATCATAATAATGATGCATTATAGGCTTGCGTCATTATCAATACGTAAATGTTGCAGCAAGCACAAGGTGAGATGGGTTGCACTGATGGTTTTTCACTACAAATGGGAAAATATTGCACTTGCCCGGGATTTGTACATGAGACCGGTCAGCCAGTGTAGAATTTATCTGCCAAGAACAGCCCATCAGCCGGCCTTTCAGACACCGTGTGTCCATTACATCTCAGTTTGTATTCGGGGAAATTCCTCTCTGACCCATCGAGGTGAGCGGAATTAGTCGAGGAAATCACCCTGGCACTGTATTCCTCGCAGTACCGAGCTGTTGTACAAGGTGAATCTGCCCCAGCAGATATGTTACACTCGGTCCCCTCCTCCAAATCGTTAATATAGAGTGTAAAGAGTTGGGACCCAGCACTGACCCCTGCGGAACACCACTAGTTACTGATTGCCTGTCTGAGAATGAACCATTTATCCCAACTCTCTGCCTTCTGTTAGATAGCCAATCCTCTATCCATGCCAGAATATTACCCCCAATCCCGTGATTTTTTATCTTAAGCAATAATATTTTGTGTGGCAGCTTGTCAAATGCCTTTTGGAAGTCTAAATACACTACGTCCACTGGTTCCCCTTTATCCACCCTATATGTTACTTCCTCAAAGAACTCCAGCAAATTTGTCAAACATGACTTCCCCTTCATAAAACCATGCTGACTTTGTCCTATTAAATTATGATTATGCAAATGTCCTGTTATTGTCTCCTTAATAATGGACTCCAAAATTTTACCTACCACAGATATTAGGCTAACCAGTCTATAGTTTCCAGCCTTCTGTCTACTGCCCTTTTTAAATAAGGGTGTTACATTAGCAGTTTTCCAGTCTGCCGGGACCTTTGCTGAGTCCAGGGAGTTTTGGAAAATTATTACCAATGCATCCACAATCCCTACCGCCATTTCCCTCAAGACCCTAGGATGTAAGCCATCAGGTCCAGGTGATTTATTCGCCTTGAGTCCCATTATTTAACCGAGTACCACTTCCTTAGTGATTTTGATCGTGTTTAGCTCCTCCCCCCCTATAGCCCCCTATTTGCCCAGTGTTGGGATATTCTTAGTGTCCTCTACTGTAAAGACTGATACAAAATATTCATTCAGTGTTTTTGCCATCTCCATATTTCCCACCAATAATTTCCCGGTCTCATCCTCTAAGGGACCAACATTTAGTTTAGCCACCCTGTTTCTTTTTATATAACTATAAAAACTCTTACTATCTGTTTTTATATTTTTTGCTAATTTACTTTCATAATCTATCTTCCCTTTCTTAATCAATCTTTTTGTTATTTTTTTGCTGTCTTTTAAATTTTACCCAATCCTCTATCCTCCCACTAGATTTGGCTACCTTATATGCCCTTGTTTTTAGTCGAATACTATCCTTAATTTATTTACTTAGCCACGGGTGGCTGTCTTTTCTTTTACACCCTTTTCTTCTCAGCGGAATATATATTTTTTGGCAGTTGTAAAATAACTCCTTAAATGTACACCACTGATCATGTATCGTCTTACCCTTTAATCTATTTTCCCAATCCACTCTACTCAATTCCGCTCTCATACCTGTTCCAGAGGTATTCACAGAATCACAGAAACCCCACAATGCAGATGGAGGCCATTTCGGCCCATCGAGCCTGCACTGACACATATCCCACCCGATCCCCGTAACCCCTACACCAACACATATCCCACCCTATCCCCGTAACCCCACGTATTTAATCCCCCTAACGCTAAGGATCAATTTATCATAGCCAATCAACCTAACCCGCACATCTTTGGACTGTGGGAGGAAACCGGAGCACCCGGAGGAAACCCACGCAAACACGGAGTGAATGTGCAAACTCCACAGAGACAGTCACCCGAGACTGGATTTCGAACCCGGGTCCCTGGCGCTGTGAGGCAACAGTGCTAACCACTATGCCACCATTCCAGAGTTCCACAATTCTCTGGGAAAAGAACCACCTCCAGACATCTGATCAAGATCTGGCCTCATACAACTTAAAATTGTCACCCCTGGTCCTCCCTCAAATACTTAATTGGAACAATTTGTGAACTGGATCAAAATCCACTCTTCATCATCTTATAAACATTGATCAGATCAACCCTCAGTCTAGGCTTCTGTAAAGTGTCGACACGCAACTCGTTCAGCCGATCTTGACAACTAAGCTGCTTTATACTGGGAATTAGTTTAGTGGTTCTCCTCGGCACCCTTTCCAAAGCAGGTTGGCCTTTACCTCAAGAGGGCTGAAATATTAAAGAGGAGGAAGATATTCTCCAGTTTACAAAGTTCTAGTTGGACCACATCTGGAGTATTGTGTTCTGTTCTGGGCACGGCAAGCAGGAAGGATATATTGGCCTTGGAGTTGTGCAGTGCAGATTTACCAGATTAACACCGAGACTTACAGCGTTAAATTATGAGGATTGATTGTATAAATTTGCCATCTGTTCACTTGAGTTTCAAAGATTGAGGGGT
This sequence comes from Somniosus microcephalus, assembly GCF_052327205.1. Taxonomy (NCBI): domain Eukaryota; kingdom Metazoa; phylum Chordata; class Chondrichthyes; order Squaliformes; family Somniosidae; genus Somniosus; species Somniosus microcephalus. Next base: position 19,301,466 of record NW_028225179.1, read on the forward strand.
GATCGGTTTAACATGTTAAATTGATTATTAGGGTAGATAGAGTTCAACTAGTTCCTCTGTTTGGGAAATCAAAGACAAGGGTCATAAACTCAAATTAGAACCGTGCCATTTAAAAATTAAATTCGAAAGCAACTTTGCTCCCAAATGTTTGTAGAAATCCAGAACTCTCTGTCTGAAAAGGCTTTGATGCTGGAGGTCAATTGTAGCTTCCAAAACTGAGATCTACACGGTATTGTTAGGTAAGGGAATCAAGTTATATGGAGGAGGAAAAAATGGAAGAGAACTGCAGATCCTTTCTGTCATGAAGCCAATTTCTTATCCAAGCTGCCACTGACCTACCTTCTTCATGAGCCTGAATTTTATCAACTAGCCTTCTATGTGGTACTTTGTCAATCGCCTTCCATAAATCCATGATTCACCGTTGAAGAATGCACCTGACATTCATCCTACGCCCTCTTGTTTAGTTTCATCATTTTCTCTATCTCCCTCGTCATCCAAGGAGCCCTTGATTTAGTTGCCTTACCCTTCCCTCTTGTTGAAATGTGCCTAGCCTGTACTTGGAACATCTCCTCCTTAAAGATCACCCATTGTTCCATTACAGTTTTTCCAGTCATCCTTTGGTTCCATTTTAATCTGGCTGGATCCTTCCGCTTCCCATTGAAGTTAGCCCTATTCCAGTTTAGAAGTTCCACTGTAGATTGTTCCTTGCTCCTCTCCATTGCTAATCTAAATCTTATGATACAATGATCACTAGTACACAAGTGTTCTCCCACACACTCTTCAACCTGGCACACCTCATTCTCCAGCATCAGATCCAACAAAGCCTCCTTCCTACTTGGGTCAAGAACATACTGGTCAAGGATATTTTCCTCAAAACATTTCAGAACTTCCTCCTCTTCCTTTCCCTTAACTCTAGCATTATCCCAATCGAAATTTGGGTGATTAAAGTCCCCCAGTATGACCACTCTATAGCTCTTGCATATCTCTGCGATTTCCCTGCAGATTTGCTCCTCTGCCACCCTCTCACTATTTGGGGGCCTGCAGAATACCCCCAATAGGGTGATCATACCCTTTTTACTCCTCAACTCTAACCAAATGGATTCTGTCCTTCTCCCCTCAAGAACATGTTCCCTGTCCAACACTACAGTATCTTCCTTAATCAGCACTGCCACTACACCTAACATTTTTCCTTCCATATCTTTTCTGAACACATTGTACCCTTGAATATTAAATGCCAAGTCCTTACCATTTTTAAGCCGCGTTTCGGTTATTGCCACAGCCTATTGCCACACGGCTAATTGTGCTTGTAGCTCACCAACTTTATTCACCACACTTTGTGCTTTTATGTACATGCATTCTAAAGCCATTTTTTAATTTTTCGTAATCTTTCTTAGACTGCTCCTATGTAATATTGTACTACTTCCGCCTCTAGTACTACTTTCTTCTCTAGTACTATCCAACACACTCACTCTTTTATGCATCTTATTCCTCTTTACTGCTCCTATATTCTGGTGCCCATTCCCCTGCCAAGCTAGATTAAACACTGCCCAACAGCACTAGCAAACGTCCCCACGAGAATATTGGTTCTGGCTCTCTTGAGGTGTAACCCGTTCAGCTTGTACAGGTCCCACCTTCCCCAGAAATGGTCCCAATGCCTCAGGAATCTAAAGCCCTCCCTCCTGCACCATCTCTCCAGCCACGTATGTAGGACAAGAAATGGTGAAACTTCTTGGCCAATGTCTTCACTCAAATGATTATTCGCTGTCACAGTAAAATAACGCAACATTTTCAATACAGTTGACTATTCTAGAGTGTATTATATGAGGATGCGGAGACGGACGACAATGCTGAGCTATTAATTTTGCAAAATCTTATTTGATAATACAGGTCGTAGATTCAAAACCAGTTTTGTAAAGAGACTCTAATGTTGTTGACTTGAACTAGTCAGCAATGCTCGCACGGCAGTTGGATGCCTGTGTCCAGTTGGAAAGCTGTCTGAAAGAACATGCAGTCTGGCAGAGCTGGACCTCCAGCAGATTGACTTTTCTGCTGAGCAGACGATGAGCCTCCTTCTTGAAAATGGTTCGTCAGTCCAGCTCAGAGGGGATTAAGCATCATGAAAGTGGAATGGGACTGGGGCCACTTGTGTGACAGGAAGTGTAGGGGGCAGTTTCCCACCCTTGAAGAATATTCATGATTTAGTTGCAGAATTTGTTTTCACCACTCGCCACTCAGCCCAAGGATGAGCCGAGACGAACACGTGGAGTTAAAGCGATTCTGCATGTCAGTTAATTCAGTGGCATTTCACGAACAATAAGAAATCAGATAATAATAACCGCATTACAAAATGGATAAGGTGTTTAACTTTAATGTGTATTATAATGCTATCAGAAAATTGTAGTTTCCTGTCTTCCGCGGTCGGTTTGCACACTGGGTTCCATCCTGGATCGGACCTGTTTTACACCTGACCATTTCTAACAATCACTGACCTCATGTAACGGAAATATCTAAATTCCTTTTGTTCCAGAAGCTGACTGAACATTTTCAACGTTGTGGATCCGGGTGTAACGGGCAGGACTTGTGGTGAAGAGGACTTTCGTGCACATTGTTTCTGTTTGGATGTCATCTTTTTTTATCTCCGTCATTTCACTCCAGCCGAATGAACTGAAGGAAGAAGGAATAAAGATCTCCGATTCCCGATCTCTGTTTAACCTTTATTGGAGAAGGAGAAGAATTCCAATGGTCCGTGTTAATTTTAACAAGATATGAACAATGAAGGGGCCAAGACCAGTGGTTTGGACGAGATTAGAATTTAAAGCTAATTTTATGTAAGATTCAGTCAAATGCTGGGAAGGTTTATCAGCATCAAACATTCAACACAATAAATAAGCACAATGGATTAACATTCCATCGTCTTAACCTCTCGTCTCCCATCTACAACAACTCAGCCATTCCATTTCCTGCTTTTTGCATCCAAACAGAAATACTCCGCAAGAAAGACCGCTTTACCGCTTGTCCTGCCCGTGCACCCAGATCGACAATGGTGAAAATGTAGAATCAGCTTCTGTAAGCAAAAGGCATTCCATTAATTCAGGAAGGCAGTAATGTGCCTGATCGAAAGGTGAGGTGTGCACCCCTTTTAATCAGACCAGGCAGGCTGGTCATGCCGGTTTGATTCCCGGCCAGTACAGAACCCTGTACGGTTTGAATTCGGCACACATAGGACCAAATCACAAGGCAGCTTCTCACATCCTTTCAGCGCCAGAGAAAGCAGGACTGACCAATACTCAGGGCAGAGGGTGTTTCAAGAAGATTGACGCTGAATGTAAGTTTATCCCAATTCAGGCGAGCTGATGGGTGCAGAAAGCAAAATGCAAAGTTCCTGCATTGGCCGGAATCGAACATGGGTGCAAGGCGTCCAATGAGACACTGAGCAGAATACACCTAGGAGACTTTAACTTTTCTCAGTTGGTTTGTTTTCAGTTGCTTCAGTGAAGCTCTATGATTTTGAAATATATGGGCAAAATGACACGAAATCTCATGTTTGTAATGGAAAGTATTTATGTTTTCTGCAATGTCGATCGGCTGTAAGAAGCTGCGTTTTGTCTAAAATTTAGCGGGGTTCGTCCGGGATTTGAACCGGGGATTTCTCGCAACTGTGAAACACCAAAGCAAGATTGTGAGCAAACCCGTTTTAAGCAGACATAGAATAATCCGTGACTGACAGCAATCCTGATTATGATTAGCAACAACGTCAGACACCTTATCCATTAGGCCAAGAAAATTTATCGTGCAATCCGGGTATTTTGCTTCCAAAGGCCAGCCCTGCTTTCTAAATGCTTGTCTGTCGAGCATCCCCCAGGTCTAAATGTATCGACTTGTTTCAAAGCATCAATTCAGATTCCTGCGAATGGGACATGTGCCGCCAGGGACAGCGGTGGTAGCAGAGCAATCTTAACGGTGTAAATAGGTGAAAGTGAATGTTAGATTAAGGTAATGCCGCAGGAAAGTGACAAAGAAACGGAAGGAGGAAACTAAAGGAGGGCTACAGATAGTGGGCGGAAGAAAAAGCTGGGAGAAGAGGCGGGTTTGAATTATGGAGCATCAAGCTCAGGCATGTGAGAGCGCGGGGTTTGAAGGAGTAAATAGGTTCTCACCATCAATAAAAAAAATGCAGTTTGATGTAGTGAAGATTGATTTTTCGCTGTGTTCTATCAGCAGGTGCTACAGAGAACAGTAGATATAAGGCGAGCTATACCATAATTTGGATGTGAACCGAGGTTGCTATGGCCACATTGCGGAGTACTAGACCATTATACGATCCTGGCGTCACACATCAGCTGCTCCAGCGCTGCCCTAACCACAGCCAATTCACGAATGGCGCTGCTTAGAAAAGATAGATTTTTGGTGAAGATGCCAAAATCAGTACTGACAGAAAGTTTGACAGCGGTGAAATTCGACCCACGTCCCACAGCGACAGGAGCCGTAATCCAGAATGGGAACTAGTGCAGCCGCAGTTACATTTAAAAGGATTGTAGCCATTTCACACGAGCAGAAACGCACCCCTGGCGATTCATTAGGACAAAAAAACCGCGCTGGGAGTCGAACCCAGGATCGCCTGTTCGCGAGATAAGCGCTGAACCCAGCTAAGGCACGGAACCAAATCAGGCTGCAACTGTTCTCCCTCCTCTCACTGATATCTACTCGCTACCTGTCACTGCCTCTTGGAGCCTGAGGCTGTTTTGTATTGATCCATCTCTCCTGTCTATTCCGATGTTGTCTGTATCTCACTGTGTTTATTTCAGTTTCAATCTATGGGTTGATTCTAAAAGAATCTGTGCCTTACATGAAATAAATGAGGGGTCAGACAATTCTTCCTCTGACACTGGGGAACTAATGAGCCAACAGTTACAACAATATATTGTTTATTGTGATGCACCCATTACATTGTTCCATTTTGCATTATATAGGTTCAATTCTGTGCAAAAAACTGTGATCCCAACATGTTTCCAATAGGCCGCTTTTTAATTTGACGTCACAGACGCCACCATTTCACCGCAAGGTGATTCTTAACTAATACACAGAGAAATCAAGCAGTGAACTAGTATTTGTAGAAAGGGTTGTGAGACTGTAAAATGCACTGGCCCAGCAAGCAGCAGATTTAAAACAAGATTTAAAAACCGGCAGCCTGTGGGAGGAAGGGGATGGAGGCAAGAGAGACACAGAAAAGACCAACGTGGAAACTATTGGCCCCGAATCTACTTTAAATCCCCCCACAGTATTTTAACCCATTTAATGTCAGATTCACACATTGGTGCATGTGAGCAATATAGGACATTTACTGCTGTCTCTGGTCTAAAATAACTGCTTTGTTATTTGATCCCACCCGCTGTGTTTAGGTTCTACCCTGAATATTTATCTCCGACCTAGAATCAGTTTGTAATCTGGAGACAAGGTTTCTGCAGCCGGCGGGCAGGGAGCAGAGGCTGAGGCTGATCTGTGTCATGTGGGAGCAGAATACAAAGATTCTGCTGTTTATTTTCATTACCCTGCAGAATATTCCACACTGTTCTCAACATCTTACATACCGTTAAATATCGGAAGTTTTCTTTTATTGAAATGATCGCTGCGATTCTTCTGGACTTGCTAAATTTGCAGCAAATTAAATATGATGAAACCGTCATCGCCAATAATAAACAGCGTCAGCGATTTGAGAATTTAATTTCTTGGAGCAGATATTTTCGTGGCTGCAATGGCCGAGTGGTTAAGGCGTTGGACTTGAAGTCTAATGGGGTTTCCCCACGCAGGCTCGAGCTTTGCTCGCAGCAGGTTCTCTCATTATTGTAATTAATTACTTCAAATAATTAATTTTCTTCAACCTGCTCCCTCTGGGAGGATTTTGGAATTTTCAATGCCGGTTTTAAGGAAACTAAAGGATTGCCGAGAGACCTGGATCACTTACTTCAAGAAGGTTTGCTGACCGAATTCCAAAAGTGTTCTGCAGATTGTCTGGAAGCTCCAGATAAGGAGGCCTCGATAGTCTCTGAGGAACCTTCGCATACACTCGGTGCTGCCCGGGAGCATCAGTCTGTATAACCATGGGAGAGAGAGAATGGAAAGTCACTGGAAGGCTGGTTTCTGTCAGCAGCAATGGTACAGGAGCAGCCATTCTAAAGTGAAAAACAGAACACATTCCAGGAGACAGGCCAGGAGACAGACAAACGGAGTGGAGATCTGGAAGACTGACCAGATAAACAACAAGGAGGACACTAACAGATAATTCATCTCTCCCACTCCCGAAGCAGAAGAATTGACCATTCTGAGTCTTGAGTTGCACCACTGAGGTTGTACAAGTCTCTCTCTGTAAAACTTGTATTATTATGTTAATAAAACGATTTGTTTGAAAAGTTTAAAGCTTCATTTGCCAAGGAATTTTCTTGTACAATCGGGCTGCATTGGTTCCAAAGGCCGGCCCTGCTTTCGCAGAGCTTGCCTGTCGAGAGGGGAGTCCCGCAGGTTTAAATGTATCGACTGGTTTCAAAGCACCAACTCAGATTGGGGCGTATGGGACATGTGGCCCAGGAAGAGCCGTGGTAGCAGAGCACACTTAGCGGTTTAAGAGGCTGAAAGTGAATGTTGGATTAAGGTAATACCGCAGGAAAATTACAATGAAATGGAAGGGGGGAAGGAAAACTATTGATTGTGGAAGGAAGAAAACATCTGCGTTATGTTGCGGTTTCGAACCGAAGTTGCTGCGGCCAAAACGCAGAGTATTAATCACCACACAATCACGGCACCACACATCAACTACTGATGTTTGTTTTGACCACAACCAAGTAACGCACTGCACTGCATAGGGAACAAGGAGTTTTGGTGAAGAGGCCAAAATCAGCACAGCCAGAAATTCAGAAGCGGTGAAATTCGACCCAGGCCTCGCAACGACTTGGACCTTCATGCAGAATGGGAACTAGTGCCGCCACAGTTAAATTTAAAAGAATTTGAGCCTTTTCACATTAAAAGAAACTCACCCCTAGAGATTCATTAAGAAAGGCTCCGCTGGGAATCGAACCCAGGCTCTTCTGTTTACTAGACAGACGCTTTAACCAGCTAAGCCACGGGGCCAAATGCTGACACAATTTCTCGCCTCCACTTACTGATGTCTATCAGCTACCAGTCACTGTCTTCTGGACTCTCAGGCCGTTTCTTATTTCTCCAGCTCTCTTGTCCATTCCGCCATGTGTCCCATTGCTGTCTGTATCTCCCACTTAATTTATCTCAGTGTCAATCTGTGAGGTGATTCTGAATGATTATCCTATGTTTGTGTCTTATATGAATAAGTGAGGGTATCAGACAATTCTTCCTCAGACACTGGAGAACTATTAAGCCAACAGTTACAACAAGATATTGTTTATTGTGATGCAGCAAATACAATATTCCATCTTGAAAGATTCAGTTTCAATTCTGTGCAAAAGTAACTGTGACCCCAACGTGTTTCCAATAGGCTGCCTTTTAATCTGACGTCACAAACGCCACCATTGCACCTCAATGTGATTCATAACTAATAAACAGAGAAGTAAAGCACTGAAAGGGTATTTGTAGAAAGGGTTGTGAGACTGTGGAATGCACTGGCCCAGCAGAGCAGCAGATTTAAAACAAGGTTTAAAAACCGGCGGCAGGGGAGAGGGAGGCAAGACAGTCACAGTTAACATCACCTTGGAATCCACTGGCCCCGAATCTGCTTTAAATCCCCCCACTGTATTGAAACACATTTAATGTCATATTCACACATTGATGCATTTGAGCAATATATGAGATTTCACGCTGTCTCTGATCTAAAATATCTGCTTTAATATGCGAAATTATCATGGCCGAGATTAAGCACGCAGTGCAAGATTAGCGGCTCTTTGCTCTAGGAGTGTGGTTCATGTTTTGGGAATTCACATCAATTAAAATGCAAGAGGTACTGGATTCAAATCCCAGACGCGCTCTAACATTTTAATAGAATCACTTTCCTCGGCCTGGAGACATTCCACAAGTCTTCAACTAATAACCACCAGAAAATCAGCCTGTGTTCAGTATATCGTAAGACAGCGGCAATTATGTTCTTTAAAGCAGGAGTTCAGTCCCAGAAGTGCCGAAGCTGTGAGGTCAATATGTAAATCCGTTTGCTTCCATAAGCCTGCTCCACATTTTCCACATTCTCAATCTGGGAGCACGGGCAGGACATGTGGTAAAGGGACTTTATTAAAGGTGGTTTATACGGTTTGGAAACAGAAATACTGAAATAAAAGGGATTTTTGGATGCCTCCTTTTGGATAATGTTAGATCGAGGTTGGTGAGTCGTTAAAGTCTCAGGACTGTTAATCCAGTTGGAAGATACGTGGCCTGAAAATGTTAATCCCCAACTTAGACAATGTTTTCTCTCCCTGTTTGTTAAAATTCTCCCACTTTCTCAAAGAAATATTTCACACAGCTCTAATGGACAGAAGATGGAATCGAGAGCTCCTTCCCCCTTTCTCACATTCATCCCTCCTTGCTTCATTTCCATCCTCCTTTTCCGCGGTTTCCTGCCTCATTGGACAAGGAGCCTGTCTTTGATGTTAACTGTGTGATCGACATCTTATCAGTTCCAGTCCTAACCTCGTCTTCTTGCAGATTTATTGAAATCTATTTGATGGAAACTCTTCAAAATATAATAAAACCACCCATTTAATGACTGTGAGTTAAAACAGGCGTTTTAATGGTGAGAGGAATCTTTAGAGGAACAGAACATCTCCTGCAGCAATAGAAATAGAGTCAGTGCCCAGCTCTGCTGTTTGGGGCAATCCTCGCCTCCTCCTGTTTCATTTTCACATCGATGGGAGAAGCTGAGAGCGAACACCAATCTACACGGGCTTTAGACTGGTTAACAGACAAAAAACAAAGAGTAGGAATGAGCGGGTCTTTTTCAGGATGGCAGGTTGTGAATCGTGGGGCACCACGAGGATCGGTGCTCGGGCCCCAGCTATTCACAATCTATATCAATGATTTGGATGAGGGAATTAAATGTATCATTTAAAAATTTGCTGATGATACAAAGCTAGGTGGCAGTGTCCGTTGTGAAAAGGATGTGAAGAAGCTTCAAGGGGATCTCGACAGGCTCAGTGAGTGGGCGAGAACATGGCAGATGGAATATAATGTGGATAAATGTGATGTTATCCACTTTGGTAGAAAAAACAGAATGGCAGAGTATTTCCTAAATGGTGAAAAATTGGGGAATGCAGATGGTTAAAAGGGACTTGGGTGTCCTTGTATATGGGTCGCTGCATGTGAATGTGCAAGTGCAGCAAACCACTAGCAAGGCAAATGGTATGCTGGCCTTCATTACAAGGGGATTTGAGTAAAGGAGTAAAGAAGTCTTACTCCAATTATATAGGCCCTTGGTGAGGCCACACCTGGAGTACTGTGTACAATTTTGGTCTCCTTTCCTAAGGAAGGGTGTAATTGTCATAGAGGGAGTGCAACGACGTTTTATGAGATTAATTCCTTAGATGGCAGGACTGTCGTATAAGAGTAGATTGAGTAAAGTAGGCCTGTATTCTCTTGAATTCCGAAGAATGAGAGGAGACCTCATTGAAGCATACACAATTATTACAGGGCTTGATAGGGTAGATGCTGGGAGGATGTTTCCCTTGGCTGGGGAGTCTAGAACCAGGGGCCACAGTCTCAGGATAAAGTGTAGGCCATTCAGGACTGAGATGTGAAGACATTTCTTCAGACAGTGGAAGGTGAATCTTTGGAAATCTTTACCCCAGAGGGGTGTGGAGGCTCAGTCATTGGGTATATTCAAAGCAGAAGTCGATAGACGTCTGCCTAGTCAGGGCATCAAGGGATATGGCGATAGGGAGCCCCAGGACAGTGACAGTGTAACACAAAGAATTCGACCCAACACAATCGTCGCTAAGCAAAAGGAAAAATATCTGTCATATTGGACAGAAACAACAAAAACCCAAAGCAAACTCAATTGCTACTTGGCCCTAAACAGACAATACAACATGGCTGATTACCTGACCATGGTAAAGGATAGCAAACTGAGAAAAACCTTGACAATGTACAGACTTAGTGAACATAGCCTGGCGATCGAAAAAGGTAGACACAGGCAAACCCGGCTACCAAGAGAGGACAGGATATGCTCTCACTGCAGTCAGGGAGTGGTGGAGACAGAGATGCACTTCCTCACAGCGTGTAGAAAATATCAAGGCATAAGGGAGAATTTCTACACAAAATTCACAAAAATATGCCCGGAATTTAGAAATTTGAATGACGACCAAAAACTCCCATACCTACTAGGGGAAGAGAGAAATTGCGTAACACTAGCGGCACTCTATGTTACAGCTTGCCATAAACAGAGGGACAACCACTAAATATAAGAAAAGAGTATATATAAATTATATGAAAGTATATTTATACACTCAGGGATATATCACTCAGGGATATATCTGTTTATACACTGTATGGATAGATCTGTATTTTTGTGAACAAACATGAATGTTTTCCGATGCTTTGGCAATATAAGATGTAACTTGTCATGCCAATAAAGCGATTTGAATTGAATTGAATTGAAATTGAGTTTGTCGGGAGCGGTGAGAGTGAAGGTTCAGTGAGTATTTAAACGAACTTTCGCGGTCTTTTATTCACAGGCCAGTGTCGAGAACGGTGAGACCGGAGGTTCAGTGAGTATTTAAACTCACTTTCGCGGGCTTTTCTTCACAGGCCATTGTCGGGAGACACCGAAAGTGTGAGAGATCATTACAGGATCCTGCAGCGCTGCCTCTGTTAATAGCAAAAGTTCGGAGCCGCATTTCAGACGCGGCAACAAACCCATGAGTTTGTTTGCTGTTCCCCAGCTCCCGGAGTGAGTGAGGCCCGTGACAGCAGCGAAGTTCAGGCCACCTGTCCGGCCCCGCTCTCTCCAAGCGCCCGCTGCCGGCAGACAGCAGCGATTGCAGCCTCAGAGAGCGTAAACTGCCCATCGCTGCGAAACAAGATGTCACTGCAACAGATGAACGCAGAGATTTGCATCGGTAGCATGTAGGTGAGGATGGTCGAGGTTGATATCGATCGACTCATTGTTGTTGGAACCGCTGAAATTGAATCTTTCTCCTGTAGCAGATGTTACAGGTTTACATATGAAAAATGCCCTCGAGATGCAATCGACAAATTTGGAGATACCGTGTCATGGGACAAGTTAAAGGATCAGCACAGTTAATGCCGAGAACAAATTAAACAATAGCTCAAGCTGATGAATCTTGCACTGGTGAAAATCCTGGACGGAGATTTAGAGGAAGCGACAGTGGGAAGGGCTGTGCTGCGATTCTAACACTTCTCCAAGCACATTCCGGGCAAGTCACCGACGGTAAAAAGAGGGCCTGGAACGGGAATGGAACTGCGGGCACACGTGACAGATCATTGGGAATGTAAAGCTGCTGTCTCCAATACTCTGCTTACCTGAATCAGTCAAAATGCAATGGACAATACATGACAAATCCATTTCATTTTTGGGTCTGTATTCTAGACAGAGTGGCTCTTAAGTCTAGGGGTGTGAATCTCGCTTTGGGGATTGCAGATTGAAATTTTCGAACGGTCCCGCGTGAGCCCCTTTTTATCGTCGACTTGTAATATTGGACTTGCGCTCAAAACTTGTGCCAATTGGCCTAACAAACAATCGATCAGGGCCCAAATCACTCTCCAACAATCTCCAGCGGCTTTGGAGGAAGGTCAATGCAAACTGCCTTGTAAATATCATGGCTTTAAAGACAATCAATTAAAGTAATTTATTTAGCAAACAATCGCCTCTGATGGTTCTAAGTAAATTTGTGTTTGGCGATATTAGATACAAATGTATTTGTGAGTTGCTATTGTGTTACATGTAAACGTTTTTACACCTGTTTGTTACAAATGTATTTAGATGTATCTGTATTATTTATTAATGTATTGGTTAGGGGAATCTGTGTCAGTTTTAAATGTATTTCTGAGCGCTTCAATTGTCCAGTCCGGCCCCATTCTACCTCCTCATTGCCCCCACGTGGGACACGGCAGACCATCTGTTACATTCGCCTTCAACTTTTGCTTTTATTGATAATTTTAAAATATGAGGTATAGAAAGTAATAACTCTGCATCCATCAGCCTCTCTGATAACGCCTGAGCGGCACTTCCCCTGTCTGATAAGCCCTGAGAGTGCCTTACCCACTGTAGAATTTCTTGAGCATCCCTTACCGTGTCTGGTACTGATGGAGTGTCGCTTACTCTACCTGATACATCCCTAGCATCCCTTACACTGTCTGGTACACCGGGAGGGTAACTTACCCTGTCTGGTACATCTGGAGCATCCCGTACCCTATCTGATACATCCGGAGCGTCCCTTACACTGTCTGGTAAATCCGGAGCGTCCCTTAAACTGTCTGCTACATCCAGAGCGTCTCTTCCACTGTCTGGTGCATCCGCAGTGTCCATTACTCTCCTTGATACCTCCTGAGCGTCCATTATCCTTTTTGATAACAAGTTTGCCAAAATTACATATTTCTCCCTTCATCAGCGGCTATGTAGTGCTTCCCGTCGCTCACGCTACTCAAGTGTTCAGGGAAAAGAGCCAACTACCAGGTAAATAAAACCCAGTTCTTCAGTTAGCCTCCGCAGTTCACTTGATTTCCGATTGAATTTTCTTGTAGAATCGGGCTCCTTTGGTTCCAAAGGCAGGCCCTGCTTTCGCAGAGCTTGACTGTCGAGCGGTCCCGCGGGTCTAAATGTATCAAGTGGTTTCAAAGCACCAACTCAGATTGGGGTGAATGGGACATGTGCCCCAGGAACAGCAGTTTTAGAGGAGCACACTTAGCGGTTTAAGTAGGAGAAAGTGAAAATTAGATTAAGGTAATACCGCAGGAAAGTTACAGTGAAATTGAAGGAGTAAAGTAAAAGAAAGATTGTGGAAAGAAGAAAAATCAGTACGGTAATTCAGATTCGAACCAAGGGTGCGGCTGCCACAATGCAGAGTACGAAACACTATAGGTTCACAGTGCCACACATCAACTGCTGGAGCTCTGCTCTGATCACAACAAAGTAACGCACGGCATTGCTTAGAAAAGATGGATTTCTGGTGAAGGCCAAAATGAAAATTGGTGGGGTGGTAAATTGCGAGGAGGAAAGCCTCAGGCTACAGGACAATATTAACGGGTTGGTCAGATGGCCGGAAAAGTGGCAAATGGAATTTAACCCGGAAAAGTGCGAGGTGATGCATTTTGGACGGACAAATAAGGCAAGGGAATACACAATGAGTGGTAGGACCCTAGGAAGTACAGAGGGTCAGAGGGACCTTGGTGTACATGTACATAATTCCCTGAAGGCAGCGGAACAGGTAGATAAGGTGGTTAAAAAGGCTTATGGGATACTTGCCTTCATTAGCAGAGGCATAGAATATAAGAGCAGGGAGGTTATGATGGAGCTGTACAAAACGCTGGTGAGGCCACAGCTGGAGTACTGTGTGCAGTTCTGGTCGCCTCACTATAGGAAGGATGTGATTGCTTTGGAGAGGGTGCAGAGAAGATTCACCAGGATGTTACCTGGGATGGAGCGCCTCAGCTATGAAGAGAGACTGGACAGGCTGGGGTTGTTTTCCTTGGAGAAAAGAAGGCTGAGGGGGGACCTGATTGAGGTGTACAAAATGATGAGGGGCATAGATAGGGTAGATAAAGAGGAACTTTTCCCCTTAGTAGGGGGGTCAATAACAAGGGGGCACAGATTCAGGGTAAGGGGCAGGAGATTTAGGGGGGATTTGAGGAGGAACTTTTTCACCCAGAGGGTGGTTGGAAGCTGGAACTCACTGCCTGAAAGGGTGGTAGAGGCAGGAACCCTCACAACATTCAAGAAGCATTTGGATGAGCACTTGAAATGCCATTGCATACAAGGCTATGGACCAAATGCTGGAAAATGGGATTAGACTGGACAGGGAGGGATGGGCGGCACAGACACGATGGGCCGAAGGGCCTCTTTCTGTGCTGTAAAACTCTATGGCCTAGAAATTCAGCTGTTTGCGCCAGCCGTTAGCGCCAGATTTCCGGCGCTATCCACTTAGCGCCCGGGCACCGCCGGATCTGCGCCTACGCCGAAATTCAGCTGCGCTTTAGCGCCGGCGCAAAGTGTTAGCGCCCGGTCAGCTGCGCGCGCATCTTATGACGTCATTCCGTCGTGCAACGCCGTTTGTGCGCCCCAAACCGGAAATTCAGTGGCGCCCGGCCGATGCTGGCGTGGCGCTGCTAAGAACTGTGAAATGGAACTCAACACAGGCCCTGTGGGATTCGGGGAGCGCTAATTAAAGGGCACATCCACTCACCCATAAAAGCTAGCCATTTCGCTGCAATGACTTGACTGGTTTGCATTTCTGCACAGAGAGCAAGGCACAGAGATTACTGATTTCGGACACCATAGGAGAGGTATTTTTGGATTCTAGCCAGTGCTTTGACATTTGCATCCTTGTGATTTTGCTGTTTGGAACTTTGTAATGGGGGCTGCATGGGGGGCCAACCCTCATTTCCTACATTTTGTGCGAAGGGCTGGCAGACGCTTTGAGACAGGCCCAGGCATGGCTAGACGCAGAGGGGCCATTAGGCGTCGCCAACGTAGGCCTTACCCAGTCAGGCAATGCCGGGAGTAGGTCTCATATCTCACCATGACTGCGGCGCATTGTGTTAAGAGGCTGCGCTTCAGAAGGGAGGTGGTTGAAGAGATCTGCCAGCGGCTTCATGCAGATTTGCAGCCACAGCTCATGTGCAGGGCATCTCTCTCGGTGGAAGTGAAGGTCACGGTGGCTCTCAACTTCTATGCCTCTGGCTCCTTCCAATCCGCTACTGGGGACATCGCGACCATCTCCCAGTTCGCCGCGCATCGCTGCATCCGACAGGTCACCGAACCACTTTTCGCGAGGAGCCACCAATCATCTCCTTCCCCATGACCCAACACAAGCAGGAGCAGCGTGCATTCGGATTTGCCAGGATCGCGGCCTTCCCCATGGTGCAGGGCGCCATTGACTGGACGCATGTGGCTATGCGGCCACCTATCCACAATGCCGAGCAAGACCGCAACCGGAAGGGCTACCATTCCCTAAATGTGCAGCTGGTGTGTGACCACAGGCAGCGCATCCTAGCTGTCAATGCCCGCTTCCCAGGAAGCTTCCACGATGCCTTTATCATGCGACAGACTACTGTGGGTGACATGTTCCAGGCACAGCCTCAAGCAAGGGGATGGCTTCTCGGGGACAAGGGCACCCTTTGGCACATGGCTCATGACCCCGCTCCGCGCGCCCAGGACCCCAGCGGAGCTGGCATACAACGAAAGCCATCAAGCCACAAGGAACCTAATAGAGCAAACGATAGGCGTCCTCAAGCAACGGTTCCATTGCCTGGATCGTTCGGGCGGGTCTCTTGAGTATTCGCCGGATAGAGTCACCCAGTTCGTCATGGTCTCCTGCATGCTCCACAACCTGGCTATCCGCAGGACTCAGGCACTGCCACCTGACATTGGCCCACCACCTCAGGAGGGCGAGCAGGAGGACCCTGAGGAGGAGCAGCACCAGGCCAGGAGGGAGCGACAAGGTCCAAGGGCCGTCCGCCGGGGGCTTATTGCTCGACACTTCTAGGCCCCCTGTCAGGGAATGGCCTGGCCCACTGAACGCAGCCGCTTCGCAAGCCCTCAGCCGGTTAACCCAACAACCACTTGAAACATGACACCTGCACATGGTGAATAAATAAACATCTTTATTTGAAAACCTCAGGGCCCTTCCCACATGGAAGAGCAAAACAGAGAAGACCCCCAAAAAACAGTAACAAACTTCTGTCACTCCCAAAACCTGGGGAGGACTAACATAACATCAGCATGCAAATGGCCTCGTCACTGGCCTAACAAAAACAAGCCCCCCCAACAACACAAACACCCCCATAAAACAAAAACACATAGTGCCCCCCAGAACAGAAGCCCCCGCATCACCCAAACCCTCGGTGAACACACTCTATTGGGTGTGGCGAGAGGGCGAGTCTGTGGACAGGCGTCTTTTGCCCCGGCCCGTCCTGCTGCTGCGCCTCAAGCTGGGCCGTGAGGCTGTGCCGAGGCTGGGGGAAGGATCCTCAGGGCGACAAGGCGTCTCGCCAGATGCCCTTGGGGGTCGGCCTACACGAGGGCGGGCCCGGGAGGGGCCAGCTGGTGGCTGCTGCAGCTGTGGGTGGCCCTCTTCACTGGCTGCAGGAGCTCCTTGCACCGTGGCTGGGGGAGTGGCAGGCTCGCCTGCACCAATGGGTACAAGGTGGGTGATGCCAGGCGCGCGCTGGTCGCCAGACACACGTGCATGCGGCCGGCCTGGCCGGGGAGCAAGCGCGCCAAACTGTGGGTGGCCAGACCGGTGTGCTGCAGCAGGGCGGCGCCTGGCCTGGCGACGCCTCCCCGCAAGTGCGAGGGTCGCTGAAGTCAGTGCCCCAACTGCGCCGGAATGTCCCCGCATCTGCAGTCCCATTGTGTGGACAGCACCTCTCAGCTGGCGAGTGGCGTGCTGTGCTGCCTCGAGCTGCTCGACCCCCCTCTCATGCGCTGCCACAAGGAGCTCCACCCCCCTGGCGTGCGCTGCAGCGAAAACCTCTAGGCCACTGGCCTGGGCTTGGCCGAAAGCCACCACACTTTGAGAGAGGCTTTCGATGGCCTGAGGCATCTGTGCCAGCACCTCCATGATTTCCACGTGGCGGCGCTCCGACGCCGCCGACATCTCGTCCAGGAGGCGCACCTCCTGGGCGACGTCCGAGTCCGGACTGGAGGGCGCCTCCACACTCTGGCCAGAAGGCTGGCGTGCCGCCGGAGCGCTGCCACGTGCGGCCACGCCACTGACACGAGGTTCTGCCCTCCCCTCCACCGCCTCCCCCCTCTGGGCAGAAGGCTGGCGTGCCGCCGGAGCCTTGCCGCGTGCGGCCACGCCACTGACACCAGGTTCTGCCCTCCCCTCCACCGCCTCCCCCCTCTGGGCAGAAGGGTCGCGTGCCGTCGGAGCCTTGCCGCGGGCGTCCATGCCACTAGGACCAGGTTCGGGGCTCCCCTCCCCCGCCTCCCCCTGGCTCTCCGGAACGCCAGACGTATCCCCTTCATTGGCATCTCCTGGAGCGGAGGAGGGTTCCCCCGAGGTGGCGCCTTCCTGCTGCTCCTCCACATCCTCCTCCTCCAAGGGCCTGGCTGTGTGGGCTTCAGGGAGCACCTCCTCCTCAGCAGCTGAAAGCAGGAAGGCACAAGTGTAGCTTTAGAGTGAGGACAGGCCGACAGCGAGGGAGGCCGCACTGGTGCATTATGCGCATTTAT
Source organism: Somniosus microcephalus (assembly GCF_052327205.1). Lineage (NCBI taxonomy): Eukaryota > Metazoa > Chordata > Chondrichthyes > Squaliformes > Somniosidae > Somniosus > Somniosus microcephalus. The sequence continues at coordinate 19,318,828 of NW_028225179.1, forward strand.
CGGCCACTGGGGAAGGATGTAGATCTGATGCGCGAGGACAAGGATAGAGGTGCAGCCGGTCCTGTCCTTACCAGTGGGCTCCAGTATAGGGTCGGCGTCGCCGATCGCCACAGGCCCAATCACCGGGTGCCGCAGCAGTCGGGCCACCCTCTCTTCCAGAGGCGTCAGCTCCTGGAATTCACGAGGGCCTCCACCAGTGACACGGAGGCTCCTCGCGTTCCTCGCCAGCTTGGCCTGCAAGAGAAAGGAGGGCGTCTAAGTACAGTGTGGTGCCCTGTAGCTGTGTGTGAGGCCTCCCATGGTGGAATAGCTTGCACAGTGTGGTGCCCTGTAGCTGTGTGTGAGGCCTGCCATGGTGGAATAGCTTGCACAGTGTGGTGCCCTGTAGCTGTGTGTGAGGCCTCCCATGGTGGAATAGCTTGCACAGTGTGGTGCCCTGTAGCTGTGTGTGAGGCCTGCCATGGTGGAATAGCTTGCACAGTGTGGTGCCCTGTAGCTGTGTGTGAGGCCTCCCATGGTGGAATAGCTTGCACAGTGTGGTGCCCTGTAGCTGTGTGTGAGGCCTCCCATGGTGGAGTAGCTTGCACAGTGTGGTAAGTGCGGAAAGAGCTCTTGATTAACATGCAAGTGCCATTGCAGCGGCAGCAGGGCTGGCCATTAGACCTTGGATGTCCCTTTGGCCCTAATGGGAGGTGCACATGCAAGGATGAGGGGGACATTGGAAAGGGTACTCACCTTGACCAGCAGACATAGGTCGTTGTATTTCTTGCGGCACTGGTCCGCACTCCTGGGAACATCTGAGTTGGAGGAGACCCTCCGGGCAATTTTGGTCCAGGCCTCCCTGAACTGGCTCCTGGGAGCCTTCCTGCCACTAGCCGGGCAAACGACCCGCCTTCTTTTGCGCACCCCATGAAGGAGCACACCCAGCGCATGCTCAGAGAAGCGTTCGGCTCTTTCACGGGCCCTCTCCATGTCCTCCACGCGTTGATATGCCACACAACCACCCCTGAGGCCTAGTTGCAGGACTACAGCATGCAGGGCGTGGCTGCAGTCAAAGTTGACCCTTCCCCCTTTAAGAGCTGGCCGGCGTCAGGGTGTCTGCTGACACTCACCACATGATCGCACCTGCGCTGCGCCCGGAATCGGCGTTATTAGGCTGCATCGCCGGATTAGCGCCTGAACACAGGGTTCCAACGCCTTGTGCAGCGCTCGGCCAAAAAGTTGGCCAAATCTACTGAATTTCGGCGAGCTCGCCTGCACTTTCCGGCGGGCGCTAAATTTGACGAGCGCCAGACTTTAGCGCCGCAATAGCGTCCGAACTGATTTTTAGGCCTATGACTCTAAGGCCTAGAAATTCAGCTGTTTGCGCCAGCCGTTAGCGCCAGATTGCCGGCGCTATCCACTTAGCGCCTGGGCACCGCCGGATCTGCGCCTACGCCGAAATTCAGCTGGGCTTTAGCGCCGGCGCAAAATGTTAGCGCCCGCTCAGCTGCGCGTGCATCTTATGACGTCATTCCGTCGTGCAACGCCGTTTGTGCGCCCCAAACCGGAAATTCAGTGGCGCCCGGCCGATGTGGGCGTGGCGCTGCTAAGAACTGTGAAATGGAACTCAACAGAGGCCCTGTGGGATTCGGGGAGCGCTAATTAAAGGGCACATTCACTCACCCATAAAAGCCAGCCATTTCGCTGCAATGACTTGACTGGTTTGGATTTCTGCACAGAGAGCAAGGCACAGAGATTACTGATTTCGGACACCATAGGAGAGGTATTTTTGGCTTCTAGCCAGTGCTTTGACATTTGCATCCTTGTGATTTTCCTGTTTGGAACTTTGTAATGGGGGCTGCATGGGGGGCCAACCCTCAGTTGCTACATTTTGTGCGAAGGGCTCGCAGACGCTTTGACAGAGGGCCAGGCATGCCTAGACGCAGAGGGGCCATTAGGCGTCGCCAACGTAGGCCTTACCCAGTCAGGCAATACTGGGAGCAGGCCTCATATCTCACCATGACTGCGGCGCATTGTGTTAAGAGGCTGCGCTTCAGAAGGGAGGTGGTTGGAGAGATCTGCCAGCTGCTTCATGCAGATTTGCAGCCACAGCTCATGTCCAGGGCGCCTCTCTCGGTGGAAGTGAAGGTCACGGTGGCTCTCAGCTTTTATGCAAGCGGCTCCTTCCAAGCCGCTGCTGGGGACATTGCGAACATCTCCCAGTTCGCCGCTCATCGCTGCATCCGACAGGTCACCGAAGCACTTTTCGCGAGGAGGCACCAATTCATCTCCTTCCCCATGACCCAACACAAGCAGGAGCAGCGTGCAGTCGGATTTGCCAGGATCGCGGGCTTCCCCATGGTGCAGGGCGCCATTGACTGCACGCATGTGGCTATGCGGGCACCTATCCACAATGCCGAGCAATATCGCAACCGGAAGGGCTACCATTCCCTAAATGTGCAGCTGGTGTGTGACCACAGGCAGCGCATCCTAGCTGTCAATGCCCGCTTCCCAGGAAGCAGCCACGATGCCTTTATCCTGCGCCAGACTACTGTGGCTGACATGTTCCAGGCACAGCCTCCACCAAGGGGATGGCTTATCGGGGACAAGGGCTACCCTTTGTGCAGATGGCTCATGACCCCGCTCCGCGCACCCAGGACCCCAGCGGAGCTGGCATACAACGAAAGCCATCAAGCCACAAGGAACCTAATAGAGCAAACGATAGGCATCCTCAAGCAACGGTTCCGTTGCCTGGATCGTTCGGGTGGGTCTCTTCAGTATTCGCCGGATAGCGTCTCCCAGTTCGTCGTGGTGTGCTGCATGCTCCACAACCTGGCTATCCGCAGGACTCAGGCACTGCCACCTGACATTGCCCCACCACCTCAGGAGGACGAGCAGGAGGACCCTGAGGAGGAGGAGCACCAGGCCAGGAGGGAGCGACAAGGTCCAAGGGCCGTCCGCCGGGGGCTTATTGCTCGACACTTCTAGGCCCCCTGTCAGGGAATGGCCTGGGCCACTGAACGCAGCCGCTCCGCAAGCCCTCAGCCGGTTAACCCAACAACCACTTGAAACATGACACCTGCACATGGTGAATAAATAAACATCTTTATTTCAAAAACTCAGGGCCCTTCCCACATGGAAGAGCAAAACAGAGAAGACCCCCAAAAAACAGTCACAAACTTCTGTCACTCCCAAAACCTGGGGAGGACTAACAAAACATCACCATCCAAATGGCCTTCGTCACTGGCCTAACAAAAACAAGTCCCCCCACAACACAAACAGCCCCATAAAACCAAACCACATAATGCCCCCCAGAACAGAAGCCCCCGCATCACCCAAACCCTCGCTCAACACACTCTATTCGGTGTGGCGAGAGGGCGAGTCTGTCGACAGCTGTCTTTTGCCCCGGCCCGTCCTGCTGCTGCGCCTCAAGCTGGGCCGTGAGGCTGTGGCGAGGCTGGGGGAAGGATCTTCAGGGCGACAAGGCGTCTCGCCAGATGCCCTTGGGGGTCGGCCTACATGAGGGCGGGCCCGGGAGGGGCCAGCTGGTGGCTGCTGCAGCTGTGGGTGGCCCTCTTCACTGGCTGCAGCAGCTCCTTGCACCCTGGCTGGGGGAGTGGCAGGCTCGCCTGCACCAATGGGGACAAGGTGGGTGATGCCAGGCGCGCGCTGGTCGCCAGACCGGTGTGCGGCAGCAGGGCGGCGGCTGGCCTGGCGATGCCTTCGCACCAGTGCGAGGGTGGCAGAAGTCAGTGCCCCAACTGCGCTGGCATGTGCCCGCATCTGCAGTGCCATTGTCTGCACAGCACCTCTCAGCTGGCGATTGGCGTGCTGCGCTGCCTCGAGTTGTTGCACCCCCCTCTCATGCGCTGCCACAAGGAGCTCCACCCCCCTGGTGTGCGCTGCTGCGAATTGCTCTAGGCCCCTGGCCTGCGATTGGCCGAAAGCCACCACACTTTGTGCGAGGCTTTCGATGGCGTGAGGCATCTGTGCCACCACCTCCATGATTTCGACGTGCCGCCGCTCCGACACCGCCGACATCTCGTCCAGGAGGCGCACCTCCTGGGCGACGTCCGAGTCCGGATTGGAGGGCGCCGCAACCCTCTGGCCAGAAGGCTGGCGTGCCGCCGGAGCCTTGCCGCGTGCGGCCACGCCACTGGGACCAGGTTCGGGGCTCCCCTCCCCCGCCTCCCCCTGGCTCTCCGGCATGCCAGACGTCTCCCCTTCATTGCCATCTCCTGGAGCGGAGGAGGGTTCCCCCGAGGTGGCGGCTTCCTGCTGCTCCTCGACGTCCTCCTCCTCCGAGGGCCTGGCTGTCTGGGCTTCAGGGAGCACCTCCTCCTCACCAGCTGAAAGCAGGAAGGCACAAGTGAAGCTTTAGAGTGAGGACAGGCCGACAGCGAGGGAGGCCGCACTGGTGCATTATGCGCATTTTTCGGCCAGTGGGGAAGGATGTAGATCTGATGCGCGAGGGCAAGGAGAGAGGTGCACCCGGTCCTGTCCTTACCAGTGGGTTCCAGTATAGGGTCGGCGTCGCCGAGCGCCACAGGCCCAATCACCGGGTGATGCAGCAGTCGGGCCACCCTCTCTTCCAGAACCGTTAGCTCCTGGTAATCGCGAGGGCCTCCACCAGTGACACGCAGGCTCCTGGCGTTCCTCGCCAGCTTGGCCTGCAAGAGAAAGGAGGGCCTCTAAGTACAGTGTGGTGCCCCGTTGTTGTGTGTGAGGCCTCCCATGGTGGAATAGCTTGCACAGTGTGGTGCCCTGTTGCTGTGTGTGAGGCCTCCCATGGTGGAATAGCTTGCACAATGTGGTGCCCTGTTGCTGTGTGTGAGGACTCCCATGGTGGAATAGCTTGCACAGTGTGGTGCCCTTTTGCTGTGTGTGAGGCCTCCCATGGTGGAATAGCTTGCACAGTGTGATAAGTGCAGAAAGAGCTATTGATTAACATGCAAGTGCCATTGCAGCGGCAGCAGGGCTGGGCATTAGACCTTGGATGTCCCTTTGGCCCTAATGGGAGGTGCACATGCAAGGATGAGGGGGACACTGGAAAGGGTACTCACCTTGACCAGCCGACATAGGTCATTGTATTTCTTGTGGCACTGGTCCGCACTCCTGGGAACATCGGAGTTGGAGGAGACCCTCCGGGCAATTTTGGTCCACGCCTCACTGAACTGGCTCCTAGGAGCCTTCCTGCCACTAGCCGGGCACACGACCCGTCTTCTCTTGCGTACCCCATGAAGGAGCACACCCAGCGCATGCTCAGAGAACCGCTGGGCTCTTTCACGGGCCCTCTGCATGACCTCCAGGCGTTGATTTGGTACACAACCAGCCCTGAGGCCTAGTTGCAGGACTACAGCATGCAGGGCGTGGCTGCAGTCAAAGTTGACCCTTCCCCCTTTAAGAGCTGGCCGGCGTCAGGGTGTCTGCTGACACTCACCACATGATCGCACCTGCGCTGCGCCCGGAATCGGCGTTATCAGGCTGCATCGCCGGATTAGCGCCTGAACACAGGTTTCCAACGCCTTTTGCAGCGCTCGGCCAAAAAGTTGGCCAAATCTACTGAATTTCGGCGAGCTCGCCTGCACTTTCCGGCGGCCGCTAAATTTGCCGAGCGCCCGACTTTAGCGCCGCAATAGCGTCCGAACTGAATTTATAGGCCTAAGACTCTATGAGCACCGCCAGAAATTAGGAAGCAGTTGAATTCGAGCCCGTTCTGCAGCGCCTGGAGCCTTCATCCAGAATGGTAACTAGAGCAGCCGCAGTTACATTTAAAAGGACTGTAGCTATTTCACACGGGAAGAATTTCATTAAGAAAAAAAAGGCCCCGCTGGGAGTCGAACCCAGGAGCTATCTGTTCATTAGACAGACGCTTATGACCAGCTAAGCCCTGGGGCCGAAACCCGATCCATGTGTTCGCTTCCACTCACTGATGTCTATCAACTACCGGTCACTGTCTTCTGGAGCCTCAGGCCGTTTTGTATTTCTCCAGTTCTCTTGTCTATTCCGCCATGTGTCCCATTGCTATCTGTATCTCCCGCTTTGTTTATATCTGTGTCAATCTGTGAGGTGATTCTGAATGATTACCCTGTGTTTTGGTCTTACATGAAATAAATGAGGAGATCAGGTCATCCTTCCTCTGACACTGGGGAGCTAATGAGCCAGCATTTATAACAAGATATGTTTTATTGTGATGCAGAAAATACAATAGTCCATCTTGAAAGATTCCTGTTCAATTATGTGCAAAAAGAAATTGAGACGCCAACGTGTTTCCAAATTGCTGCCTTTTAATTTGACGTCACAAACTCCATCATTGCACCTCAAGGTGCTTTATCTATCATCTATCTATATATATAAACGGATACTTCTTTCTGTCTGTCTGTCCTTCTGTCTGTCTGTCCTTCTGTCTGTCTGTCCTTCTGTCTGTCTGTCCTCACGTGTGCGTCTGTCCGGATATGCGCTCGAAAGTTATAGAGCGTACCTGCGCGTGCGTTACGTCGAAACAAAGCTTACCTTTCCGAAACGCTGGTAAGCGTATTTACGTTTCGGCCGGACGAAAATCGCGCCCGCAGTATCCAAAAACCTTCAACATTCCGCTCATTAGCATCTCATTATCCGCTCATTAGCGACAGAGTGACCTCGAGGTCGACCAATCGTACGCCGGGTTGCTGGCGCATGCGGCCGGGCCCTCCTACGGTCGAGTGATGGGACAATTGACCAATCCTACGCTTTGGTGACATGATGGTCGACCAATCGGTGCATGTGTGGGCGGGTCTTATTGTTCTGAACCGAGGTGAGTAGCCGCCATCTTGCTTCCATTCTTTTTCCTGCTTTCTGCGTCTTTCTTTTCAAATATACATTTCCAGCAAAATAAAACTGCTTCTATTAAATTGTTTTAAAAAAAACTTAATTAATTTGTAAATATTTTCTCTAACCTGAAGATTCTTTTTCCTACCTTTCCCCTTTTTTTTAGGCCTCAAAGCCTGGGCCTTTCTCGCCCAGCCAGGCCCGAGCTAGGTAATTGTCCCACGGCTTCTGCTAAGCTCCTCACCCCACCACCACCCCCCCCCCCCCCCCCCCCGTGTCACGTTACCCGGGGCAACGGCGTCAGCCACGAGGGTCACGAGGGTCAGGGTGCGTGCGCAGCAGGAGCAGCTGAGACGCGGCGTCTCTCTCTGTTCCCCGCTCGGATCGAGCGGGGGGGGCGGGGCTCTCGGGTGTGCGGGTTTCGGGCGGGGCTTGGTGAGCGGGAAGGGTTACCCTGGCAACCAGGCCCGCCGGCCACCTCTCACAGCTGCAATCGGTGGGCTTCAAGCCGGCTCGGCCGGGGGGGGGGCGGGGCTTGAAGAGCGGGGCTCTCGGGAGTGCAGGGCGGGGTGGCCGGGGCTCGGAGAGCGGGGCTCTCGGGAGTGCGGGGCGGGGCGGCTGGGGCTCGGAGAGCGAGGCTCTCGGGTGTGCGGGACGGGCGGGGCTTGGAGAGCGGGGCTCTCGGGAGTGCGGGGCGGGGCGGCGCGTTCGGTGCTCGGGAGGACGGGGGCTCGGAAGGGGGGGAAGGGTAACCCCGGCAACCGGGCGTGGCCATTTCTCAGCCTCAAGCCGACTCACGCCTGTTCTCGGGGCTTGGCTCCATTTGCGGCTGCGGGCGATTCGCCCTCTCTCTCTCCTTCCCTCTGTCTCTCTCCCCATCTCCCCCCTCCCCCCTTCTCTCCCCCCTCCCCCCATTCTCTCCCCCTCTCCCCCCTCCCCCCTTCTCTCCACCCCTCTCCCCCTCCCCCCTTCTCTCCCTCCCTTCTCTCCCCCGCTCCTCCCTTCTCTCCCCTTCTCACCCCCCTTCTCTCCCCCACTCCCTGCCCCCTCCTCGCCCCCCTTCTCTCCCCCCCTCCTCTCCCCCACTCCCTCCCCCCTCCTCGACCCCCTTCTCTCCCCCCCTGCTCTCCCCTCCCCCTCCTCCCCCCTCCTCCCCCCCTCCGTCCCCACTCCTCCCCCCCTCCTCCCCCCTCCTCCCCCCCTCCCACCCCCCTTCCTCCCCCACCCCTCCCCCCTGCCCTCCCTCCCCCCTGCCCTCCCTCCCCCCTGCCCTCCCTCACCCTCCCTGCCCTCCCTCCACCTCCCTGCCCTCCCCGCCCTCTCTTCCCCCCAGTCTCTCTCTCTCTTCCCCCCAGTCGCTCTCTCTCTTCCCCCCAGTCGCTCCCTCTCTTCCCCCCAGTCGCTCTCTCTCTTTCCTCCAACAACAACATGCCCTCGAAAAAGCCTCGGCACCGCTGGGCACTTCAGCAAGTCTATATATATAAAACAGCTAGAAATTCGGTTGGTAGCGCCAGCAATTAGCGCCTAAAGAGCCCGAGAATTGGGGCGTTACCCAATTTTTGGTCGGGCGCAGTGAATATAGCGCCACCTCCCATATTGAGCATTCTTTTAGCGCAGTTGCTAACTCTTTGCGTGCGCCCACGGGCGCAGGCAGATCATGATATCATTTCAGTGTGCAATGCCTTTATGGCGCCCCGGACTGGATATTCGGTGGCGCCCGCAACCTTTCCACCTGGCACTATTAGTGACAGTTGGATGGAGCGTTCCAAGGCCATTCTCGGACGCGGGGGGCGCTTTAGCAAAAGGACAGCTTTGCAGCAAGGGATGCCAGATTGCAGCAAGGCTATGACATGGGTCCACAGTGAGAATGCATGCTGGCGGGGGGAACAAGTGGAAGGAAACAGTTGTAAAAGGTGAGAACCTTACCATCGCTGTCGACAAAGGGGTCGGCAGCTGCAGTGGTTACAGGACCACTCAGACGTCCTCCAAGAACCTGGTGGACTCTCTCCTCGAGATCCGTGAGAGTGACCACTTGTGGAGGTCCTCCACCGGTGCGAAGCTGGTCTTTGCCAATCCTCGCCAGCTTGGACTGCAGGGGATAGGAGGGGAAATTATGTTACATGATGCCCTGAGTGATCATCTCATGCCCCCCATGGTGGAGGAGCCCTTGCGTGATGCCCTGAGTGATCATCTCATGCCCCCCATGGTGCAAGAGCCCTTACATGACGCCTTGCGTCAAATATGCATGCGTGTGCCCAGAAAGGGCCATGTGTGCTTGCTGGCAGATGGCCAATGGGGCACAGGCCACCCTGTAGCCATCAAGTCAGGTGCAAATGAAGTGATGCAGAAGTTTGCAGAAACAACACCCACCCTCACGACCCGAGTGAGGTCATTGAATTTCTTTCTGCATTGGACAGGGCTCCTGGTCACCATGCTGCTGGACTTGACCCTCTGGCGTACATCCCTCCAAGCTCGTCGGTAGTCCTTATGATTCGGCCTCCTGCCATTGTCTGGGTGGAGAACATCTCGTTCCACTGCGGCCACCAATTGCTCCAGAGCCTCATTGGTGAAGCGCTCTGCTCTCTGTCTCACCTTCTCCATCTGGTCCAAGTTTTTAGCGCCACAGAAGGGCCTGCGCCGATTCTGAGGCCTGCAAGCAGCAGAGTGTGGATGCTGCAGCTGACTGACCCACCCCTTTAAGAGCTGGCCGGCGCCTGGAAGTCTCGTGGTCATCGGTAATTGAGAGCACCTGCGCTGCACCCGTCCGCTCTGATATTGGGTTGTGCTGTTAGTTTAGCGCCTTAGGAGTCTCGTGTAATGCCTGAATTCGCGCCTCAATCACCATTAGGGGCGATGCAACCCAATATCGCGCCAGGTGGAGATAAGTTGTGTTTGGCTATAAACTTTACACTGCACCAATTCTAACGCCCCAAGCGGGGCAAGACCCAATTTCTAGGCCAATGTCTCTCTGTCTGTCTGTCTCTCTGTCTGTCTGTCTGTCCGGCTATACAATCAAAAGTTATAGAGCGTACCTACACATATGTTGTATCAAAAGAAAGCTCATCATTAGGGGACTCTTGAAGGCATATTTACTTTTTGGTCGGACAAAAATTGTGCCGACGGTATCCAATAAACGTTCAAAATTCCGCTCATTATCCGCTCATTTGCATCGAGTGGGGGCAGGTTCATTGTGTGTGTGGGCGGGCCTTATCGTTCTGAACCGAGGTGAGTGGCCACCATCTTGATTCCAAACAGTTCATTTCTTTTTCCCACTTTCTGCGTGTTTCTTTTCAAATCTACATTTCCAGCAAAAAAAATTGCTTTTATTAAATTGTTCTTAAAAAAAATTAATTCATTTGTAAATATTTTCTATAACCTGATTCTTTTTCCTATCTTTCCCCGTTTTTGTAAGGCCTCAAAGCCTGGACCTATCCTGCCCTGCCACGCCCGAGCTAGGTAATTGTCCCATGGCTTGTGGCAAGCTCCTCCACCCTCACCCATTCTCCCCCGTCACATTACCCGGGGCAATGGCGTCACCCGCGAGGGGCACGCGACAGGCACAGGGTGCGCGCACAGCAGGCGACACACAGAAGCCCGAGGCATAAAGCGCGGGATCCAGCAGGTGAGATGCGGCTCCTCTCTCTCTCTCTTCCCCGCTCGGCGGTCTTGAAGCTGGCTTACACGGGAGAGCGGGGCTCGGGAGAGCGGGCAGGACTCGGGAGAGCGGGGGGCGGGACTCGGGAGAGCGGGGCTCGGCCTAACCAGGGCGCTGCGCTCGGCTGGGCCAAGTTAGTGCATGAGGCGGCACGGAGCTCTGCGGAGCCATAGCCGGCAGAGGGGAAAGGGTCTGCTGGCTCCCCCCTCCCATTCTCACCCCTCCCTTTCTCCCTCCTCCCATTCTCCCCTCCCTTTCCACCCCACAGCCCCTCCCCCCTCCCCCTCCCCCACACACACCCCTCCCCCCCCCACACCCCCCTCCGCCCCCACACCCCTCCCCCCCTCCTCCCACTTCCCCCCTCCCCCCACCCCCCTCCTCCCACTGCCCTCCTCCTCCACTTCCCCCTCCCCCTCCCTTTCGCCCTCCTCTCCCCTCCCCTTCCCCTTCCACCCAGCCCCCCTCCTCCCACTTGCCCCCTCCCCCCCTCCTCCCCTTCCCCCTCCCCCTCCCTTCCCCCCTCCCCTCCACTCCCCCCCTCCCCTTCCCCCTTCCCCTTCCCCCCTCCTCTGGCCTCCCATCCCCTTCCTCCCCCCTTCCCCCTCCCTTTCCCCCTCCCCTTCCCCTGCCCTTCCGCCCCTCCCTCCCCCTTCCCCCACTCCCGCCTTCCCCCCTCCCTGCCCCTTCCCCACTCCCTCTCCCCCCCATCGCCTCCCCATCCCCTTCTGCCCCTCCTCCTGCCCCCCTCCCCCCTCCTCCCCCTCCCCCTTACCCCCTCCCCCTCCCACCTCCCCCTCCCCGCTCCTCCCCTCCCCCCTCATCCCCTCCCCTCCCCCTCCCCCCTCCCCCTCCCCCACCTCCCCTCCCCAGTCGCTCAATCTCTTCCCCCCAGTCGCTCTCTCTCTTCCCCCCAGTCGCTCCCTCTCTGCCCCCCAGTCACTCTCTCTCTTCCCCCCTGTCGCTCTGTCTCTTCCCCCCAGTCGCTCTCTCTCTTCCCCCCAGTCGCTCTCTCTCTTCCCCCCAGTCGCTCTCTCTCTTCCCCCCAGTCGCTCTCTTTCTTCCCCCCAGCTGCTCTCTCTCTTCCCCCCCGAGTTGCTCTCTCTCTTCCCCCCAGTCGCTCTCCCTCTTCCCCCCAGTCGCTCTCTCTCATCCCCCCATTCACTCTCTCTCTTCCCACCCAGTCGCTCTCTCTCTTCCCCCCCATTCGCTCTCTCCCTTCCCCCCAGTCGTGCTCTCTCTTCCCCCCAGTTGCTCTCTCTCTTCCCCCCAGTTGCTCTCTCTCTTCCCCCCAGTCGCTCTCTCTCTTCCACCCAGTCACTCTCTCTCTTCCCCCCAGTCGCTCTCTCTCTCTCTTCCAACAACAACATGCCCTCAAAAGTCCCTCGGCACCGCCGGGCACTTCAGCCAGTATATATATATAAAAGGATAGTGGTGTCTGTCTGTCTGGGCATCACTCAAAAGTTATATAGCGTACCTACACATATGTTATATCAAAAGATAGGTTATGATTAGGAGGGTATACTAGGCATATTTACTTTTTGGTCAGACAAAAATTATTCGGACAGTAGACAAATAACGTTCAAAATTCCACTCATTAGCAGTTGGCCAATTATAAGGGGGAAAATCCGCTCATTAGCATTGACTGACTTGAAGGTTGACCAATCCTACGGGGGGAGCGCGCTGCATCATGGGGGGCATTTCATGGCGTGTGTGTGTGTGGGCGGGCCTAATCCTGCAGCCTCCCGAAACTTTGCCGCCATTTTGTTTATAACTGCAGCGTCACCACCAACACAACAAACCCCCTCATTGCGGCTCCGGCACAGTGTCCTGCTCCCTGCCCGATAGATCCAGAGGTGAGTTGGGGTCACTCGGGCCGGCCCTGGCAAATAATCAGCCCGAGATACACAGCGGAGGAGCGGCAGCGGCCCGCCGTCAACCGCGCATCCCAAGACACAGAGCGGGGGACCGGCCGGCCATAAACCACGCAGCCCAAAAATGCCCTGGCAACGCCGGGCCCCCCAGCTAGTAACTAATAAACAGAGAAGTCCAGCAGTGAAAGGTTATTTGTAGAAAGGCGTGTGGGACTGTGGAATGCACTGGCTCAGAGGAGCACAAATAAAACAAGGTTTAAAACCCGTCGGCGTGTGGGGGGAAGGGGAGAGGGAAATAACGAGCCACAGGTAAGATCACCTTAGAAACCATTGGCTCAGAATCTGCTTTAAATCCCCCTACTGTATTGAAACACATTTAATGTCATATTCACACATTGATGCATTAGAGCAATGAGAGTTAACGCTGTCTCTGATCCAAAATATCTGCTTTATGTATGTGAAATTCTCATTGCCGAGTTTAAACAATCAGTGCAAGCTCAGTGGTTCTTTGGTCTACGGGTGTGGTTGTCGTTTTGGGACATCGCATCAATTAAAATGCAAGTGGTCCCTGGTTCAAATCCTGGACCTGCTCCAACATTTTAATAGAACCAGTTTCCTCTGCCTGGAGATATTCCACAAGTCTTCAAATAATAACCGCCGAAAATCAGCCTGTGTTCAGTATAGCGTAGGAAAACGGCAATTTTATTCTTTAAAGCAGCAATTCAGTCCCAGAAGTGCCGAAGCTGTGAGGTCAATATATAAATCCGTTTGCTTCCAGAAGCCTGCTCCACATTTTCCACATTCTCAATCTCGGAGCTCGGGCAGGACATGCGGTAAAGGGACTTTATTAAAGGTGGTTTCTACGGTTTGGAAACAGAAATACTGAAATAAAAAGGATTTTTGGATGACTCCTTTTGGATTATAATGTTAGATCGAGGTTGGTGAGAGGTTAAAGTCTCAGGACTGTTAATCCAGTTGGAAGATAAGTAGCATGAAAATGTTATAGTCCCCAATTTAGACCATCTTTTCTCTCCCTGTTTGATCAAATTCTACCACTTTCTCAACCTAATATTTCACCCAGCTCTAATGGAAAGTTGATCGAATCGAGAGCTCCCTTCCTCCTTTCTCCCTTTCTTCCCACCTTGCTTCATTCCCATCCTCCTTGTCCGCGGTTTCCTGCCTCATTGGACAATGAGCCTGACTTTGATGTTAACTCTGTAATCGACATCTTATCAGTTCCAGTCTTACCCTCGTCTTTTTGCAAATTTATTAAAATCTATTTGATGGAAACTCTCCAACATAGTTGGGTAAAAATGTTCAAAGTTTATGACGTCAGGAAGCTCGTGCAGCCTTAGTTAAATTCAGCAGCTCGCGAACACATGAGAGTAATTCCTGCTGCAGTCTATCATATAAACCCAGCCAGTGTTACCCAATTAAACAACATAAACCAGTGCCCCAGCCCACCGCACTATAAAACAACCTGAAATATGCAAGTAAATGAACACGGATGAGTGTCATTGACAGTGCGCGTCTCTAGTGGTGTAATCATTTAGCGCGCGGTACTTATCTGACAGTACAGGCTCGGGAAATGCCGAGGTTGTGAGCTCGAGCCTCACCTGAAGCAGCCAATGTTTTTGCGGTGTGATATTTCTACCAGAGCTGATGTTATATTTGGTGTTTCTGGAAGCTATCTACTTATTAGCTGTTCCACGTGGGCACTTAGTTTCCTCAGGCCCACCGTGTTGCAATAACGGATGAGAGTTTTAGAGGAGCCCTTCAGTGTTACTTATTGACAGATCGAAAGTGGGTCCAGTTTTAACTGTTAAACCAGCAACTATCAGGCAAAGATTATTGTGCAGGAAATAGATTCAATTTCAACGCAGTGACTAAGATTTTGAGACAATCGAGAAGATGTGTAAACTGACGGGTTATCTGTATGAACAAACGAATTAGGAGCAGGAGAAGGCCACTCGGCCTCTCGCGCCTGCTCCACCATTCAATAAGATCATGGCTGATCATCGACCTCAACTCCACTTTCTCGTGTGATCTCCATATCCCATGATTCACCTAGAGTCCAACAATCTGTCTCTTTCAGCCTTGAATATACTCAAATACTCAGCATTCACAGCCCTCTGGGGCAGAGAATTCCAAACATTCACAACCCTCTGGGGCAGAGAATTCCAAACATTCACAACCCTCTGAGTGAAGACATTCTTAAGGAAGCTCGGAGCTGTTTGCCTGAGGATTGTCCCACGGATGTGAGAGGATGGATTTACCTTCCTTATCTGAAGAATGACGGAAAGTTTGATACATATTTAAAAAATTGTATTTTTTGTGTGCGTTTCATGAAACTTCTTAAATTAAAATGATGACTGAAATAATTCAGTATGAATTTAAACTTTGGATTTGGCGGCAATCGAAACCAGGTCTCCCGCATGGCCGGCGAGAATTCCACCCCATAACCACTAATGCTCAGCACACTCTACCGTTCAATTCTCCTATCACATTCTTGAATCTGTTAATGAAATAATAAAAGACAAAGCACAATACTGCAGAGTCTGGAAATGAAATTATTCAGAAAATGCTGTAAACACTCCGCAGGTCAGGGATCATCTGTGGAGAGGGAAACACAGGGTTAACGTTTCAGGTTGATGAGCTCTCCTCAGATCTAAGGTTTTGCACCAATCATTGAAAAAATTGCAGGTCATTTTATTAAAATTGATATTTCCACGCTCTGGTCAGTCTGATTTTTCAGAGACAGAGTTATTTTGTTGCTACATTTCACAAATTATAAAACAAGGCTGGGAGTCCAAACCAGAAACTCTTGTTTACTGAACAGGCCCTTTAACCAACTGAGTCACGGAATTTTAAGAGACAGGTAACTTTTCAGGAAGACGAAGGGTCATCGACCTGAAACATTAACTCTGTTTCTCTCTCCACAGATGTTGCCTGACCTGCTGAGTATTTCCAGCATTTTCTGTTTTTATTTCAGATTTCCAGCATCCACTGTATTTTGCTTGTGTGCCAAAGCATCTTCCCTGGGCTACAGGTATGGCAGGTTCCTCTGGTTGTGTTTATGTTTCATTCTCCATCTATGAGTTGTTTCTGAAACCGTCAGTTTGTGCTGCTTTGTGGGTGAGCGGCAGACTTGTAGCTATGTATTGCTCGCGCTCCCAGATTGACAATGTGGAAAATGCGCAGCAGGCTTCTGTAAGCAAGTGGATTTACATATTTAGCTCACAGTTTCCGCGCATCTGGGGCTGAATTCCCGCTTTTAATAATAAATACGCGGGTTTCTCACGGTGTACTTGACACAAGCTTGGCGCAGAATTTTTCACAGTAATTGTTTTAAATCTTTTGCAATGTCGTCAAACTGAGGGAATTCGGGATATTTGACTAAAGTGCCGGGGCTTATCCGGGATTTGGGTCCTCGCCTCTCGCATTTAAATCAGTGGATTATTCTGTGCGACAATCATACCGCTGGATGCCATCTCTCAATGTCTCCATCTCTATGTCTTGTCTCTCTGTGTTTTCTACTCATTCCTGTACCACTTGATAATGCTGTACATTTTATATGAACCGAGATTGGACGGACAGAAGCGGTCTGAAAGAAATTGTACGGCTTCATTGCCAGCGGCTCATTGGTCTCGGGGTTTGATTCACACTTTGGGGGGTTTCATTGGTTGATATGTGAGAGGTTTCCAGGTTGAAATGACAGAGAGGAAATCCACGGAGCCCTAAAGCTCAACTGCCGGCGCGCAAGTTAAGTGTAGGTCGGGGGCTTGCACCCGTGGGAAACCCCCGACCCAAATTACTGGGCCCATATGGCTTTAATGAAAAACAATTGAAGTATTTTTAGCAATCAATCACCTGTGATGGATGTAAGTATATTTGTGTATGTCCATATTAGATACAAATGTATTTGTGAGTTGCTATTGTGTTAGATGTAAATGCTTTTGCACCTCTGTTCATTACAAATATATTTAGATGTGTCTGTATTATTTATTAATGTATTGGGTGGGGAATCAGTGTCCGTTATAAATCTATTTCTCAGCGCTGCAAATGTCCAGTCCGACCCCATTCTGCCTTCTCATTGCCCCCACGTGGGACAGGGCAGACCACCTGTTACATTCGGATTCAACTTTTGCTTTTATTGATATTTAGAAAATGTGAGGTTTAGAAAGTAATAACTCTGCATCCATCAGCCTCTCTGATACCTCTTGACCGTCCCTTATTCTGTCTGATAGGTCCTGAGTGCACCCTAACCGCTCTAGAACCTCCTGAGCATCTCTTACCCTGTCTGGTAATTCCGCAGCGTCCTTTAGAATATCTGGTACATCCGGAGCGTCCTTTACACTGTCTGGTACATCCGGAGCGTCCCTTGCCCTGTCTGGTACATCCGGAGCGTCCCTTAATCTGTATGATACATCCGGAGCGTCCTTTACACTGTCTGGTACATCCGGAGCGTCCCTTACCCTATCTGATACATCCGGAGCGTCCCTTACCCTATCTGATACATCCGGAGCGTCCCTTACACTGTCTGTTACATCAGGAGCATGCCTTACACTGTCTGATCTATCCAGAGCGTCCCTTACTCTGTGTGATACATCCGCAGCGTCCCTTACCCTGTTTGGTACATCCGGAGCGTCCCTTACACTCTCTGTTACATCAGGAGCATGCCTTACACTGTCTGATCTATCCAGAGCGTCCCTTACTCTGTGTGATACATCTGCAGCGTCCCTTACCCTGTTTGGTACATCCGGAGCGTCCCTTGCCCTGTCTGGTACATCGAGAGCGTCCCTTAATCTGTCTGCTACATCCGGAGCGTACTTTACCCTACCTGATACATCCGGAGCGTCCCTTACCCTGTCTGTTACACCCAGAGCTTCCCTTCCTCTCTTTGTTCCCTACTGAGCGTGCATTATGCTTTTTGATAACCAGTTTGCAAAAATTGCATATTTCATGCTTCATCCGCAGCCATGTAGTGCTTCCCGTCGCTCACGCTCCTCAACTGTCTAGGGAGAAGCGCCAACTACCAGCTACAAAAAAAACACAGTTCTTCAGTTAACCTCCCCAGTTCACTTCTTTCCCCAAGGAGTTTACTTGTAAAATCGGGCTGCTTTGGTTCCAAAGGCCGACCCTGCTTTCCTACAGCTTGTCTGTCGAGCGGTCCCTCAGGTCTAAAGGTATCGACTGAGATTGCGGCGAATGGGACATGTGCCCCAGGAATAGCGGTGGGAGCAGAGCACATTTAGCGGTACGAGTAGGTGAAAGTGAATGTTAGATTAAGGTAATACCACAGGAAAGTTACAATGAAATTGAAGGAGGAAAGTAAAGGAGGGCTATTGATTGTGGAAGGAAGAAGAACCTGTATTATGTCTCGGATTCGAACCGAAGTTGCTGCGGCCACAACGCAGAGTGCGAACAACTATACGATCATGGTGCCACACGTCAGCAACTGTTTGTGGTTTTCTGCCTCATTGGAAAATGAGCCTGACTTTGATGTTAACTCTGTGATCGTCATCATATCAGTTCCAGTCCTAACCTCATCTTTCTGCAGATTTATTAAAATCTATTTGATGGAAACTCTCTAACATATAATAAAATCGCCCATTTAAACGATGTGAGTTAAAATAGGCGTTTTAATGGTGAGAGAAATATTTAGAGGAACAGAACAACTCCTGCAGCAATAGAAATCGAGTCAGTGCCCAGCTCTGCTGTTCAGGGCAATCCTCGCCTCCTCCTGTTTCATTTTCACACCGATGGGAGAAGCTGAGAGCGAACTCCAATCTACACTGGCTTTACACTGGTTAAGAGACAGACAACAAAGAGTAGGGATGAACGGGTCTTTTTCAGGATGGCAGGCTGTGACTAGTGGGGTCACTCAATGATCGGTGCTTCGGCCCCAGCTATTCACAATCTATATCAATGATTTAGATGAGGGGACTAAATGTAACATTTCAAATTTGCTCAAGGTACAATGCTAGGTGGCAGTGTCAGTAGTGAAGAGGATGTGAAGAGGCTTCAAGGGGATCTGGACAGGCTCAGTGACTGGGCGAGAACATGGCAGATGGAATATGATGTGGATAAATGTGAAGTTATCCACTTCGGTAGAAAAAACAGAAAGGCAGAGTATTTCCTAAATGGTGAAAAATTGGGGAATGCAGATGCTCAAAGGGACATGGGTGTCCTTGTATATGAGTCACTGAAAGTGAATGCGTAGGTGCAGCAAGCCATTAGGTTGGGAAATGGTATGCTGGCCTTCATTACAAGAGGATTTGTGTATAGGAGTAAAGACGTCTTACTCCAAGTATATAGGGCATTGGTGAGGCCACACCTGGAGTACTGTGTACAATTTTGGTCTCCTTCCCGAAGGAAGGATATACTTGCCATAGAGGGGGTGCAATGAAGGTTCACGAGATTGATTCCTGGGATAGCGGGACTGTCCTATGAGAAGAGATGGAGTAAACTAGAACTCAATTCTCTTGAATTCAGAAGAATGAGAGGGGATCTCATTGAAGCATACAGAATTATTTCAGAGCTTGATAGGGTGGATGCTGGGTGGCTGATTCCCTAGGCTGAGGAGTCTAGAACCAGTGGCCACCGTCTCAGGATAAAGGGTAGGCCATTCAGGACTGAGATGAGAAGACATTTCTTTACACAGAGGGTGGTGAATCTTTGGAATTCTCTACCCCAGGGGGCTGTGGAGGCTCAGTCATTGGGTATATTCAAAATAGAAGTTGATAGATTTCTGACGAGTAAGGGCATCAAGGGATATGGCGATAGGGCCGGTGAATGGAGTTCAGGCAGAAGATCAGGCCTGATCTCATTGAATGGCGGAGCAGGCTCGAAGGGCCGACTGGCCTACTCCTGCTCCAATTTCTTATGTTCTTATGTTCTTATACCGCTTGAAATATCAACTGAAAAAGCAAATGATGAGGCAGCTGGCAGAAAGGTTTAACTTTATCCTTTGGAAGTGAATCTAATTTCAAACTTTTATCGATCTTAGACCAGCGCAGTTTCCTGATTCGCACCAAGTCTGTACATTTATTTCTGTAAAACTTTATTCCTGCTCCCGCTCTACATAAAGAACACAGGGCCTTGCGCCATGGGCATTCAAAGACATTTCAACTCTTTCCATGTATCCTATATTTGTTTCAATCACACACTTCAAAAGAAATCTTAAGATTAAGACGGAACAGTTCCGATCTAACTGCACCGTAACAGCGGGCCAGTAGTTCACATTTAAACCCCCATTGGCAGCTAGGTAACGCTGCCTGTCGCTCACGCACTGCAAGAGTTTTCGGAAAAGCGCCAGCCAGCATCAAAACAAAACCCAGTTCTTCAGTTAACAAGATATCACAAGATTCTCCAAGGAAATTTCGTGAACAATCCGCCGCTGTCCTTCTAAAGTCCAGTCATGCTTTTGCAGCGCTTATCTGTCAAGCGGTCAGACAGATCAAAATGTATCGACTGGTTGTACACTGGTGCGAATGGGACATGTGCCTCCATGAACAGCGGTGGTAGCAGAGAGAACTAAACCACGTAAGCGCATGAAAGTGAATGTTAGATTAAGGTAATACCGCAGGCAACTGACAATGAAATGGATGGAGGGAAGTAAAGAATGGCTACTGATTATGGAAGAAGAAAAAGCTGGGAGAAGAGGCGGGTTTGCATTACGGAGTATCAGGCTCAGGCATGTGAGAGTGCGGGGTTTTAAATGAGTAAATAGGTTTTCACCTCCAAAAAAACATCTTTTTTCATGTCGTAAGATTTGATTTATCAGTCTGTTCCATTAGCAGGTGCCGCAGAGGACAGCAGATAAAAAGCGAGCTGTGACGTGATTTAGGTTTGAACCGAGGTTACTGCGGCCACAATGCAGGACACTAACCATGATGTGATCACAGTGCCACACGTCAGCTTCGCGTAGTTTTTCTGACCACAGCACAGTTGCGCACGGCCCGGGTATTTTTGCTGTTAAATATGAATAAAATGTGACGTATGTTTGCAGCTGTAGGTGTTTCTGTCCTGTTACTGTCATAAAACATAGAAACAGGAGGTGGCCATTCAGGCCCTCGAGCCTGCTCCGCTATTCAATTAGATCATGGCAGATCTGCATCTGAACTCCATCTACCTGAGATGATTCCATAAACCTTCACATCCTCGCCGAACACAAATTTATCGATCTCATTTTGAAATTGGCAATTGACCCCAGCCTGAACAGTTGTTTCAGGAATAGAGTTCCAGATGTCCACTGCCCTCTGTGTGAAGAAGCGCTTCCTTACATCATCCCTGAACGGGGTAGCTCTAATTTTACTGCTTCGCCCCATTGTGCTGGACCCTCCTACCAGAGGAAATAGATTCTCTCTCTATTAAACCTATTTGATTGCAGTTCTGACCGAACTCCACACTCCAGAACATTAACTGTCCCTCTGATCCTGTCCCTCTAATTTGGATTTTGAGCCCATGCTTCTTTCCCTGATGATTCTTTGCGCCCTGCCCCTGCAATTGAATTTGTTGTAGATCACTGGCAGCAGGCGGCAGAAGCGACAGGAAATGATGCTTCTCATGGCTGCCTCAGCCCCCTGCGGGAGCTCGTGGGGGTTTGATAATCTTCATGTGTCACGAAGTCAGAATGTGTGAAGCGGTGTTTCAGAATATGACCATATATAGAATAAAATCTAAATGTTTAAGACACAACTGGATTTCAGGAACCCGTCTCGCTCCAGATCATAAGGCCTCCTGTTGCTACTTTTACATCACATGTGTGTCTCAATAAATGGAAACCCCTCACAATAAACACTCTCACCTTTCACAGTTTAGCGGACGAGATTCTCGGAGCGAAGTGTGTGATCCTCTCATTTATTCATTTGTACAAAGTTCGGGAAAAGACGGAGTTGGAAATAATTTACAGGGAAATCATTTAAACTTATCTTCAAGGCTCGTGTCACCCACAGAGAAGCACAAACTCACGGATTCAGAGCTGTAACATACAGTGGGTTCCATGGTGCATTGGATATCGCCTTGGACGTCTAGTTAATTAGTGGAAAAAACATTCAAAAGTGGTGGGACCAAGTCCCATCAGAGTGGTTGTTTAGTCAGGTTTTGGTGACGATATTTTGCAGCAAAACCACAACTAGTTCACTGATGTCCTTCAAGAGATTAGCGTGCAAAGTTAAAGTACATGGGATTGGGGGTAAGGTACTGACTTGGATAGAGAACTGGTTGGCAGACAGGAAGCAAAGAGTTGGAAAAACCGGGTCTTTTTCCGCGTGGCAGGCAGTGACTAGTTGTGTACTGCAGGGATCGGTGCTAGGACCCCAACTATTCACAATATATATTAATGATCTAGACGAGGGAACTAGATGTAATATCTCCAAGTTTGCAGACGACACAAAGCAAGGTGGGCATGTGTGTTGTGAGGAGGATGCAGAGAAACTCCAGTATGATTTGGACAGGTTGGGTGATTGGGCAGATGCATGGCAGATACAGTGTAATGTGGATAAATGCGAGGTTATCCACTCTGGTGGAAAAAACAGAAAGACAGGTTATAATCTGAACGGCAATATATTGGGACAAGGGGAAGTGCAGCGATACCTGGGTGCCTTGCGCACCAGTCGCTGAAGATAAGCATGCAGGTGCAGCAGGCAGTTAAGAAGGCAAATGGTATGTTGGCCTTGAGAGCGAGAGGTTTCGAGTACAGGTGCAAGGATGTCTTGCTGCAGTTGTACAGGGCCTTGGTGAGACCACACCTTGAGTATTCTGTGCAGTTCTGGTCACCTTATCTGAGGAAGGATCTTCTAGCCATGGAGCAAATGCAGCGAAGATTCACCAGACTGATACCTGGGATGGCAGGAATGATGTACGAAGAGAGATTGGGTCGACAAGGCTTATATTCGCTAGAATTTAGAAGAATGAGAGGGGATCTCAGTGAAACTTCTTAAATTCTAGCAGGACTAGACAGACTAGATGCAGCAATGATATTCCCAATGGCGGTGGAGTATAGAACCAGTGGTCACAGTATAAGGATAAGGGGTAAGCCATTTAGGACTGAGATGAGGAGGAATTTCTTCACCCAGAGAATGGTGAACCTGTGGAATTCTGTACCACTGAAGGCAGTTGCGGACAATTCATTAAATATTTTCAAGCAGTTAGATATATTTCTTCAGGCCAAAGGGATTAAGGGATATGGAGAGAAAGCATGGACAGGGTACTGAATTTGGATGATCTGCCACGATCTCATTAAATAGAGGAAGAGGCTCGAGGGGCCGACTGGCCTACTCCTGCTCCTATCTCCTATGTTTCTATGTTTGAAGTACTGAGAATCGCCAATGAGGCCGCTTGAATTGTGATTAATTAACATGTCAGCTTCAATCTGCGCACCTCCTGGCAATATTTTCTTTAGTCCACGTGTGTTGTGTGGACAAACCCTGCGCATTCTGTCCTCTGGAGCTCAAACATTCTCTGGAGAAAAGAGAATCCGACCTTCTGGAACGGTACAAAGACATCATTTGAACCCGGGAACCTCTCCCATATCAGTCACTGAAACCCCCCGAGTGTGAATCAAACCCCGAGGCAAACGAGCCGCTGGAAACGAAGCCGTAAGATTTCGCTACCACCCACAGCTGATCAGCCATCCTTTCAGAGCGCTTCTGTCCATCCAATCCGCTTTCTTACACAATGGTCAACAATATCAAGCGGTTCACTAAATATTCCAAGTCAACAATATTAGTCTCACTTCACCAGACTCGGTTGGAAAGAGCGAATTTTACTTTTCTGAATTACTTTCCTTGCCGTCTCAGTCATTATTTCTTTATTTGCCCTTTTCTTCTGGTGCAATCCCAGGTTATATTTTTCCAATGAATGACATAAAGCGCAATTTGCTGTGAGGCCGAAATAGCTCAGTTGGGAGAGTGTTAGACTGAAAAAGATCTAAAGGTTCCTCAATCAATCTCTGGTTTTGGCAATTTTATGGTATTTCCTGTCACTTTCTTTGGTCTGAATCTCGAACTGAACGATTTACTCTGAAAATCTTTATCCGGAACTGAAGGGTTGGGTTTGAATAAATAAAGAAAAAAAGCCTTGCATTTCTATTTTGCATGTCACGACTACCGAACTCTTCAAAGCACTTTACAGAAGTGGAGTCACTGTTGTACTGTCGGAAATGCGGCAGCCAATTGCGCACAGCAAGCTCCCACAAACAGCAATGGGACAATGACCAGATCATCTGTTTTTGTTATGATGGTTGAGTGACATCTAGAGTGGGACATACTTATATCCTCTGTATTTAGTTTTTATTTCTCGATCACCTTCTGCCCTTTTCTCTGGTTTTTTCTCTCTCGGTACCGGGTGAACATTTGATTTGATGCATTTGTTCTAAACTGATGCCTTTTGCACATCTCGGGGCGGTCAGACACGCTCCGTCTGTCTGTTTCTGCTTGTGACCATTAACGGGAACAGGCCGCCAGTTAAACGTTTATCAGCAAACCGAAGAAACACAAATAAACAGAAAGATGTGTTACTCCACCCCAGTGCAAATGTGCAATGGATGTTATTGAAAATAAATTCCCCTGATATTCAGTAATTTTTTGTAAAGGCGTTATTAACACCGCCTCTAACCAACTGAGCTGATGGCCGCAAATACTCACCTCCAGTGGGTGCGAGCCCCAGGCTGGGCGGTTTGTGTTTTACTTCTCACACTGGCTGACAGAGTTGCTGTACAAAAAATCAACACGCAACTTCCCTTAAATATTGTTCCGATATAAAATAAAAATTGCCAAATAAAACCTGAATATGTAACTGGGAAATAACGGAAAAAGAGCACAATTCTGAAAAACACTGAGTTTCCCAGCTTGTAAACAGTTCCTTTTTATCAATTTAGGAGCGGTTTCTGTAACTGCGCATGATTTTGAACACGCAGCTTTCATTAACTGGCTTCAGACTGGGATACCATTGCGCCACAATGAACGGAGTAAAGTTGGGATCTATAGGAGTGAGGTCAGTGCAGACTGCGGCTCAGGTTCTCCGAGTGCGAGAGGTGGAAGCAGCAACAGCCAGACCACCTCAACAACAGTGCAGGATCCCCGCCCTCTAATTCAGCGATTCACCCTTTCCCTGAACACGTCATCTGATTGCCGATAATAAACGGAGCAGAGGTTTCCATAGTGTCGTGATTATCACGTTCACCTCTACACGCGAAATGTCCCTGGTTCGATCCCGGGTAGAAACATTATTTGGAACTTGCTGCAGAAGAGCCTCCAGGAGCGAAGAATGATGCCATTGTTTTCGGTCACCATCACGAACTCTGCTCCCTTGAAACTGACTCCATCCCTCTGCCTAACAATTTTTTGAGGCTGAACATCACTGTTCGCAACCTTGGTGTCATAACTGACCTTGAAATGAGCTTCTGACCACATATCTGCGGCATAACAATGGCCACCTACTTCCACCTCCGTAACATCGCCTGTATACACTCCTTCTTTTGCTCATGCGCTGCTGAAACCCTCATCCATGTCTTTGTTACCTCTAGACTTGACTGTACCAACGTACTCCAGGCTGGCCTCCCACATTCCACCCTACGTAAACTTGAGATCATCCAAAACTCGGCTGTCCGTGTCCCAACTCGCTCCAAGTCCCGTTCGCCCATCACTCCTGTGCTCGCTGACCTACATTGGCTCCCGGTTAAGCAGTGCCTCGATTTCATAATTCTCATCCTTGTTTTCAAATCTCTCCATGGCCTCGCCTCTCCCTATCTGTGTAATCTCCTACAGCCCCACAACACACGAGATATCTGCGCTCCTCTAATTCTGCCCTCTTGAGGATCCCTGATTATAATCGCTCAATCTTTGCTGGCTGAGCCTTCTGTTGCCGCCCTAAGCTCTGGAATTCCCTGCCTAAACCTCTCCGCCTCGCTACCCCACCTTCCTCCTTTAAGACGGTCCTTGAAACATATCTCTTTGACCAACTGCTCTAATTTATCCTTGTGTGGATCGGTTTCACATTTTTTGACTTACAACACTCCTGTGCAACGTCTTGGGACGTATTGCTACGTTAAAGGCGCTATGTAAATACAAGTTGTTATTTTTATTGTTGTTGAGCGCCACCGAGAGCCCGATGTACTCTCCAGATAACGAAAACCCTCGGTCCTACTCTGAAATTGAGCTGAGATTTTGTCGGATGTTTGACGCCCATTATGTGTGTGATACTGTCCATCAGGGCAATGGTAATTGAACATCCTGTATGGACGATCTCGCTCCATCAATGTTGAAGTTCGGCAGTTAAATTAATCTATAATTGTGGAGATGGGGTTTGGGCGGTTCTCTGTACGCAACTTGCGACGTTATAATTCTGAACAACGTGTTCAGGTGAATCGTTGTTTGTGTTCAACATGATGTAGGAAACTTGTACAGATAACCCGTGAGTTTATACATCTTCTCGTTTGTGTCAAAGGCTTAGTCACTGCATTGAACTCGAATCTAATTCCTGTGTATTATTCTTTGTCTGATAGTTGCTGGTTTAACAGTTAAAACTGACCCCACCTTAACCTCCTGTCAATAAGCAATACTGAAGAGCTCCTTTAAAACTCTCAACCGTTATTGCACCACGGTGGGCCTGAGGAACCTAAAAGCCCACGTGGAACAGCGAACAATAGCTAGTTTTCAGAAAGACCAGTTTTACCTTCTGCTCTGGTAGAAATATCAGAAAAGTATTGGCTGTTTTAGGTGAAATTCGAACTCACAACTTCGAGCAATTCCCGAAACTGTATCATTCACCTAACACACGCTAACTGATTGCACCACTAGGGCCACGAGCACTTGGTGGAAGTTATCCGTGTTCATTTGCTTGCATATTTCAGGTTGTCTCATAGTGCGGGAGCATAGGGGCACTGTTTAATGTTGTTTAATTGAGGAGCATTGGCTGGGGTTATATGCTAGAATGCAGCAGGAGTTACTCTCATGTATTCACGTGCTGGTGAATTTACCAAAGACTGCACCAGATTCCTGGTGTCCTAAGCACTGAACATTTTTACCCAACTCCTAATATATAGCCTGTAAAATGAGAACGGATGAAAATACATCACATGCAGAACACAAAATCTTTTTAAAGTTTTGCCTATGACTCGTTAACCATGTGAGTATTTCGCTGAGTCGGAAACAGAAAGTTAGCGGTTGATTAATGGCGATTAAAACAAACCTTTCACACAGTTTATTGAGTTTTGTGTAATTAATAAAACAAACAGTTTTCTGAAAGTTAATTCCTCGACGTGGAATGGAACCATCGTCGTATGGATAAGAGATTTACAGATGAACAGTTGCTTGTTCTGGGCTGTTCCTCTCATTATTTAGAGAGCAGCGGTTTCTGAAGTGTAACTTCCGTCTCAAGTACAACAGGTCCCCGGTTCAATCATCACTTGTAGGTAGAGATCAATAAAATATATTAACAGCCGCGCAGTATTCTCCTTTTCTTTACACCGTTCTGTACACACTCAAACTCTACAGAGATACCGACAGTGTGGGAGATCATTACAGGATCCTGCAGCGCTGCCTCAGTCAATAGCAACAATTCGGAGCCGCATTTGAGGCCCGGCAACAAACCCATTGTGTTGGTTTGCTGTTCTCCAGCTCACGGAGTGAGTGAGGCCGCGACAGCAGCAACTTTCAGGCCGCCTGTCCGTCCCGTTCTCTCCAAGCACCCGCTGCCGGCGGAAACCAGCGATTGCAGCTTCAGAGAGTGTACACTGCCCATCGCTGCTATGGAGTTGGGTAAAAATGTTCCATGTTTATGACGTCAGGAAGCTCGTGCAGCCTTTATTAAATTCAGCAGCTCGCGAACAGATGAGAGTAATTCCTGCTGCAGTCTATCATATAAACCCAGCCAATGTTACCCAATTAAACAACATAAACCAGTGCCCCAGCCCACCGCACGATAAAACAACCTGAAATATGCAAGTAAATGAACACGGATGAGTAGCACTCACAGTGCGTGGTCCTAGTGGCGCAATCATTTAGCGTGCGATACTTATCTGACAGTACAGGCTCGGGAAATGCCGAGGTTGTGAGCTCGAGCCTCACCTGAAGTAACTAATGCTTTTGCGGTGTGATATTTCTACCAGAGCTAATGTTACATTTGGTGTTTCCGGAAGCTATCTACTTATTAGCTGTTCCACGTGGGCACTTAGTTTCCTCAGGCCCACCGTGTTGCAATAACGGATGAGAGTTTTAAAGGAGCCCTTCAGTGTTACTTATTGACAGATCGAAAGTAGGTCCAGTTTTAACTGTTAAACCAGCAACTATCAGGCAAAGAATAATGTGCACGAAATAGATCCGATTTCAATGCAGTGACTAAGACTTTGGCACAATCGAAAAGATGTGCAAACTCACGGGTTATCTGTACGAACATACGAATTCCAAACATTCACAACCCTCTGAGTGAAGACATTCTTAAGGAAGCTCGGAGCCGTTTGCCTGAGGTTTGTCCCACGGATGTGAGAGGATGGATTTACCTTCCTCAACTGAAGAATGACGGAAAGTTTGATACATATTTAAAAAATTGCATTTTTTGTAGTGTGTTCCTTAAAACTTCTTAAATTAATTACTGAAATACTTCAGTTAGAATATAAAGTTTGCATTTGTCGGGAATCGAACCCAGATCTCACCGCATTGCCAGGCGAGAATTCTACCCCTGAACTCTACCCCTGAACCACCAATGTCCAGCAAACTCCACTGTTCAATTCTTCTGTCGCATTCTTGATTCTGTTAATGAAAGAATAAAATGCAAAGCAAAATACTGCAGAGTCAGGAAATGAAATTATTCAGAAAATGCTGCAAACACGCCGCAGGTCAGGGATCATCTGTGGAGAGGGAAACACAGGGTTAACGATTCAGGTCGATGAGCTCTCCTCAGATCTAAGGTTTTGCACGAATCATTGAAAAAATTGCAGGTCATTTTATTAAAATTGATATTTCCACGCTCTGGTCAGTGTGATTTTCCAGAGACAGAGTTATTTTGTTGCTTAATTTCACAAATTATAAAACAAAGCTGGGAGTCCAAGCCAGAAACTCCTCTTTACTGAACAGGCACTTTAACCAACTGAGCCACGGAATTTTAAGAGAGGTAACTTTTCATGTCGATGAAAGGTCATCGACCTGAAACGTTAGCTCCGTTTCTCTCTCCACAGATGCTGACTGACTTCCTGAGTATTTCCCGCATTTTCTGTTTTATTTCAGTTTTCCAGCATCAGCAGTATTTTGCTTTGGTGCCAAAGCATCTTCCCTGGGCTACAGGTATTGCAGGTTTCTCTGGTTGTGTTTATGTTTCATTCTCCATCTATGAGTTGTTTCTGAAACCGTGAGTTTGTGCTGCTTTGTGGGTGAGCAGCAGACTTGAAGCTATCTCCTGCTCACTCTCCCAGATTGACAATGTGGAAAATGCGCAGCAGGCTTCCGTAAACATGTGGATTTACATATTTACCTCACAATTTCCTCACATTTGGGGCTGAATTCCCGCTTCTAATAATAAATACGTGGGTTTCTCATGGTGTACTTGGCACAAGCTTGACGCTGAATTTTTCACACTAATTATTTTAAATTTTCTGCAATGTCGTCAAGCTAAGGGAATTCGGGATATTTGACGAAAGTGCGGGGGCTCATCCGGGATTTGGGTCCTCGCCTCTCGCATTTAAATCAGAGGATCTTTTGTGCGACAATCATACCGCTAGATGCCATCTCTCAATGTCTCCGTCTCTGTGTGTTGTCTCTCTGTGTTTTCTACTCATGGACGTCCCAGGCTTTCTTGAACGGCCAAAGCTTTTCTGACCTGGATCACCAGCAGAAAAGGGTAAAGGAAGACCTAATTAAAACTTCAATTTTTTTTAACAAAACATCACATTTTTAAAATAACTTTAAATTACATAAAATAACTATTTTAAACAAAAATTTAAATTTTGAAAAAAATAATTACTGTTTTTAACGCGGCTAAAAATAAACTTATCTTTCATTTAAGTATTTAAAAATAATAAACCTGTGGAAAAAATGTTATAGTTTTATTTAATTCACCACTTACCATGTTAAAATCAGGCGTTGTGACTGCTTTTTAAACGCATAGCTGCAAGAGACTTACCCTCCAGGAGAAACCTGTAAAAAAAACGAAGTTCCAGGCGTGCACGTTGCCCCTCCGGTGCACGCATTCGACCTGTGAAACCCTTCCTTCAAGGGAATGGAAGTTCCGGTTTCCAGTGCATGAGCAGTGCATGGATGAAACCGGCATATTCGTTGGCGCTATGCGGGAATACCCAGCGCATACTCATCCGTGGGGCACCGAGTTCCTGGCCCTATATGTTGGAGAGTTTCCATCAAATAGATTTTAATAAATCTGCAGAAAGGCGAGGTTAAGACTGGAACTGATAAGATGTCGATCAAAAAAAATATATTCCACTGAGAAGAAAAGGGTGTAAAAGAAAAGACAGCCATCCGTGGCTAAGTAAAGAAATTAAGGATAGTATTCGACTAAAAACAAGGGCATATAAGGTAGCCAAATCTAGTGGGAGGATAGAGGATTGGGAAAACTTTAAAAGACAGCAAAAAATAACAAAAAGATTGATTAAGAAAGGGAAGATAGATTATGAAAGTAAATTAGCAAAAAATATAAAAACAGATAGTAAGAGTTTTTATAGTTATATAAAAAGAAAAAGGGTGGCTAAAGTAAATGTTGGTCCCTTAGAGGATGGGACCGGGAAATTAATGGTGGGAAATATGGAGATGGCAAAAACACTGAATGAATATTTTATATTAGTCTTTACAGTAGAAGACACTAAGAATATCCCAACATTGGACAAACAGGGGGCTAAAGGGGGGGGGGAGGAGCTAAACACGATCAAAATCACTAAGGAAGTGGTACTCGGTAAAATAATGGGACTCAAGGTGGATAAATCACCTGGACCTGATGGCTTACATCCTAGGGTCTTGAGGGAAGTGGCGGTAGGGATTGTGGATGCATTGGTAATAATTTTCCAAAACTCCCTGGACTCGGCAATGGTCCCGGCAGACTGGAAAACTGCTAATGTAACACCCTTATTTAAAAAGGGCAGTAGACAGAAGGCTGGAAACTATAGACCGGTAAGCCTAACATCTGTGGTAGGTAAAATTTTGGAGTCCATTATTAAGGAGACAGTAACAGGACATTTGGATAATTATAATTTAATAGAACAAAGTCAGCATGGTTTCATGAAGGGGAAGTCATGTTTGACAAATTTGCTGGAGTTCTTTGAGGAAGTAACATATAGGGTGGATAAAGGGGAACCAGTGGACGTAGTGTATTTAGACTTCCAAAAGGCATTTGACAAGGTGCCACACAAAAGATTATTGCTTAAGATAAAAAATTACGGGATTGGGGGTAATATTCTGGCATGGATAGAGGAATGGCTATCTAACAGAAGGCAGAGAGTTGGGATAAATGGTTCATTCTCAGACTGGCAATCAGTAACTAGTGGTGTTCCGCAGGGGTCAGTGCTGGGTCCCCAACTCTTTACAATCTTTATTAACGATTTGGAGGAGGGGACCGAGTGTAACATATCAAAGTTTGCAGATGATACTAAGATGGGGGGGAAAGTAGTGAGGGAGGAGGACGTAAAAAACCTGCAAGGGGACATAGACAGGCTAAGTAAGTGGGCAGAGATTTGGCAGATGGAATACAATACTGGAAAGTGTGAGGTTATGCACTTTGGCAGGAAAAATCGTAGAGCAAGTTATTATCTTAATGGCAAGAAACTGGAAAGTACTGAATTACAAAGGGATCTGCGGGTCCTGGTGCACGAAACTCAAAAGGTTTGTATGCAGGTGCAGCAAGTGATTAAGAAGGCCAATGGAATGTTGGCTTTCATTGCTAGGGGGATAGAATATAAAAATAGTGAGGTATTGCTTCAGTTGTACAAGGTATTGGTGAGGCCGCACCTGGAATATTGCGTACAGTTTTGATGTCCAAACTTAAGAAAGGACATTACTTGCTCTCGAGTCAGTACAAAGAAGGTTCACTCGGTTAATCCCGGGGATGAGGGGATGGACATATGAGGAGAGGTTGAGTAGATGGGGACTCTACTCATTGGAGTTCAGAAGAATGAGAGTCGATCTTATTGGATCATATAAGATTGTGAAGGGGTTGGATCGGGTGGATGCAGGGAAGATGTTCCCGATGATGGGTGAAACTAGAACTAGGGGGCATAGTCTTAGAATAAGGGGCTGCTCTTTCAAAACTGAGATCAGGAGGAACTACTTCACTCAGAGGGTGGTAGGTCCATGGAATATGCTGCCCCAAAAAGCTGTAGAAGATACATCATTACATAAATTTAAAACAGAAATAGACAGTTTCCTAGAAGTAAAGGGAATTAAGGGTTACGGGGAAAGGGCAGGAATTTGGACATGAATCTAGGTTCGGATCGGTCATGGCCCTCTGGGTAGCAAAGCGGGCCCAGGGGCCGTGTAGCCTGATCCTGCTCCTATTTCGGTGTCTAATTCTGTTAGATTCAGGAGTTGGTTCTGTGATAGTGGATTAGCAGTTAGGATCAGATCAGCCATGATCTTATTGAATGGCGGAGCAGGCTCGAGGGGCCGATTGGCCTACTCCTGCTCCTATTTCTTATGTTCTTATGTTCTTATGATTACAGAATTAACATCAAAGTCAGGCTCATTGTCCAATGAGGCAGGAAACCGCGAACAAGGAGGATGGGAATGAAGCAAGGCGGGAGGAAAGGGAGAAAGGAGGAAGGTGTTGTCGATTCGATCAACTTTCCATTAGAGCTGGGTGAAATATTAGGTTGAGAAAGTGGGAGAATTTGAGAAAACAGGGAGAGAAAATATGGTTTAATTTGGGGAATATAACATTTTCATGCTACGTATCTTCCAACTGGATTAACAGTCCTGAGACTTTAACCTCTCACCAACCTCGATCTAACATTATAATCCAAAAGGAGTCATCCAAAAATCCTTTTTATTTCAGTATTTCTGTTTCCAAACCGTAGAAACCACCTTTAATAAAGTCCCTTTACCGCATGTCCTGCCCGAGCTCCCAGATTGAGAATGTGGAAAATGTGGAGCAGGCTTCTGGAAGCAAACGGATTTACATATTGACCTCACAGCTTCGGCACTTCTGGGACTGAATTGCTGCTTTAAAGAATAAAATTGCCGTTTTCTTACGATATACTGAACACAGGCTGATTTTCCGGCGTTAATTATTTGAAGACTTGTGGAATGTCTCCTGCCGAGGAAAGTGGTTCTATTAAATTGCTGGAGCACGTCCAGAATTTGAACCCGGTACCTCTTGCATTTTAATTGATGCGAATTCCCAAAACTACAACCACACCCCTAGACCAAAGAATCACTGAGCTTGCACGGATTGTTTAATCTCGGCAATGAGAATTTCACATACATAACGCAGGTATTTTAGATCAGCGACAGCGTTAAATCTCATGGCTCTAATACATCAATGTGTGAATATGATATTAAATGTGTTTCAATACAGTAGGGGGATTTGAAGCAGATTCTGAGCCAATGGATTCTAAGGTGATCTTACCTGTGGCTCGTTATTTGCCTCTCCCATTCCTCCCACACGCTGACGGTTTTTAAACCTTGTTTTATTTGTGCTTCTCTGAGCCAGTGCATTCCACAGCCCCACAAGCCTTTCCACAAAAACCCTTTCACTGCTTGACTTCTCTGTGTATTAGTTACTAGCTGAAGTGCCGGCAGTGCCGAGGGATTTTTGACGGCATGTTGTTGTTGGAAGAGAGAGAGGGAGCGACTGGGGGGACGAAAGAGAGCGACTGGGGGGAAGAGAGAGAGCGACTGGGGGGAAGAGAGAGAGAGCGACTGGGGGGAAGAGAGAGCGCGACTTGGGGGAAGAGAGAGAGTGACTGGAGGGGAAGAGAGAGAACGACTGGGGGGGGAAGAGAGAGAGCGCCTGGGGGGCAAGAGAGAGAGCGACTGGGGGGGATGAGAGAGAGTGACTGGAGGGAAGATAGAGAACGACTGGGGGGGGGGAGAGAGAGAGCGACTGGGGGGAAGATAGAGCGTGACTGGGGGAAAGAGAGAGAGCGACTGGAGGGGAAGAGAGAGAGCGACTGGGGGGGGGGAGAGTGAGAGCGCCTGGGGGGCAAGAGAGAGAGCGACTGGGGGGGAAGAGAGAGAGTGACTGGGGGGGAAGATAGAGAGCGACTGGGGGGGAAGAGAGAGAGCGACTGGGGGGAAGAGAGAGGGCGACAGCGGGAAGAGAGAGAGCGACTGGGGGGAAGAGAGAGAGCGACTGGGGGGAAGAGAGAGAGCGACTGCGGGGAAGAGAGAGAGCAGCTGGGGGGAAGAGAGAGAGCGACTGGGGGGAAGAGAGAGAGCGACTGGGGGGAAGAGAGAGAGCGACTGGGGGAAGAGAGAGTGCGGCTGGGGGAAAAGTGGGAGCGACTGGGGGGAAGAGAGAGAGCGACTGGGGAGAAGAGAGAGAGCGACTGGGGCGAAGAGAGAGAACGAATGGGAAGAAGGCAGAGAGCGACTGGGGGGAAGAGAGAGAGCGACTGGGGGGAAGAGAGAGAGCGACTGGGGGGAAGAGAGAGAGCGACTGGGGGAAAGAGAGACAGCGAATGGGGGGAAGAGAGAGAGCGAATGGGGGGAAGAGAGAGAGTGATGGGGGGATGGGGAGGGAGGGGGAGGGGGAGGTGGAGGGGAGGGGGAGGGGGAGTGGGGAGGGGGAGGGGGGATGGGGAGGGGGGAAGAGAGAGGGTGAGGGGGTTGGGGGGAGGGGGAGAAGGAGAAGGGGGGGCGATGGGGTGGAGGGGGGAGGGGGAAAGGGGGAGGGAGGTGGAAGGGGGAGTGGGGAAAGGGGAGGGAGTGGGAAGGGGAGATGAAGGGGAGGGGGAAGGGGAAGGGGGGAATGTGGAGGGTGGAAGGGGAGGGGGAGGGGGGAAGGGGAAGGGGGGAGGGGAGGGGACGGGGGAAGAGGGGGGAGGGGGAAGGGGAGGAGGGGCGGAGGGGGGAAGGGGAGGAGGGGGGAGGGGTGTGTGGCGGAGGGGGGTGTGCGGGGGGAGGTGTAGGGGGTGTGGGTGGGGGGAGGGGGAGCGGGGGGGAGGTGGAGGGGGTTGTGGGGTGGGAAGGGAGGGGGGAGAAAGGGAGGTGGGGAGAAAGGGATGGGGGGTAGCCAGCAGACCCTTTCCCCTCTGCCGGTGATGGCTCCGCAGAGCTCCGTGCTGCCCCACGCACTGACATGGCCCAGCCGAGCGCAGCACCCCGGTCAGGCCGAGCCCCACTCCCCCGAGTCCCGCCCCCCACTCTCCGGAGTCCCCCCCGTTCTCCCGAGCCCCGCACTCCCGCATAAGCCGGCTTCAAGACGGCCGAACTGTGAAGAGAGAGAGACGCCGCATCTCACCTGCTGGCTTCCCGCGCTTCATGCCTCGGGCTTCTGTGTGTCGCCTGCTGGGCGCGCACCCTGTGCCTGTCCCATGTCCCTCGCGGCCGACGCCGTTGCCCCGGGTAACGTGACAGGGGAGACTGGGTGAGGGGGGAGGAGCTTGCCACAAGCCGTCGGACAATTACTTAGCTCGGGCGTGGCTGGGCAGGAGATGGCCAGGCTTTGAGGCCTTACATAAACGGGGAAAGGTAGGAAAAAGAATCAGGTTATAGAAAATATTTAGAAATGAATTAACTTTATTTAAAAACAATTTTATAAAAGCAATTTTTTTTTGCTGGAAATTTAGGTTTGTAAAGAAAGACGCAGAAAGTGGGAAAAAGAAATGAACAGTTTGGAATCAAGATGGCGGCCACTCACCTCGGTTCAGAAGGATAAGGCCCACCCACACATGCACCGATTGGTCAACCGTCAGGCCGCTGAACTGTAGGATTCATCAATCATCATGTCACTCAACTGTAGGATGGCCCGCCCGCACACACAATGAACCCGCCCCCACTCGATGCAAATGAGCGGAATTATGAAGGTTATTTGGATACCGTCGGCACAATGTTTGTCCGACCAAAAAGTAAATACGCCTACAGGACTTCTCTAATGATGAACTTTCTTTTGATATTAGGTATGCTATATAATTTTTGATTGTATTGCCGGACAGACAGACAGACAGAGATACAGCCAGACAGAGAGACATAGGCCTAGAAATTAAGTTGATTGTGCCACCAGTTTGCGCCCAAAGAGGCCACTCAGAGGCTTTAGCGCCACTGGCCACAACCACCGCGATATTTAGCAGGGCGCTAATGGCGGCGTTAGCCTGTAGCGCTGCGCCACCACCGATGACGTAATCGGTGTGCGCAGTGCCCCGCTACCACCCCGAACGCCATATTAGGTCGCGCCGGCCTCTTCCGCGCCGGCCGCAAATAGCGACCGGTACACAGGGGCCAACCTGTGGTGGTAGTGCCGCCAATTAAGGTGGAGGTGCGGCCGGCCGCTTTTTGGCAGCCGCCTGCCTGCACCTCCATCCCCGGCCTCCTACACCTCCCCCCCCGCGGCATTGCCGGCTGTTTCCCGAGAGCCCGGCACTTCACCTTGGTGCCGGGCTCATTTGCCGGCACTCGCGAGCGGGGATTGCGCTGTTGCAGGCACCTCCCCCTTAACAGTGGGAGGAAGGCCTGCAGTACCGCAGCATGCCGTGCCACAGCGGGATGGCGCTGCGGCACTTTGCGCGCCATTATTCAGTTTCAGCGCCCCAAGTGGGGTGCCGGAAGCCTCGTATAGCAGCCCGGTTCCATTTGGGGCACAGAAACTGAATATCCCAATGGCGCAAGTGGCTCCGCGCGCAGCGATAATTCCGGTGCCCAGGCGACCTTGGCGCCCCAAACTGAATTTTTAGCCCATACTGTTTTATATATATAGATAGATGATAGATGAAGCACCTTGAGGTGCAATGGTGGCGTTTGTGACGTCAAATTAAAAGGCGGCAATTTGGAAATACGTTGGCGTCTCAATTTCTTTTTGCACAGAATTGAACCGGAATCTTTCAAGATGGACTATTGTATTTGCTGCATCACAATAAAACATATCTTGCGATAAATGCTGGCTCATTAGCTCCCCAGTGTCAGAGGAAGGATGGTCTGATCTCCTCATTTATTTCATGTAAGACACAAACACAGGGTAATCATTCAGAATCACCTCACAGATTGACGCAGATATAAACAAAGTGGGAGATACAGATAGCAATGGGACACATGGCGGAATTGACAAGAGAACTGGAGAAATACAAAACGGCCTGAGGCTCCAGAAGACAGTGGCCGGTAGCTCATAGATATCAGTGAGTGAAGGCAAGCATATGGATCGGGTTTCGGCCCCATGGCTTAGCTGCTCAAAGCGTTTGTCTAATAAACAGGTAGATCCTGGGTTCGACTCCCAGCGGGGCCTTTATTTTCTTAATGACTCTGTAGGGGTGACATTCTTCCCGTGTGAAAAGGCTACAGTCTTTTTAAATGTAACTGCGGCTGCTCTAGTTACCATTCTGGATGAAGGCTCCAGTCGCTGCGGGTGTGGCTCGAATTCCACTGCTTCCTAATTATTGGCGGTGCTCATTTTGGCATTTAGCAGAAATCCATCTTTTCTAATCAGTGCCGTGCGCTCCTTTGTTGTGCTCAGAGCAAAGCTCCAGCAGTTGATGTGTGGCACTGTGAACCTCTAGTGTTTAGTACCCTGCGTTGTAACAGCCGACAACCTCGGTTCGAATCTGAATTACCGCACTGATTTTTCTTCCTTCCACAATCAATAGCCTTCCTTTACGTTACTCCTTCAATTTCACTGTAACTTTCCTGCGGTATTACCTTAATCTAATATTCACTTTCTCCTACTTAAACCGCTAAGTGTGCTCCACTAAAACTGCTGTTCCTGGGGCACATGTCCCATTCGCCCCAATCTGAGTTGGTGCTTTGAAACCACTTGATACATTTAGACCCGCGGGACCGTTCGACAGTCAAGTTCTGCGAAAGCAGGGCCAGCCTTTGGAACCAAAGCAGCCCGAATGTACAAGAAAATTCAATCGGAAATCAAGTGACCTGTGGAGGCTAACTGAAGAACTGGGTTTTATTTACCTGGTAGTTGGCTCTTTTCCCTGAACACTTGAGTAGCGTGAGCGACGGGAAGCACTACATAGCCGCTGATGAAGGGAGAAATATGTAATTTTGGCAAACTTGTTATCAAAAAGGATAATGGACGCTCAGGAGTTGTCAAGGAGAGTAATGGACACTGCGGATGCAGCAGACAGTGTAAGGGACGCTCCGGATGTAGCAGACAGTTTAAGGGACGCTCCGGATTTACCAGACAGTGTAAGGGATGCTCCGGATGTATCAGATAGGATACGGGACGCTCTAAATGTACCAGACAGGGTAAGTTACCCTCCTGGTGTACCAGACAGTGTAAGGGATTCTCGGGATGTATCAGATAGGGTAAGCGACGCTCCAACAGTAACAGACACGGTAAGGGATGCTCAAGAAATTCTAGAGCGGGTAAGGGACTCTCAGGGCTTATCGGCCAGGGTAAGTGCCGCTCAGGCGTTATCAGAGAGGCTGATGGATGCAGAGTTATTACTTTCTAAACCTCATATTTTCAAAGTATCAATAAAAGCAAAAGTTGAATCCGAATGTAACAGATGGTCTGCCGTGTCCCACGTGGGAGCAATGAGAAGGTAGAATGGGGCCGGACTGGACAATTTGAAGTGCTCAGAAATACATTTAAAACTGACACAGATTCCCCTAACCAATACATTACTAAATAATACAGATACATCTAAATATATTTGTAACGAACTGAGGAGTAAAAGCATTTACATGTAACACAATAGCAACTCACAGATACATTTGTATCTAATTTCACCACACACAAATATACTTAGAACCATCAGAGGTGATTGTTTGCTAAAAAAACTACTTTAATTGAGTGTCTTTAAAGCCATGATATTTACATGGCAGTTTGCATTGACCTTCCTCCAAAGCCGCTGGGGATTGTTGGAGAATGATTTGGGCCCTGATCGATTGTTTGTTAGGCCGATTGGCACAAGTTTTGACCGCATGTCGAATATTACAAGTCGACATTAAAAAGGGGCTCAGGCGGGACCGTTCGCAAATTTCAATCTACAATCCCCATGCGAGATTCATACCCCTAGATTTAAGAGCCACTCTGTCTAGAATGCAGACCCAATCAACTGGTTATCAAACCTAAAATCAAATGGATATCTCATGTATTGTCCCTTGCATTTTGACTGATTCAGGTAAGCAGAGTATTGGAGACAGCAGTTTTGCATTCCCAATACCAATGCTCTGTCACGTGTGCCCGCGGTTCCAAACCCTCTTTTTACTGTCGGTGACTTGCCCGGAATGTGATTGGCGTAGTGTTAGAATCGCAGCACAGCCCTTCCCACTGTCGCTTCCTCTAAATCTCCGCCCAGGATTTTCACCAGTGCAATGTTCATCAGCTGGAGCTACTGTTTAACTTGTTCTCGGCATTAACTGTGCTGATCTTTTAACTTGTTCCACTACAAGGCATCTCCAAATTTGTCGATTGCACCTCGAGGGCATTTTTCATATGTAAACCAGTAACATCTGCTGCAGGAGGCAGATTCAATTTCAGCGGTTCCAACAACAATGAGCCGATTGATATTAACTTCGACCATCCTCACCTACATGCTACCGATGCAAATCTCTGCGCTCCTCTGCTTCAGTGATATATTGTTTCGCAGCGATGGGCAGTTTACGCTCTCTGAGGCTGCAATCGCTGCTGTCTGCCGGCAGCGAGCGCTTGGAGAGAACGGGGCCGGACAGGCGGCCTGAACTTCGCTGCTGTCGCGGATCTCACTCACTCCCGGAGCTGGGGAACAGCAAACAAAGTCATGGGTTTGTTGCCGCGTCTGAAATGCAGCTCCGAACTGTTGCTATTAACAGAGGAAGCGCTGCCGGATCCTGTAATGAGCTCTCACGCTGTCGGTATCTCCCAACAATGGCTTGTGAAGAAAAGCCCGCGAAAGTGACTATAAATACTGACTGAACCTCCGGTCCCACCGCTCCCGGCAATGGCGCTGCCGTCATATCCCTTGATGCCCTGACTTGGCAGAAATCTATCGACTTCTGTTTTGAATACACCCAATGACTGAGCCTCCACACCCCTCTGGGGTAAAGAATTGCAAAGATTTACCATCCTCTGTGTGATGAAATGTCTTCTCATCTCAATCCTGAATGGCCTACCATTTATCCTGAGACTGTGGCCCCTGAGTCTAGACTCCCCAGCCTTAGGAAACATCCTCCCAGCATCCACCCTATCAAGCCCTGTAATAATTTTGTATGCTTCAATGAGATCCCCTCTCATTCTTCTGAATTCAAGTGAACACAGGCCTAGTTTACTCAATCTCTTCTCATACGACAGTCCTGCCTTCCCAGGAATTAATCTCATAAAACTTCGTTGCACTCCCTCTGTGGCAATTATATCCTTCCTTAGGAAAGGAGACCAAAATTGTACACAGTACTCCAGGTGTGGCCTCAACAAGGCCCTATATAATTGGAGTAAGACTTCTTTACTCCTTTACTCAAATCCTCTTGTAATGAAGGCCAGCATACCATTTGCCTTGCAAGTGGTTTGCTGCACTTGCACATTCACATGCAGTGACCCATATACAGGGACACCCAAGTCCCTTTTAAGCATCTGCATTCCCCAATTTTTCACCATTGAGGAAATTCTCTGCCTTCCTGTTTTTTCTACCAAAGTGGATAACTTCACATTTATCCGCATTATATTCCATCTGCCATGTTCTCGCCCACTCACTGAGCCTGTCGAGCTCCCCTTGAAGCTCCTTCACATTCTTTTCGCAACTGACACTGCCACCTAGCTTTGTATCATCAGCAAACTTGGAAATGATACATTTAGTACCCTCATCCAAATCATTGATATAGATTTTGAATAGCTGGGGCCCAAGCACCGATCCTCGCGGTGCCCCACTAGTCACAGCCTGCCATCCTTAAAAAGACCCGTTCATTCCTACTCTTTGTTTTCTGTCTGTGAACCAGTGTAAAGCCCGTGTAGATTGGAGTTCGTTCTCAGCTTTTCCCACCAAGGTGAAAATGAAAAAGAAGGAGGCGAGGATTGCCCCGAACAGCAGAGCTGGGCACTGACTCGATTTCTATTGCTGCAGGAGTTGTTCTGTTCCTGTAATATTTCCCTCACCATTAAAACGCCTGTTTTAACACACAGGCATTAAATGGGCTGTTTTATTATATTTTCGAGAGTTTCCTTCAAATAGAGTTTAATAAACCTGCAAAAAGACAAGGTTAGGTCTGGAACTGATAAGATGTCGATCACACAGTTAACATCAAAGTCAGGCTCATTGTCCAATGAGGCAGGAAACCGCAAAAAAGGAGGATGGAAATGAAGCAAGGCGGGATGAAAGTGAGAAAGGAGGAAGGAGCCCTCGATTCCACCTCCTGTCCATTAGAGCTGGGTGAAATATTAGGTTGAGAAAGTGGGAGAATTTTACCAAACAGTGAGAGAAAATATTGTCTAAGTTGGGGAGTAACATTTTCAGGCTATGTACCTTCCAACTGGATTAATAGCCCTGAGACTTTAACCTCTCACCAACCGCGATCTAACATTATAATCCAAAAGGAGTCATCCAAAAATCCCTTTCATTTCAGTATTTCTGATCCAAACCTTAGAAACCACCTTTAATAAAGTCCCTTTACCACATGTCCTGCCCGGGCTCCCAGATTGAGAATGTGGAAAATGTGGAGCAGGCTTCTGGAAGCAAACAGATTTGCATATTGACCTCACAGCTTCGGCACTTCTGGGACTGAATTGCTGCTTTAAAGAATAAAATTGCCGTTTTCTTCCGATATGCTGAACACAGGCTGATTTTCCGGCGGTTATTATTTGAAGACTTGTGGAATGTCTCCTGCCGAGGAAAGTGGTTCTATTAAAATGTTGGAGCAGATCCAGGATTTGAAACCGGGACCTCTTGTATTTTAATTGATGTGAATTCCCAAAAAGTGAATCACACTCCTAGAGAAAAGAGCCGCTAACACTGCATAGCGTCTTTAATCTCGGCAATGATAATTTTGCATACATAAAGCAGATATTTTAGATAAGAGACAGCGATACATATCCTATATTGCTCACATGCATCAATGTGTGCAACTGACATTAAATGGGTTTAAATACAGTGGGGGGATTTAAAGTAGATTCGGGGCCAATAGTTTCCAAGTTGATCTTTCCTGTGTCTCTCATGCCTCTCTCCCCCATTCCTCCCACAGGCTGCCGGTTTCTAAACCTTGTTTTAATCTGCTGCTTGCTGGGCCAGTGCATTCCACAGTCTCACAACCCTTTTTACAAATACCCTTTCAGTGCTTGACTTCTCTCTTTATTAGTTATGAATCACCTTGAGGTGCAATGGTGGCGTTTGTGAGGTTAGATTAAAAGGCAGCCTATTGGAAACACGTTGGGGTCACAGTTTCTTTTGCACAGAATTGAAACTGAATCTTT
The DNA here is from genome assembly GCF_052327205.1 of Somniosus microcephalus. Taxonomy (NCBI): domain Eukaryota; kingdom Metazoa; phylum Chordata; class Chondrichthyes; order Squaliformes; family Somniosidae; genus Somniosus; species Somniosus microcephalus. The sequence continues at coordinate 19,360,621 of NW_028225179.1, forward strand.
CAAGATGGAATATTATATTTGCTGCATCAGAATAAACAATATCTTGTTATAACTGTTGGCTTATTAGTTCCCCAGTGTCTGAGGATGAATTGTCTGATCCCCTCATTTATTTCATACTAGATGGGGGGGCCCGGTGTTGCCAGGGCTTTTTTGGGCCTGGTCGATGTCTGGGCAGGGAGCCTGGGACTGGATTTTGGCTGTCGGCAGTTGGAGAAGCCTAGGCCCCGGGGCCTCGGGTATTTTCCACTGTTTTTTAAACTAAACATTTCTAGCTTTTAATACCTTCAAAGATGAAAGTTAAAGTACTTCTAAAATATTTTTGGTAAAACTTATTCTTTTTGAAAAATGTACTGACCTCGATTACCATATTTTTAGCTTCAGGCCCGGCTGATGTGTAATGGCTGCCACATCCCTGAGGTGAGAATGATTAGTCCCGCCCACACACGCACTGATTGGTCAACGATCAGGTGACTGAACTGTAGGATTGGTCAATCATCACGTCAAAGAATTGGTCAACCTTCACGTCACTCAATACTAATGAGTGGATAATGAGTGGAATTTTGAAGCTTTTTGAAGAGTTTTTGCATACTGCCTGAAGAATTTCAAAAAAGTAAATATGCTTATGATGTTTCGAAAATCATAAGCTTTCTTTTGATGTAACACATGTGTAGGTAGGCTCTATAACTTTTGATTGTATAGCCGGACAGACAGAAAGACAGACAGAAAGACAGACAGAAAGACAGACCGTTTTATATATATAGATAAGACACAAACATAGAGTAATCATTCAGAATCACCTCACAGGTTGACACTGAGATAAATTAAGCAGGAGATACAGACAGCAATGGGACACATGGCGGAATGGACAAGAGAGCTGGAGAAATAAGAAACGGCCTGAGAGTCCAGAAGACAGTGACCGGAAGCTGATAGCTATCAGTGAGTGGAGGCGAAAAGTTGCGTCAGTCGTCGGCCCCATGGCTTAGCTGGTCAAAGCGTTCGTCTAGTAAACAGGAGGTCCTGGGTTCGCTTCCCAGTGGGGCCTTTTTTTAATGAATTTCCAGGGGTGAATTTCTTCTCGTGTGAAAAGGCTAAAATTATTTTAAATGAAACTGTGCCTGCACCAGTTCCCATTTTGGATGAAGGCTCCAGTCGCTGCGAGGCATGGGTCGAATTTCACCGCTTCTGAATATCTGGCGGTGCTGATTTTGGACTCTTCACCAAAAATCCATCTTTCCTAGGCAGTGCCATGCATTACTTTGTTGTGGTCAGAGGAGCGCTCTAGTTGATGATGTGTGGCGCCGTGCTCGTATAGTGATTAATGCTCTGCGTTTTGGCCGCAGCATCTTCGGTTCGAAATCGAAACATAACGCAGATTTTTCTTCCTTCCACAATCAATAGCCCTCCTTTACTTTCCCCCTTCAATTTCATTGCAGTTTTCCTGCAGTATTACCTTAATCTTAAGTACCTTGAAGTAAGTTTAATTTTTTAAGGGTTTTTTAAGCTCTTGGGCAGATTAAACCGGAAGTAGAATCTGGGTAGAAAAGGGGAGGGGCTAGTGCAGTGCACGGAGTGCTTTGTGCATTGAGTGGTGCTGGAGTTTTGCTAAGTGGGAGAAGAATCATTTAAGTGTATTTTGGGAATTTTAGTGTGTTAAGAATTCTATTATTTGAAATAAGTTTAATTTTTTAAGGGTTTTTTAAACTCTTGGGCAGTTTAAACCGGAAGTAGAATCTGGGTATAAAAGGGGAGGGGCTAGTGCAGTGCACGGAGTGCTTTGTGCATTGAGTGGTGCTGGAGTTTTGCTAAGTGGGAGAGTTTGGATAAGTGGGAGGTGAGTGTGTTTTTTGCTCTGTTTTGTTCCCCACTCCCAGGCTTGGACAGCACTGCAGAGGCAGAGCAGCGCGACGAGTCAACCAAACAGGCCCCACAGACAGTATTCAAGGAGGAGGTTGGTGATCAGCCGGTTGGTTGGTTTTCTTCCTTCTCTTTTCTTTCATACCTTTAAGTTGGTAAGCACTTTGAATAGTGGTGTGACATTATCATCTATATCCGGGCAGGGTCTTCATAACTAATAATAAGAAATTTAATTATTTATATAGAATGCAGCAGGTGATGTGTTAGTGTTGCGAGATGTGGGAGCTGGTGAACCCCATTGAGGCTCACGGTGATTACATCTGCGACAAGTGTTTGCTGCTAGAGGAACTCAAGTTCCATGTTACGGAGCTTGAGACCGAGCTTCAGACACTGCGACACATCAAGGAGGGGGAGAAGTTCCTGGACTCTATGTTTCAGGAGATGGTCACACCTATGAAGTTAATTACTGCAGATGTAGTCCGTGGTCAGGAACAGGATGGTGTGACTATGAGTGAAGAAGATACAGGGATCCAGGATGTAGTGTTGAAGGAGACGCAGCCCTTGTTCTTGTCCAGCAGGATCGAGGTTCTTACTCCCTGTGAGGGCGGGAGCGGGGACTGCAGGGTGGATGAGCAACCTGGCCACAGCACCGTGGTACAGGGGGCCATTCAAGTGGAGGGAGTAAAAAGAAATGTTGTAGTGGTAGGGGATAGTATTATTAGGGGGATAGATAGCGTTCTCTGCAGCCGAGAGCGGGAGTCCTGAAGGCTGTGTTGCCTGCCCGGTGCCAGGATTAAGGACATCTCTTCTGGGCTGGAAAGACACTTGGAGTGGGAGGGGGAGGATCCAGTTGTCATGGTCCATGTTGTTACAAACGACGTAGATAGGACAAGGAAGACGGTTCTGTTAAAGGAGTATGAGCAGCTAGGGGTCAAATTAAAAAACAGAACCTCAAGGGTAATAATCTCTGGGTTATTACCTAAGCCACGAGCGAATATGGCTAGGATAAATAAAATTAAAGAGTTAAATGCGTGGCTCAAAGACTGGTGTGGGAGAAATGGGTTTTGCTTCTTGGGACACTGGCACCAATACTGGGACAGGAGGGAGCTGTTCCGTTGGGATGGACTCCACTTGGCCAGTGCTGGGACTAGAGTCCTGGCGAATCATATAAATACGGCCGTAGAGAGGGCTTTAAACTAATTAGTGGGGGGGAGGTTTCTAGAGAGCAAATAATAGAACTGACAACAGAGAAGGTCATAGACTTAGGAAGCAGTGGGGGAATTAAAAAACAGAATGTGTCAGGAAGGGACAGAAGGTATGGAGTAAAAAGTAAAGTACTAAAAAGGGAAAAAACAGGAACAAAGTGTTACAAAACTTATTTGAAAGTTCTTTATCTGAATGCACGTAGCATTCATAACAAAATGAATGAGTTAACGGCACAAATAACGACATATGGGTATGATCTTGTGGCCATTACAGAAACATGGCTGCAGGGTGACCATGACTGGGAATTAAACATACCAGGTTATTTGACAATCAGGAAGGACAGGCAGGAAGGGAGAGGAGGTGGGGTGGCTATGTTAATAAAGGAAGGAATCACTATAATACAGAGAAATGATATTGGGTCAAAGGAGCAGGATAGTGAAACAGTTTGGTCGGAGATAAGGAATAATAAGGGGAAAAAACACTAGTGGGTGTAGTCTATAGGCCTCCGAACAGTTGCAACTCTGTTGGACGGAGTATTAATCAGGAAATAGTTGAGGCTTGTAATAAGGGAACAGCTATAATTATGGGGGATTTTAATTATCATATTAACGTGACAAATCAAATGTGGCAGAGCAGCCTTGAGGATGAGTTCATTGAGTGTATTAGGGATGAGTTTCTTGAGCAGTATGTAACTGAACCGACCAGGGGGCAAGCAACCTTAGATTTGGTCCTGTGTAATGAGACAGGATTAATTAAAAATGTCCTAGTAAAGGATCCCCTTGGAATGAGTGACCATAACATGGTTGAGTTCCATATTCAATTAGAGGGTGAGAAGTTTGGTTCTCAAACAAGCATGCTGAGCTTGAATAAAGGAGACTATAAAGGTATGAGAGCGGAGTTGATTAGAGTGGACTGGGAAAATAGATTAAAGGGTAAGACGGTACATGATTAGTGGTGTACATTTAAGGAGTTATTTTACAAATTCCAAAAAAAATATATTCCACTGAGGAAAAAAGGCTGTAAAAGAAAAGATAGCCATCCGTGGCTAAGTAAAGTAATTAAGGATAGTATCCGACTAAAAACAAGAGCATATAAGGTAGCCAAATCTAGTGGGAGGATGGAAGATTGGGAAGGCTTTAAAAGACAGCAAAAAATAACTAAAAGATTGATTAAGAAAGGGAAGATAGATTATGAAAGTAAATTAGCAAAAAATATAAAAACAGACAGTAACAGTTTCTATAGTTGCATAAAAAGAAAAAGGGTGGCTAAAGTAAATGTTGGTCCCTTAGAGGATCAGACAGGGAAATTAATGGTGGGAAACATGGAGATGGCAAAAACACTGAACAATTATTTTGTATCAGTCCTTACAGTAGAGGACACTAAGAATATCCCAACACTGGACAAACAGGGGGCTCTAGGGGGGGAGGAACTAAATACGATTAAAATCACTAAGGAAGTGGTACTTGGTAAAATAATAGGACTCAAGACGGATAAATCCCCTGGACCTGATGGCTTGCAACCTAGGGTCTTGAGGGAAGTAGCGGTAGGGATTGTGGATGCATTGGTAATAATTTTCCAAAACTCACTGGACTCAGCAAAGGTCCCGGCAGATTGGAAACTGCTAATGTAACACCCTTATTTAAAAAGGGTAGTCGGCAGAAGGCTGGAAACTATAGACCTGTTAGCCTAACATCTGTGGTTGGTAAAATGTTAGAGTCCATTATTAAGGAGACAGTAACGGGACATTTGGATAAACATAATTTAATAGGACAAACTCAGCATGGTTTCATGAAGGGGAAGTCATGTTTGACAAATTTGCTGGAGTTTTTTGAGGAAGTAACATACAGTGTGGATAAAGGGGAACATTGGACGTAGTGTATTTAGGCTTCCAAAAGGCATTTGACAAGGTGCCACACAAAAGATTATTGCTCAAGATAAAAAATCACGGGATTGGGGTAATATTCTGGCGTGGGTGGAGGATTGGCTCTCTAACAGAAAGCAGAGAGTTGGGATAAATGGTTCATTCTCAGATTGGCAACCAGTAACTAGTGGTGTTCCTCAGGGGTCAGTGCTGGGTCCCCAACTCTTTACAATCTATATTAACGATTTGGAGGAGGGGACCGAGTGTAACATATCAACGTTTATGATACAAAGATGGGACGAAAAGTAGTGAGTGAGGAGGACATAAAAAACCTGCAAAGGGACATAGACAGGCTAAGTCAGTGGGCAGAGATTTGGCAGATGGAATACAATACTGGAAAGTGTGGGGTTACCAACTTTGGCAGGAAAAATCAGAGAGCAAGTTATTATCTTAATGGCAAGAAACTGGAAAGTACTGTAGTAGAAAGGGATCTGGGGGTCCTGGTGCAAGAAACTCAAAAAGTTAGTATGCAGGTGCAGCAAGTGATCAAGAAGGCCAATGGAATGTTGGCTTTTATTGCTAGGGGGATGGAATATAAAAACAGGGAGGTATTGCTGCAGTTGTACAAGGTATTGGCGAGATCGCACCTGGAATACTGCATACAGTTTTGGTGTCCATACTTAAGAAAAGACATACTTGCTCTCGAGTCAGTGCAAAGAAGGTTCACTCGGTTAATCCCGGGGATGAGGGGGTGGTCATATGAGGAGAGGTTGAGTAGATTGGGGCTCTACTCATTGGAGTTCAGAAGAATGAGAGGCGATCTTATTGAATCATATAAGATTGTGAGGGGGCTTGATTGGTTGGATGCGGTGAGGATGTTCCCAATGAAGGGTGAAACTAGAACTAGGGGGCATAATCTTAGAATAAGGGGATGCTCGTTCAAAACTGAGATGAGGAGAAACTTCTTCACTCAGAGGGTGGTAGGTTTGTGGAATTTGCTGCCCCAGAAAGCTGTGTAAGCTGCATCATTAAATACATTTAAAACAGAAATAGATAGTTTCCTAGAAGTAAAGGGAATTAAGGGTTACGGGGAGCGGGCAGGAAATTGGACATGAGTCTAGGTTCGGAATGGTCATGGCCCTGTGGGTAGTGGAGTGGGCCCAGGGGCCGTGTAGCCTGGTTCTGCTCCTACTGTGTTCTAATTCTGTGTTAGATTTCAGGAGATGGTTATATTCCTGTTCCTGGCTGGGGTGGAGATCGCCTTTACAGAAGGTAAGTACTGTAGAAAATATAGGGACAGAGTGATCTCCTGGAAGAATTTCGATCGCCTAGATGGGTCGGAGAGGAATTTCCCAGGTTTTTTTCTCCCAATTTGGCCATTGGGTCTTTATCTGGTTTTTCGCCTCTCCCAGGAGATCACATGGGTTCGGGTGGATGCAGAGTGATAGAAGATTTGAGGTTAGGATCAGTTCAGCCATGATCTTAATGAATGGTGGAGCAGGCTCGAGGGGCCGATTGGCCGACTCCTGCTCCTATTTCTTAAGTTCTTATGTTAATCCAACATTCACTTTCAGCCACTTAAACCGTTAACTGTGCTCTGCTACCACCGCTCTTGCTGGGCCACATGTCCCATACGCCCCAATCTGAGTTGGTGCTTTGAAGCCAGTCGATACATTTAGACCTGCGGGACCTCTCGACAGGCAAGCTCTGCGAAAGCAGCCCGATTTTACAGGAAAATTCCATGGCAAATGAAGCTTTAAACTTTTCAAACAAATCGTTTTATTAACATAATAATACAAGTTTTACAGAGAGAGACCTGTACAACCTCAGTGGTGCAACTCAAAACTCAGAATGGTCAATTCTTCTGCTTCGGGAGGGGGGAGATGAATTATGTGTTGGTGTCCTCCTTGTTGTTTTTCTGGTCACTCTTCCAGATCTCCACTCCGTTTGTCTGTCTCCTGGCCTGTCTCCTGGAATGTGTTCTGCTTTTCACTTCAGAATGGAGCTCCTGTACCATTGCTGCTGACAGAAACAAGCCTTCCAGTGACTTTCCATTCTCTCTCTCCCATGGTTACACAGACTGATGCTACCGGACACCACCGAGTGTTTGCGAAGGTCCCTCAGAGACTATCGAGGCCTCCTTATCTGGAGCTTCCAGACAATCTGCAGAACACTTTTGGAATTCGGTCAGCAAACCTTCTTGAAGTAAGTGATCCAGGTCTCTCAGCAATCCTTTAGTTTCTTAAAACCGGCATTGAAATTTCCAAAATTCTCCCAGAGGGAGCAGATTGAAGAAAATAAATTATTTGAAGTAATTTATTACAATAATGAGAGAACCCGCTGCGAGCAGGGCTCGAGCCTGCACAGGAAAACGCCATTGGATGTCAAGTCCAACGCTTCACCACTCGGCCATTGCAGCCGCGAAAATATCCATCCAAAAAATTAAATTCTCAAATCGCTGACCCTGTTTATTATTGGCGATGATGGTTTCATGATATTTAATTTGCTGCAAATTCAGCAAGTCCAGAAGAATCGCAGCGATCATTACAATAAAAGAAAACTTCCGATATTTAACGGTATGTAAGATGTTGAGCACAGTATGGAATATTCTGCAGGGTAATGAAAATAAACAGCAGAAACATTGTGTTCTGCTCCCACATGACACAAATCAGCCACAGCCTCTGCTCCCTGACCGCCGGCTGCAGAATCCTTGTCTCCAGATTACAAACTGATTCTAGGTCGGAGATAAATATTCAGGATAGAGCCTAAACACAGCGGGTGGGACCAAATAGTAAAGCAGTTATTTTAGACCAGAGACAGCGGTAACTGTCCTATATTGCTCACATGCATCAATGTGTGAATCTGACATTAAATGGTTTTAAATACAGTGAGGGGATTTAAAGTAGATTCGGGGCCAATAGTTCCCAAGTTGATCTTTCCTGTGTCTCTCTTGCCTCTCTCCCCCCTTCCTCCCACAGGCTGCCGGTTTTTTAACCTTGTTTTAAATCTGCTGCTTGCCCACAGTGCACTCCACAGTCTCACAACCCTTTCTACAAATACCGTTTCACTGCTTGACTTCTCTGTGTATTAGTTATGAATCACCTTGCGGTGAAATGGTGGCGTCTGTGGCATCAAATTAAAAAGTGGCCTATTGGAATCACGTTGGGATTGCAATTTATTTTGCACAGGATTGAACCTATATAATGCAAGATGGAATATTTTAATTGCAGCATCACAATAATCTAAATCTTGTTATCAATGTTGGCTCATTCGTTCCCCAGTGTCAGAGGAAGAATTGTCTGACCCCTCATTTATTTCATGTAAAACATAAACACAGGTATTCATTTAGAATCAACTCAGAGATTGAAACTGAGATAAACACAGTGAGATACAGACAGCATCGGGACGCTTGGCGGAATAGACAGGAGAGATGGATCGATACAAAACGGCCTCAGCCTCCAACAGGCTGTGACATGTAGCTGATAGATACCAGTGAGAGGCGACGGCATAGCTGAGGCGCGATTTGGCTCCGTGGCTTAGCTGGTTAAAGCGCCTGTTCAATCAACAGGCGATCCTGGGTTTGACTCCCAGCGGGGCCTTTTGTCCTAATGAATCTCCAGGGGTGAGTTTACTCTGTTGTGAAAGGGCTACAACCCTTTTAAATGTAACTGCGGCTCCACAAGTTCCCATTATGGTTAATGGCTCCATTTGCTGCGGGTCGTGGGTTTAATTCCACCGCTGTCAAAATTTCTGGTGGTGCTGATATTGACATCCTCCCCAAAAATCAAACTTTTCTAAGCAGTGCCGTGCGTGATTTTGCTGTGGTTAGGGCAGTGCTGGAGTAGCTGATGTATGACGCTGGGATCATATACTGGTCAGTACTCTGCACTGTGGCCGCAGCAACTTTGGTTCGAATCAGAATCACGGTATAGCTCGCTTTATAACTTCTGTTTTCTGTGGCACCTGCTGATAGAACACAGCGAAAAATCAATCTTCACTACATCAAACAGTATTCTTTTATTGATGGTGAAAGCCTATTTACTCCTTCAAACCCCGTGCTCTCACATGCCTGAGCTTGATGCTCCATAATTCAAACCCGCCTCTTCTCCCAGCTTTTTCTTCCGTCCACAATCTATAGCCCTCCTTTACTTTCCTCCTTCCGTTTCTTTGTCACTTCCCTGCGGCATTACCTTAATCTAACATTCACTTTCACCCACTTACACCATTACGTTTGCTCTGCTACCACCGCGATTCCTGGGGCACATGTCCCATTCGCAGCAATCTGAATTAATGCTTTAAAACCAGTCGATACATTTAGACCTGCGGGACCGCTCGACAGACAAGCATTTCGAAAGCAGGGCTGGCCTTTGGCAGCAAAATAACAGGTTTGCATGAGAAATGTTCTTGGCCTAATAGATAAGGTGTCTGACGTTGTTGCTAATCGTAATCAGAATTGCTGTCAGTCGTGGATCATTCTATATCTGTTTAAAACGGGTTTGCTCACCTTCTTGCTTTGGTGTTTCAAAGCTGTGAGTAGTCCCGGGTTCAAATCCCGGACGAACCCCGCTAGGTTTTAGTCAAATCTCAGCTTCTTATAGCCGATAGACATTGCAGAAAACTTAAATACTTTCCATTAAAAACATGAGATTTCGTGTCATTTTGCCCATATATTTCGAAATCATATAGCTTCACTGAAGCAACTGAAAACCCAACAACTGAGAAAAGTTAAAGGCTCCCAGGTGTATTCTGCTCGGTGTCTCATTGCACGTCTTGCATCCGTGTTCAATTCCGGCCAATGCAGGAACTTTACATTTTGCTTTCTGCACCCATGAGCTCGCCTGAATTGGGATAAACTTACATTCAGTGTCAATCTTCTGATACACCCACTTCCCTGAATATTAGTCAGTCCTGCTTCCTCTAGCGCTGAAAGGATGTGAGAAGCTGGCTTGTGAATTGGTCCTATGGGTGCCAAATTCAAACTGTACAGGGTTCTGTACTGACCGGGAATCAAACCGGCATGACCAGCCTGCCTGGTCTGATTAAAAGGGGTGCACACCTCTTCTTTCGATCAGGCACATTACTGCCTTCTTGAATTAATGGAATGCCTTTTGCTTGCAGCAGCTGATTCTACATTTTCAGCATTGTCGATCTGGGTGCCCGGGCAGGACAAACGGTAAAGGGCCCTTTCTTGAGGAGTATTTCTGTATGGATGCAAAAAGCAGGAAATAGAATGGCTGAGTTGTTGCAGGCGGAAGACAAGAGGTTAAGACGATAGAATGTTAATCCATTGTTCTTATTTATTGTGTTGAATGTTTGATGCTGATAAACCTTCCCAGCATTTGACTGAATCTTACGTAAAATTTGCTTTAATTCTAATCTCGGCCAAACCAGTGGTCTCGGCCCCTTCATTGTTCATATCTTGTTAAAATTAACACGGACCATTGGAATTCTCCACCTTCTCGAATGAAGGTGAAACAGAGATCACGAATCAGAGAGAGATCTTTCTTCCTTCTTCCTTCAGTTCGTTCGGCTGGAGTGAAATGACGGAGACAAAAAAAGATGACATCCAAACAGAAACAATGTGCACGAAAGTCCTCTTCACCGCAAGTCCTGCCCGTTACACTCGGATCCACAACGTTGAAAATGTACAGTCAGCTTCTGCGAACAATAGGAATCCAGATATTTCCGTTACATGAGGTCAGTGATTGTTAGAAATGGTCAGGTGTAAAACAGGTCCGATCCAGGCTGGAACCCAGTGTGCAAACCGACAGCGGAAGACTGGAAATTATAATTCTCTGATAACATTATAATACACATTAAAGTTATAGACCTTATCCATTATGTGATGTGGTTATTATTAGCTGATTTCTTATTGTTCTAGAAATGCCACTGAATTAACTGGCTGGCGGAATCGCTTAAACTCCACGTGATTGGCTCGGCTCATCCATGGGCCCAGTGGCGAGTGGTGCAATCAAATTCTGCAACTGAATCATTAATATTATTCAAGTAAGGGAAACTGCCCCCTACACTTCCTGTCATACAAGTGGCCCCAGTCCCATTCCACTTTCATGATGCTTAATCCCCTCTGAGCTGGACTGACGAACCATTTTCAAGAAGGAGGCTCATCGTCTGCTCAGCAGAAAATTCAATCTGCTGGACGTCCAGCTCTGCCAGACTGCATGTTCTTTCAGACAGCTTTCCAACTGGACACAGGCATCCAACTGCCGTGCGAGCATTGCTGACTAGTTCAAGTCAACAATATTAGACACTCTTTACAAAACTAGTTTTGAATCTACGACTTGTATTGTCAAATAAGATGCTGCAAAATTAAAAGCTCAACATTGTCGTCTGAATCTGCATCCTCATATAATACACTCTAGAATAGTCAACTGTATTGAAAATGTTGCGTTATTTTACTGTGACAGTGAATAATCATTTGAGTGAAGACATTGGCCACGAAGTTCCACCATTTCGTGTCCTATATGCGTGGCTGGAGAGATGGTGCAGGGGTGAGGGCTTTAGATTCCTGAGGCATTGGGACCATTTCTGGGGATGGTGGAACCTGTACAAGCTGAACGGGATACACTTCAAGAGAGCCAGGACCAATATTCTCGTGGGGAGGTTTGCTAGTGCTGTTGGGGAGTATTTAATCTAGATTGGCAGGGGGATGGGCTCCAGAATATAGGAGTAGAAATGTGAACAAGCTGCATAAAAGAGTGAGATTGTTGGATACTACTAGAGAAGAAAGTAGTACTAGAGGCGGAACTAGTACAATATTAGATAGGAGCAGACTAATAAAGACTACGAAAAATTCAAAAATGGGTTTAGAATGCATGCACGTAAAAGCACAAATTTTACTGAATAATGTTGGTGAGTACAAGCACAATTAGCCATGTGGCAATATGATGTTGCGGCAATAAGCGAAACGCGGCTTAAAAACGGTAAGGACTCGGCATTTAATATGTAAGGGTACAAGGTGTTCAGAAAATATATGGAAGGGAAAATGGTAGGTGGAGTGGCAGTGCTGATTAAGTGTTATAGTGTTGGACAAGTAAAATGTTCTTGAGGGGGCAAGGACAGAATGCATTTGGTTACAGTTGAGGAACAAAAAGGGTGTGATCACAGTATTGGGGTATTCTACAGGCCCCCAAATAGTGGGAGGGAGGTAGAGGAGCAAACCTGCAGGGAAATCGCAGAGATATGCAAGAGATATAGATTGTTGATATTGGGGGACTTCATATCCCAAATATCGATTGGGATAATGCTAGAGTTAAGGGAAAGGAGGAGGAGGAATTTCTGAAATGTGTTAAGGAGAATTTTCTTGAACAGTATGTTCTTGGCCCAAGTAGGAAGGAGGCATTGCTGGATCTGATGCTGGAGAATGAGGTGTGCCAGGTCGACCAAGTGCCTGTGGGAGAATACTTGTGTACGAGTGATCATCATATCATGAGAGTTAGATTAACAATGGAGAGGAGCAAGGAACATTCTAGAGTGGAACTTCTAAACTTGAATAGGGCTAACTTCAATGGGAAGCGAAAGGATCCAGCCAGAATAAAATGGAACTAAAGGATGACAGGAAAAACAGCAAAGGAACAATTGGTGATCTTTAAGGAGGAGATGTTCCAAATACAGGCTAGATACATTCCAACACGAGGGATGTGTAAGGGAACCAAAGCAAGGGCTCCTTGGATGACGAGGGAGATAGAGATGATGAAACAAAAAAGAGAGTGCATGATGAATGTCAGGTGCATTCTTCAACGGTGAATCAGACCAAATACAATAAGTTGAGAGGGGAATTGAAGATGAAAATAAGATTGGCAAATAAAGAGTATGAGAGTAGAATGGCTGTTAACATAAAAGGGAAACCCAAAATTCTTCTACCGGCATGTAAACAGTAAGCAGGTAGTAAGAGGCGGGGTGGGGCCTATTAGGGACAGAGAAGGTGATATATGTTTAGAGGCGCAGGGCAAAGCCAGAATACTCAACGAGTACTTTGTATTGGTGTTTACTATGGAGGTGGTTGCTGATTATATATCAGTTGAAGTGGAAAAGGTAGAAGCAATGGAAGGGGTGCAAATTGATAGACAGGATGTACTAGTTAGGCTGGGTATGCTTAGAGTGGATAAGTCACCTGGTCCAGATGGCTTGCATCCCAGGTTGCTAAGGGAATTGGGGGAGGAGATAGCTTGCCATAATTTTCCATTCTTCCCTTGATGCGGGGTAGGTGCCAGAGGATTGGACATTGGCAAATGTGAAACCATTGTTCAAGAAAAGGTCTAAGGACAAGCCTAATAACTACAGGCCGGTCAGTTTAACATCAGTTTTGGGTAAAGTTTTAAAAACAAAAATCAAGTCTAAAATTAAAGTGCACATGGAGAGGTTTAAGCTAATTCAGAAGAGCCAACACGGATATGTAAAGGGCAGATCGTGTTTGAGTAATCTAATTGATTTTTTTGATGAAGTAACAGGGAGGATTGATGAAGGGAATGCAATGGATCTTGTCCACATGGATTTACGGAAGGTGATTGAAAAAGTACCACATAGAAGGCTAATTGATAACATTGAGGCTCCTGAAATAGTTTGGATCAGTGACTGCTTGGATAAGAAATTGGCTTAAGGACGGAAAAGATCTGCAGTTCTCTTCCATTTTTCTTCTTTTCCTCCATATAACTCGATTCCCTTACCTAAAAACACCGTCTAGATCTGAGTCTTGGAAGCAACAATTGACCCCCCCATCCACGGCCTTTTTGGATAGTGACTTCTTTATTTCTACAAACCTTTGAGAGCAAAGCTGCTTTCGAATTGAATTTCTAAATGGCCCACCTCTACTTTTGCGGTTGTGACCCTTGCTTTGATTCCCCAACCAGAGGAAATAGTTTATCTCTATCTACCCTGATAATCCATTTAACACGGTAAACACCACAATCCGATCACCCCTCAATCTTTTAAACTCACATGAACAGAAGACAACTTTATACAATCCATTAATTCCACTCACCTAGATGGGTCAGAGAGGAATTTCCCCGAATAGAAACTGAGATGGAATGGACGCAAGCTGTCTGAAAGGCCGGCTGATGGAGTGTTGGTGGCAGATAAATTCTACACTGGCTGAATGGCTGTGTTGTCAGCGGCTCGTTGTTTTGGTGGTGGGATTCAAGGTAAAGGGTTTCACTGATTAATATGTGAGAGGTCTCATGTACAAATCCTGGACAAGCGCAATATGTTCCCATTTGTAGTGAAAAACCATCAGTTCATGTCGCAGCACAACCCATCGCACCTCACGTTTGCTGCAACATTCTTGCATTAATAATGATGCACGCATTTAAAAAAATCAAAAATCAAATCAAATCAACTTTTATTGTCATTGTTAGTGCACAAGTGCAGTACAACGAAATGTAGGCTTGCGGCTCCCGGGAGTGTACAATTTGGATTAGGACACTTAAACATTTCAAAGTACATTTGTACATATATATTAGCATAAATATGACCATAATAAAGTGCATCGGCAGATGTGCAGGCTTTAGTGTTTATTTGTGGAGTTCAGTCGGATGACAGCCCTGGGAAAGAAGCTGTTCCTAAATCTGGTCGTACGGGTGCGAATGCATCTGTAGCGTCTTCCAGATGGTAGGAGGGCAAACAGACTGTGGCTGGGGTGGGTAGGGTCTTTGATGATGGACCGTGCTCTCCGTAGGCAGCGTTTCTGATATATATGTTCTATGGTCGGTAGCCGGGTGCCGGTAATGCGTTGGGCAGTTTTGACTACCCGCTGCAGGGCTTTCCGGTCATGGGAGCTACAGCTGCCCTACCATACCGTGATACAGTTTGTCAGGATGCTCTCTATAGTGCAGCGGTAGAAGTTAGAGAGGATCAGGGGTGACAGATTACATCCCTTCTGCCTCCTCAAGAAATATAGGCGCTGCTGGGCCTTCTTCACCAGAGAGGAGGTGTTGAGGGACCAGGAGAGGTCTTCCGTGATGTGGACTCCGAGGAACTTAAAGCTGGCCACCCTTTCCACCTCCGCCCCATTGATGTGGATGGGGGTGTGACTTCTGCCTTTGGACTTCCTGAAGTCCATGATTATTTCCTTTGTTTTCTTGGTGTTAAGGGCCAGGGAGCAACAGTGCAATTATTATGATTCGAGTTCCCAGCAATGTCCGGCTCCATAATCATAACTGATCATAAGCTGCCACTTAGCGATTCTAGTTTGCCTAAAGTTAGACTCAAAATGAAAATGTTCTCGTTCGCTCCGGGTTTCAATACACTCCGACGTCCCAATAATGTCCGATTCCCCCAGTTATACACACAGAAATTGTTGCCCTGCCAATCCAGGTCAGTAAGCACAGGGGTGATGGCTGGGCGGGACTTGGTGTGAGTAAGGACACGGGCAGGCAGGATCACCTCAGTTTCCCGAAGGATAGAACATAGGAGGCCGGCCAGGCATCCATTGGAACAGTCAATTTCTGTTCTGGGCACCGCACGCAGGAAGGATATATTGCCCTTGGAGTGGTGCAGTGCAGATTTACCAGATTAATACCGAGGTTTACAGGGTTAAAGTATGAGGATTAATTGTATAAACTTGCCGTCTGTTCTCTTGAATTTAGAAGATTGTTGAGTGATCTGATCATGGTGTTTAAAGTGTTAAAAGGTTTAATAGTGTAGATAGAGTTAAACTAGTTCCTCTGACTGGGGAATCAAGTACAAGGGGGGGACTTAAAACTACAGGCGCTCCATTAAAAATCAAATCCGAAAGCATCTTTTCAAATAAAGTTTTGTAGGAATCTGGAACTCTCTCCCCGATAAGTCCGTGGGGGTCCATTGTTTCTTCCAAGACTGTGAACGACACGTTGTTGTTAGGTAAGGGGATCAAGTTATATGGAGCAACGGCAGAAAAATATTGGTGAGGTGCAGATCAGCCTTGGTTTAATGTAATGTCGGAGCAGGTAGAAGGTTGAAAGGACTTCTCCAGCTCTAATTTCTTGAATTCTGTTCTCTTTCTTATCAGATAACTCTACCCTACATTAGCTGTCAGCAGACAGGGTCAAGGAATCGCCTTTTCACTCCTTCAGTTCTGGAAAGTCGCTTCTCACGAAGCAACTCCACCATTCATTCTCCTCTTGCAGTTCTGGCACAGAGGAGTTGAACCAATGCAACCATACACAGCAGTACTGCGCAGCAGCCAGCAGAGGGAGCAGGTGGTGCAATACTGCACAGCGGCCAGAGGAGGGAGGAGCAGTACCAGGTGGTGCAATACTGCACAGCGGCCAGAGGAGGGAGCAACAGTACCAGGTGGTGCAATACTGCACAGCGGCCAGAAGAGGGAGCAACAGTACCAGACACACCTCGATCCTGTAGAACAAACATACACGGGGAGAGGGATTTTACCCCTGCCCGCTGGGAGTTAAATTCGACATTTTCAGCCTAGAACGGAGGCATGTGCGACATGGTATTGCAGAGATCTACAAGAAATTAACTCGTGTGGAATACCAGATTACATTGTGGGAGAAATAACAAGAAGAAACAGCCTCAAAAGTAAAAGAAAACTCTTTAGGACTGATATCAGGAGAATGATCAACACTTAGAATGGACTCCAGACAGAGCGGTGGTGGTGAAAGCCCCGGAATAATTTAGGAAAAACCTGGATTAAACAATGAGGTGAAGACTACAGGTACTCTGGAGAGCTGTATTGGAATGCGCTGAATGTCCTTCCTCACAGGTAAGGATCTTGTGAACATTGCGGGTAGGTGTGAAAACAGTGTCCTTCCCAGTCCCAATCATTATTTATCTTAATGACTCTCTCTATACTGAATAAAACTGTGACATCAATCATTCTGGCCAATATTTATACCTCAATCAACATAACAAAAATACCAGATGATCTGGTGATTATCACATTGCTGTTTGTGGGAGCTTGCTGTGCGTAAATTATCTGCCGTGTTTCCTACATTACAACAGTGATGTACAACAATACTTCATTGGCTGTAAAGTGCGTTGGGATGTTCGGTGGTGGTAAAAGGCGCCCAATAAATGCAAGTCTTTCGTTTATTTATCTACTTCACTGAGATGAAAATCCAGAACTGGTTGTCTATCGCATTCAACTTCCAGAAAAAACTCGTTGATAGAAAGTGTAGGCCGCTGATATTGCCTTTGATCCGGAATATTTGCACTGACCCTCTTCCCAAAGCCCTTGAGATTCACGTGGATTAAGTTGGAAACTTCTCTTCTTTCTTTCCAAATTTTTCAAAGGGAATTCAAGGTCAAAATTCGCGAAAATGAGGGTTCGTCTGGGATTTGAACCCAGGACCTCTCACATACTCTATACTAATCAACCCGAAGCAAGAATCATACCCCTAGACCAACGAGCCACTGGTGTAGGCAAGGGCACTTAAAACGTTTCCATAATCAAGCCATGTGTTGGCTGCTCTTGATAAGCAGAACACTTGAGACCGAGACAGCTCTGACATTGCCTTCTCTACCTGTCTTCTGAAGCGCCGCACTGCTCCACACAGACAGTTAATGGGCTGTTAGGACGGTAATGTACCGAGGCAGCAGGTGCCCATCCCGAGAGCAGCAGCAGAGTTTCTGCATTAGTTTGGTGCGAGGCCTCAGATTTGGACAATGTATCAGCAAAGGCAGTGAGAAGACATGGAGGTAGAAAGTGAAGCAAAAACCGCACCGGAAGTGACCATTCGGTTCTGTGACTGAGACAATTTGTGTTTGGACAGGGGGTTTACTGTCAGTTCATAGCCCCACCCATCTCCTCCCCCGCCCATTGTGATTTCTGCCACATTTGCACATTCAGGACCGGGCCCGGGCAGATTCAACCCTGTCTCGCCCGGGGGCGCTGAGGCTCCTACCGCCACTGGTTATCAATTCACCCATCTGTAAATTAAAACCTAAAAAACTGCTTTACAAAGCACAGGTGCGGACGGAGACGCTGTGATCTTCTGACCAAATCTCAGCCCCAACAGACAGATTGTTCTGCCTTTAAAGATCAAAGCAGTACCTAAGTATTCCCAGACAACTTCGATTCAGACCGATAAGCTTACTCAGACCTAGACGGTACCTACGCTGACACAGGGAGCACCACCACAGCCACAGACTTTCTTACACTGACACAGGCAGCTCCTAAACCGACACAGGGAGCACCACCACAGGCACAGACTTTCCTACACAGACACAGTCAGCTCCTACCCTGACACAGGAAGCACCATCACAGGAAGAGACTTTCATAGACAGAGCCAGGCAGCTCCTACCCAGACCAAGGGAGCTCCACCAAAGGCACAGGCTTTCCTACAAGGACCCAGGCAGCTCCTACCCTGAAACAGAGCGCACCATCACAAGCACAGACTTTCATGCACAGACCCAGTCAGCTCCTGCCCTAACACATGGAGCACCACCACAGGAACAGACTTTCCTACACAGACCCAGGGAGCTCCTACCCAGACACTGGGAGCACCGTCACAGGCACAGACTATGCTACAGATAAACAGATAGCTCCTTCCCTGATCCAGGGAGCACCTGTGCAGACTCAACAGCACCGGCACCGACCCATTCGTTCCTACATAGACCCAGACAATTCCTCCAATGACACAGTCAGCACCTATACATGAGCCCTTACACTAAAATGGACACTTCATACACGGGCGTGGACAGTTCGAAGAAAGGCACAGAATGTACCTACATGGACCCAGACATTCCTACGCAGACCCAGACAGCACGTTCACAGACCCAGACATTCCTACGCAGACCCGGACAGCTCCTACACAAACCGAGACACTACAACACAGACCCAGACAGCTCCTACACAGGCCCAGACAGCTCCTACACAGATACAGACATTCATACACAAGTCCAGACAGCTCCTGCACAGACCCAGACATACCTACACAGACCCAGACAGCTCCCGCACAGACCCAGACATTCATACACAAATCCAGACAGCTCCTGCACAGACCCAGGCATACCTACACAGACCCAGACAGCTCCTACACAGACCCAAATTCTTCATACACAAATCTAGACAGCTCCTGCACATACCCAGATATTCCTACACAGACTCAGACATCTTCTTCATAGAAACCCAAGCAAAATGCTGCTGATGCTGGAAGTCTGAATAAAAGCAGTAAATGCTGGATATACTGAGCAGATCTGGCAGCATCTGTGGAGAGGGAAACAGTTAATGTTGCTGGTTGATTACCTTTCGTCAGCTTCTTCATATAACCTGGTTGCTCCTACACAAACCAAGACAGAACCTACACTGATTCAGATATAACATACAGAGCTAGACAATTCCTACCCTGACACAGACAGCTCTTATACAGACCCAGATATAAAATACAGACCCAGATAGCCCCTACCCTGACACAGACAGCTCTTATACAGACCCAGATATAAAATACAGACCCAGATAGCTCCTACCCTGACACAGACAGCTCTTACACAGATCCAGATATAAGATACAGTCCCAGACAGCTCCTACGCTGAGACAGACAACTCTTACACTGACCCAGATATAAAATGCAGCCCCAGATGGCTCCTACCCTGACACATTTAGCTCGGCACCAACTCAATGGGCCGAATGGCCTCTTGCTGTGCCGTTATGACTCTATAATGCCTTTGGCACACCTCGGTGTGGCGAGACCCGCTGTGCCTATCTGTTCCTGCTTGTGACCATTAACGTGAAAAGGCCGCGAGTTAAACGTTTATCAGCAAACCGAGGAAAGACAAAAAAAGGAAGGAAGTGTTGCAAAGGTGCAATGGATGTTATTCAAAATAATTTCCCCGTGGCATTTTGTGTGGATTTAGTTTTAAAAGTTTGGATTTTTTATGTTACGAATAATATAAATAATCGTAATACAACAACAACTTGAATACATATAGCGCCTTTCACATAATCAGAGAATAGAACGGTTACATCACGGAAGAAGGCCATTCGGCCTGTCGAGCCCCTGCCAGCTCTCAGCAAGAGCACTTCAGCTAGTCCCACGCTCCCGCCCTTTCCCCGTAGCCCTGCATCTTTTGCTTCAGATACTTATCCAACTCCCTATTTCAGTCCTCACCAACTGTTGCTGGAAGGCCGAGTGACCTGGACTCAATCTCCACGGATTTTACTGTCACTGTGCTCGGTGTATGAGCAGGCTTTGCCGGGCCATATTGTATCTTGCTTCCCAAGGATGGACAGCAATGCGCTTCCTTCGCTGCAGTGGGGTCCCCCAGCGGTGGGTAATAGCACCATCGCTATTTTTGTTATATATAAATGACCTGGACTTGGGTATCGGGAGTAAATTTCAAAGTTTGCTGATGGGTTGTCAACATCGTAAATATTGAGCAGGACATTATTTGGTATTCGGGATCCTTAATTTTATAAATAGGGAAATAGAGAACAAAAGCCAGGAATCTATGCTCAAACTTCATAAAACACCATTTAGGCCCAAGCTGGAATATTGTGGCAAATTCTGGGCACCACAGTGAGGAAAGATGTCAAGGCCTCAGAGAGTGTGCAGTAGACATTTACTAGAATGGCATAAGCGATGAAAGACTTCTGTTATGTTTGGAGATGAGGAAACATTAATACGCAGTGATTGTTATGATCTGTAGTGCACTGGCAGAAAGGGTAGTGGGAGCATATTCAACAGTAACTTCCAAAAGGTAATTGGATATATACTTGAAAAAATACTGGGCAATGGTGAAATTGCAGGGGAGTGGGATTAATTGGTTCGCTCTTTCAAAGAGCCGGCACAGGCACGATGAGCCGAATGCCCAGTTCTGTACTGTAATATTCAATCATTCTATAATATCGACCTCCACGACGTCACCTATAGGCGAGAGATACAAAGCTCTGCACAACTCTGATTCAGTGGTATCTTGTTCCCCAGAGATGGGCTGTAATGCGCTGTCTGAGGCCACATCCGCTGATTATTGCGAGCAGCTGTTGATTGAAGGGAGCTGCTTTTCGCGGCCTCACTCATTCGGGGTTCTGGAAGAAAAAAAACGATGGATTTGTTGGCATGTCTGAAATGCAGCTTCGAACAGTTGTTATTAACCGAGGCCACCCTGCAGGATCTTATAATGATCTCTCAAATAATAACTGAAACAAGTCAGAATGTAAGTATCATTTTGCTTTTCCAAAATAAACGCTGTGACTTTCATTGTGGAAACATAGAGAGAGTCTGGTCTGGCTCACTGTGGAAATATCCATGTCATAGCGAACCAGCTCTCCTGCAACCAGTGCAGCCTCCCATCCGGCCTTTCATGGCATTGTCTGTTAAGACGAATTCTGATTTCCGTGAAGCCAATCTCAGGCTTTTATATATTGTTGATATGCCTGCTATCCAATCGCAGGGCAAATGGTGGGACTGTCAGCCCTGCCCAGCTGGCAATGTTTGCAGCACATTTCCTTTCAGTCAAAACACACGGTGAAACCAGTAACTGTGAGACAATAAGGTAAAGATTACCCGATCGTTCGTGGAACCATTAATTTTTGAGCTCACGGCCGACCATGTTAACTGATTGTGCCACAGAGGCACAACCCTTTCCATACTGAACCACTAATTCACCGAGCTACAGCATCAAGTTACAGCGACCAATAAGGATCGAACATGTATTAGGAATTACTTTCGGTCTGATGCAGATAAGCGGAGCATTGGAGACTGTATTTTGTACATTCCGAATAACAACGCCCTGTCACATCAGCCCGCAGTTCCATTCCCGTTCCCAGCCCTCTTTCACAGTTCGATGACTTCCATCGTATATCCAAGTTTGCTGACGACACTAAGTTAGGCTGCATGGTAAGTAGTATAGGTGGGAGCAGAAATTTGCAAAGGAGCATTCGTAGATTAAGTGAATTGGCAAAACTGTGGCTAACGGAGTTCAACGTGGGGAACTGAGAGATCATCCACTTTCGAAATAAGAAAGGTGGATTAGCGTAATTACAAAATGGTGAGAAGCTAGGAACTGTGGAGGAGCAGAGAGATTTAGAAGTCCACGTACAGTAATTACTTAAAACTACCGGACACGTACAAAAAAATATAAGGTTCATGGATTATTAGCCTTTATCGCAAAATGGCGAGAATTTAAAGGGGTGGAAGTGTTGCTGGAGGGCTACAGGAAAGCTAGGGAAATCGGGCAGGGGGAGGAGCAGCCTTAGTGAGCCAGGATGAAATCAGTTCAATGTTAAGAGAGGATATAACGCGAGGTAAACAGACAGTGGAGAATTTATGAGTAGATATAAGAAATAGGAAAGGATTTAAGACTGAGTGATTAAGAAAGTGAGATTTGTGTATAGGCTCCCTGGTCGCAGGTCTGAAGTGCTAGATTGTATAAATGCAGTGATTAGACAAGCACATCGTAAAGGCAGGTTGGTATTAATGGCAGATATTAACTATCAAATAGATTTGGATAAGCAGACACGCACTTATCAGAAAGGTAGTGAACTATTGAGTGTGTCCGGGATAGTTTCCTACAACAATGCCCTAAAACCAAGAAGGGGGCATGCCATATTAGATTTAGTAATGAGTAACGAGACAGCTTTATTCATCAAATTTAGCGTGCGTCAAATGTATTTAATAGTGATCAGAACATGATCATATTCAATGCAATGTTTGAAAGGGAGAAATGCGAAACAGCTACAGAGATTCTAGATTTCGGTGAGACCGACTTAAACAAGACAGACCCTGTCCACAGTAAACTGGGCAAATCTGTCCATTGGTAAAACGACAGAAGATCAGTGGGAGGTCTTCTAAAATAATTTAATATGAAACAAAATCACTTTACACATCTGAGGGGCAAGAACTCTACTGGCCAACAAACACGCATGGACGGCTATAGCGGTAAGAGGCCGCACTAAAATAAGATAAGAAACAAACACAAATACAAAGCATTGCAAAGATCCTGGTGAATGGGAAAGTTACAATGAACAGCAAAGGGTCACAAAGGTGATAGTAAGAGCTACAAAGTGGAGTATGAACAGAAGCAGACTGCTGAAATGGGCAGACAGAGGCAGATGAAAGTTAACGCAGAGAAGTGCAAAGTGATATATTTTGGTCGGAAGAATGAGGAGAGGCAATGTAATCTAAATGGTAGAACTTTAATGGGGCCGATTATTTCCTTTTATCGGCTCCGTCTGGAGATCACTGGCCCCAAACCGCTCAGAATGCTCTCCCCTGCCATTTATTAACCAGCTCTAAATCGTACAATTTGAAAGAGAGTGCAGGAACATGGACACATGGGGTGAGCGCACACAAATCTTTGAAGGTGGCAGGACAAGTTGAGAAAGCTGTGAAAAGCGATTTGGGATCCTTTCAGCATCAGAGGAACAGTTAATGTCCTGGGGTGTGGACTTCGGTCAGAGCTGCAATCAAATAAGTGTAAGAGAGAGAGAGAAACTATTTCCTCTGGTGGGAGGGTCCAGCACAATGGCCCAGAACCGTAAAATTAGAGATTGTCTTACTTGGGGACTGTAAGATTTTCAGGCAAAGTATCTTCCAACTGGATGAACAGTCCATCACCTTAACCTTTAACCAACCTCCATCTACCTTTATTATCCAAAGATGGTCGACGAAAAATCTCTTTTATTTCAATATTTTAGTTTCCAGGCATTAGAAACAATCTTTAATATAGTTGCCTTTACCGCCTCTTCTGCCTGTTCTCCCAGATTGACAATTTGGAAAATGTGGATCATGCTTCTGGAAATAAACAGATTTTCATCTTTACATCACAGTTTCTGCACATCTGGGACTGAATTCCCGCTGTTAAAAATAAACTCGCGAGTTTCTTGCGATATACTGGATTTAGGCTCTGCACTGATTTTCATACAATTATTAATTTGAAGGACTTCTGCAATGTCTCCAAGCTGAGGAAATTGGTGATGTTTGACTAAAGATTCAGGACTTGTCTGGGATTTAAACGTGGGACTACTCTGTCTCAAACAATGAAAATTCTGTTGTATCTAAGAATCTCATCCCTGGATCAACGAGCCGCTAACAGGAAGCCTTTCAACGCTTGGAGTAATACAATCACAGAATTCTTCATGCGGTGATGAAAGTCATTGGCCCCATCCTGCCTGTGCCAGACATCTGAAAGAGCTGTCCAATTATTCCCACCTCCCTGCTCTACCACACAGTCCTACCAATCTGTTCCATTCCAAGTATATATCAGTAATTTGAGCCGTGCCATGAGCTAAATGCAGCAAGCTTGGGAGGAAAATGTGACTTTGGACTTGAGACTCTGTAGGGTATTTGTATTAACTCTCATCACTCTTTAGGGTCATCAGAGCTAAGACCAGCCAAGGCTTTAAATTTTTCCAACAAATTGGATTTATTCACATTAAAATACAACAAGCTTTGAACTTCCCCAGTCAGAACCATGAAATTTAACTTCGAACGCCTTTAACCAACCGACCAGCGCAGCTACATAAGCGGAGTCTCCATGCTGAATTCACAAATATCTGACCCTGCACTGAGTGTTAAATCTCGGCAATGACCATTTCGTTGGTTTGGTGATATTTAATTTGCTGCAAATTCATAAAATGGAAAAGAGCCGCAGCGATCATTACAATAAACTAAACTTTCCGATATTTAGAGGAATATAACATGTTAAGAACAGCATGGAATATTCTGCACGATAATGCAAATAAACTGCAGGAATATTGTGTTCAGCTCCCACGTGACACAGATGAGCCTCAGCCTTTGCTCCCTCCCTGAAACTTTGCTATAAATGTACAGGGTCTTTGTGAGACCACACCTGGAGAAATGCAGTATTTGATTTGTCTTTTATTCTTTCATTAATAGAAACAGGAATGTGACTGGAGAACTGAAACGCTTGGTATAGTGAGCATTGGTGGTTCAGGGGTAGAATTCGTGCCTGCCACGCCGGAAACTCCGGGTTTGCTTCCCGGCCAATACAAAGATAATTTGCATAAGTAATTATTCTAACTTTAAAACATTTCATTAACTGTTGTACTAAAAAGGCAGCTTTCAAATACCCCTATATGCAGGCTCTTCCATTATAGGGTGGCATTATTGAGATACACGTCATCAATTCTAACTGTGTGACACATAGAGGCATTCAAGCTCCCGCGGGATATGAGACGCAGCATTCCCTATCAGCGGCCATACCCCGCCTGCTCCAGTGATCTGCAAAGAATCATCAGAGAAAGAGGCATGAGCTCAAAATCCAAATCAGAGGGACAGTTAATGTTCTGGGTTGTGAACTTCGGTCAGAGCTGTAAACAAATAGGTGTAAGAGAGAGAGAATCTATTTCCTCTGTTGGGAGGGTCTAGCACAATGGGGCATAACCATAAAATTGGAGCTACCCCGTTCAGGGTTGATGTAAGGAAGCGCTTCTTCACACAGATGGCAGTGTAAATCTGGAACGCTCTTCCCGAAACAGCTGTTCAGGCTGGGGGTCAATTGACAAATTCAAAATGAGGTCGATAGATTTGTGTTCGGCGAGGATGTGAAGGTTTGTGGAATCATCGCAGATAGATGGAGTTCACATTCAGATCTACCAATTGTGTAGCAGGCTCCAGGGCCTGAATGGCCTCCTGCTGTTTCTATGTTCTTATGACAGAAACATCAACAGCTGCAAACATGCGTCGCGTTTTATTCATATTTAACAGCAATAATATCCGTGCCTTGCGTAACTATGCTGTGGTCAGAAAAAATATGCGAAGTTGACGTGTGGCGCTGTGATCGTATCATGGTTAGTGCCCTGCATTGTGGACGCAGTAACCTCGGTTCAAACTTAAATCATGTCACAGCTCGCTTTATATCTTCTGTCCTCTGCAGCACCTGCTAATGGAACAGACTGAAAAATCAATCATTACAGCAGGAAAACTGATGTATTGTTGGCGGTGAAAACCTATTTACTCCTTTAAAACCCGCGCTCTCACATGCCTGAGCTTGATGCTCCATAATTCAAACCCGAATCTTCTCCCAGCTTTTTCTTCTTCCAGAATCCGTAGCCATTCTTTACTTGCCTCCTTTCAGTTCATTGTCACTTGCCTGCGGTATTAACTTAATCTAATATTCACTTTCATGAGCTTACATTGTTAATTTCTCTCTGCTACCAGCGCGTTTCATGAGGGCACATGTCCCGTTCGCACTAGTGTACAACCAGTCGATACATTTAGATCTGTGTGACCGCTTGACAGATAAGCGCTGCAAAAGCAGGACAGGACTTTAGAAGGACAGCGGCCGGATTGTTCACGAAATTTCCTTGGGGAATCTTGTGATATCTTGCTAACTGAAGAACTGGGTTTTGTTTTGATGCTGTTTGGCGCTTTCCCCAAAACTGTGGCAGTGCGTGAATGACAGGCAGCGCTACCTAGCTGCCAATGAGGGTTTAAATATGAAGTATTGGCCCGCTGTTATGGTGCAGGTAGATCGGAAGTCTTCCGTCTTAATCTTAACAGTTCTGTTGAATTGTGCGAATGAAACAAATAGAGGATAAATGGAAAGTGTGCTAATGGGTGAAAGCAGCGATTACAAGAGGTTGGCCATAATTGAAATGTTTTTGAATGCCCGTGGTGTGGGACCCCTTGTTCTTTATGAAGAGCGGGAGCAGGAATAAAGTTTGACAGAAATAAAATATACAGACCTGTTGCGAATCATAAAACTGCACTGGTCTAAATCGATAAAAGTTTGAAAATAAATTCATGTCCACAGGATAAATTTAACTATTTCTGCCAGCTCCCTCATCATTTGCTTTTTCCGTTAATCTTTCAAGCGGTGTAAGAACATAAGAACATAAGAAATTGGAGCAGGGGTAGGCCATTCGGCCCTTCGAGCCTGCACTGCCATTCAATGAGATCATGGCTGATCTTCTGCCTCAACTCCATTCACTGGCCCTATCGCCATATCCCTTGATGCCCTTACTAGTCAGAAATCTATCGACTTCTGTTTTGAACATACCCAATGACTGAGCCTCCACAGCCCTCTGGGCTAGAGAATTCCAAATATTCACCACCCTCCGTGTGAAGAAATGTCTTCTCATCTCAGTCCTGAATGGCATACCCTTTAACCTGAGACTGTGGCCCCTGGTTCTAGAATCTCCAGCCTTGGGAAACATCCTCCCAGCATCCACCCTATCAAGCCGTGTGATAATTTTGTATGCTTCAATGAGACCCCCTCTCATTCTTCTGATTTCAAGAGAATACAGGCCTACTTTACTCAGTCTCTTCTCATACAACAGTCCCGCCATACCAAGGAATCAATCCCGTGAACCTTTGTTGCACTCCCTCTGTGGCAAGTATATAATTTCTTAGGAAAGGCGACCAAAATTGTACACGGTACTCCAGGTGTGGCCTCACCAAGGCCCTATAGAATTGAAATGAGACTTCTTTACTCCTGTACTCAAATCCACATCTAATGCAGGCGAGCATACCATTTGCCTTCCTAATGGCTTTCTGCACTTGCAAATTCACTTTCAGTCACTCATATACAAGGAAACCCATGTCCTTTTGAGCATCCACATTCCCCATTTTTTCACCATTTAGGAGATACTCTGCCTTTCTGTTTTTTCTACCAAAGTGGATAACTTCACATGTATCCACATTATATTCCATCTGCCATGTTCTCGCCCACTCACTGAGCCTGTCGAGATCCCCTTGAAGCTTCTTCACATCCGTTTCACAACTGACACTGACACCCAGCTTTATATCATCAGCAAATTTCGAAATGTTACATTTAGTCCCCTCATCCAAATCATTGATATAGATTGTGAATAGCTGAGGCCCAAGCCCCGTTCCTCGCGGTGCCCCACTTGTCACAGCCTGCCATCCTGAATAACCCGCTTATCCCTGCTCTTTGATTTCTGTCTTTTAACCAGTGTAAAGCCCGTGTAGATTGGAGTTCACTCTCAGCTTTTACCATCGATGTGAAAATGAAACACGAGGAGACGAGGATTGCCCCGAACAGCAGAGCTGGGCACTGACTCGATTTCTATTGCTGCAGGAGTTATTCTGTTCCTCTGATATTTCCCTCACCATGCAAAAGCCTGTTTTAACTCACAGGCATTATTGGGCGGTTTTATTATATGTTGGAGAGTTTCCATCAAATAGATTGTAATAAATCTGCAAAAAGACTAGGTTAGGACTGGAAATGATAAGATGTCGATCACAGAGTGAACATCAAGGTCAGGCTCATTGTCAAATGAGACAGGAAACCACGAACAAGGAGGATGGGAATGAAGCAAGGTGGAAAGGAAGGGAGGAAGGAGGATAGAACTCTGGATTCGACCTTCTTTCCATTAGAGCTGGGAGAAATATTAGGTTGAGAAAGTGAGAACATTTTACCAAATAGGGAGAGAAAATATTGTCTAACATGGGGACTGTAACATTTTCAGGCCACGTATCTTCCAACTGCATTAACAGTCCTGAGGCTCGAACCTCTCACCAACTTCGATCTAACATTATTATCCAAAAGGAGTCATCCAAAAATCCCTTTTATTTCAGTATTTCTGTTTCCAAACGGTAGAAACAATCTTTAATGAAGTCCTTTTACCACATGTCCTGCCCGTGCACTCAGATTGACAATGTGGAAAATGTGGAGCAGGCTTCTGGAAACAAACGGATTTACATATTTACCTCAAAGTTTCGGCACTTCTGGGACTGAATTCCTGCTTTCAAGAAGAAAATTGCCGTTTTCTTGTGATGTACTGAACACGGTCTGATTATCTGGCAGTTATTATTTGAAGACTTGTGGAATGTCTCCAGGCCGAGGAAAGTGGATCTATTAAAATGTTCGGGCACATTTGGGATTTGAACGCGGTACCTCTTGCATTTTAATTGATGTGAATTCCCAAAACGAGATTCACACCCCTAGAGCAAAGAGCCACTAACCCTGTGCAGCGCGTTTAATCTCGGCAATGATAAATTCATATACATAAAGCAGATATTTTAGATCAGAGACAGTCTTAAATCTCATATATTGCTCAAATTCATCAATGTGTGAATCTGACGTTAAATGTGTTTCAATACAGTGGGGGGATTTAAAGCAGATTCGGGGCCGTTGGTTTCCAAGGCGATCTTACCTTTGTCTGTCTTGCCGCCCTCTCCCCTTCCTCCCACACGCTTCTGGTTTTTAAACCTTATTTTAAATCTGCTGCACTGCTGGGCCAGTGCATTCCATACCCCTTTCTCATACCCCTTTCTACAAATACCCTTTCACTGCTTGACTTCTCTGTTTATTAGTTATGAATCTCCTTGAGGTGCAATGGTGGCGTTTGTGACATCTAATTAAAAGGCGGCCAATTGGAAACAACTTGGGGTCACAGTTTCTTTTGCACAGAATTGAACCTGAATTTTTCAAGATGGAAGATTGTAATTGCTGCATCACAATAAACAATATATTGTTATAAATTTTGGCTCTTTAGATCACCAGTGTCAGAAGAAGAACTGTCTGATCCCCTGATTTATTTCATATAAGACACAAACATAGGGTAATCATTCAGAATCACCTCACAGATTGACAATGAGATAAATTAAGCGGGAGATAATAATAATAATAATAATAATAATAATAAACTTTATTGTCATTGTTAGTGCACAAGTGCAGTACAACGATATGTAGGCTTGCGGCTCCCGAGAGTGTACATTTAGATTAAGACATTTAAACATTCACCATTCATTTGGTTTGTAATACATTAACATAAACATAATAAAGTGCATTGGCAGATGTGCAGGCTTTAGAGTTTATTTGTGGATTTCAGTAGGATGACAGGCCTGGGAGAAGCTGTTCCTAAATCTGGTCGTTCGGGTGCGAATGCATCTGTAGTATCTCCCAGATGGCAGGGGGGCGAACAGACTGTGGCTGGGGTGGGTACGGTCTTTGATGATGGTCCGTGACCTCCGTAAACAGCGTTTCTGGTATATATGTGCTCTATGGTCGGTAGCCGGGTGCCGGTAATGCGTTGGGCAGTTTTGACTACCCGCTGCAGGGCTTTCCGGTCATGGGAGCTACAGCTGCCATATCATACTGTGATACAGTTCATCAGGATGCTCTCTATTGTGCAGCGGTAAAAGTTAGAGAGGATCAGGGGTGACAGGTTACATCCCTTCAGCCTCCTTAAGAAATATAGGCGCTGCTGGGCCTTCTTCACCAGAGAGGAGGGATTGAGGGACAAGGAGAGGTCTTCCGTGATGTGGACTCCGAGGAACTTAAAGCTGTCCACCCTTTCCACCACAGCCCCATTGATGTGGATGGGGGTGTGACTTCCGCCTTTAGACTTCCTGAAGTCCACAATTATTTCTTTGGTTTTCTTGATGTTAAGGGCCAGGTTATTATCGGCGCACCACTTCACGAGATGCTGGACCTGCTCCCTGTAGGCTGACTCATCGTTGTTGGTGATCTGGCCTACTACCGTGGTATCATCCGCAAACTTGATGATGGTGTTGGAACCATGAACAGCCACACAGTCGTGGGTGAAGAGGGAATGGAGGAGGGGGCTCAGCACACATCCTTGTGGGGCGCCCGTGTTCAGGGTCAGTAGGGCGGAGGTGTGGTTACCTAATTTGAAAGACTGGGATCTGTTTGTTAGGAAGTCCAGGGTCCAGAGGGAAGTGTTCAGGCCAAGAGTGTGGAGTTTGGTGGCCAGCTTGTTGGGGACGATAGTGTTGAATGCTGAGCTGTAGTCTATGAACAGCATTCTGATGTAGGTCTCTTTACCGTCGAAGTGATTCAGTGCAGAGTGTAGAGCAGTTGTGATTGCATCCTCCGATGATCTGTTTGCACGATAGGCAAACTGG
The DNA here is from genome assembly GCF_052327205.1 of Somniosus microcephalus. Lineage (NCBI taxonomy): Eukaryota > Metazoa > Chordata > Chondrichthyes > Squaliformes > Somniosidae > Somniosus > Somniosus microcephalus. The sequence continues at coordinate 19,391,287 of NW_028225179.1, forward strand.
TGTTGGTCAAGAGAGGTGGGAACACTGGCTTTGATGTGAGCCAGGACCAGTCTCTCGAAACACTTCATTATGATGGGTGTGAGTGCGACAGGTTGCTACTTGTTCAGACACGTCACAGCCGTTTGCTTTGGCACAGGAATAATGGTAGCAGTCTTGAAGCATGTAGGGACTACTGCCTGGGCCAATGACAGATTGAAGATGGAGGTGAAGACATCAGCCAGCTGATCAACACATTCCTTGAGTACCCACCAGGGATGCTATCAGGTCCAGCAGCCTTACGTGTGTTCACTCCGCGTAGAACACCCCTTACGTCGGAGGTCGACAGAATGAGCACCTGGTCTTCCGGGGGTGGCAAGGCTTTGGTTGCCGGCTCCCTGTTGTCCTTGTCAAAACGAGCATAGAAGTTGTTAAGCTCCTCCAGAAGGGAGGCATCGCTGGTGTTTTTACTCTTGTAGTCAGTGATGGACTGGATGCCTTGCCACATGCGCCGGGGGTCCGAGTTGTTGTGGAAATGATCCTCTATCCACAGTGTCTGTTTCCTTTTGGCAGTCCTGATACCCTTTTTTTAGGTTCGTCCTAGCTGCACTGTAAGCCGCCGCGTCGCCAGATTTAAATGCTGCGTTGCATGCTTTCAACAGCGAGCGGACCTCCCTGTTCATCCAGGGTTTCTGGTTGGGGTATGTCCTGATATTTTTATGGGTCGTGACGACCTCGATGCAACTGTTAATGTAGAATAGCACTGTGGATGCGTATTCCTCGATGTCATTATGGGCAAACATGCTCCAATCAGTGCATTCGAAGCTATCCAGAAGCTGCGAGACTGCCCCCTCTGGCCATACTTTCACTGATCTCACTGATGTTTTCACTCTTTTGATGAGCGGTTTGTATGCCCGGGCTAGAAGCAGGGAGAGGTGGTCAGACTTCCCAAGGTGGGGGCAGGGAATGGCCTTATAAGCATCTACAATGCTCGTGTAGACTTGATCCAGTGTGTTCTCCCCTCTTGTGGGGCAGGAAACATTCTGGTGGAATTTCGGGAGTACAGATTTTAGGTTTTTGTGATTGAAGTCCCCCGCGATGATAAAAGCTCCGTCTGGGTGCGCAGTTTGTTGTTCGCTGATGGCCCTGTAGAGGTCCATCAGTGCTAGTTTGGCATTAGCGTGTGGTGGGATGTAGACCGCAGTGATGATAACAGCCGTGAATTCCCGAGGCAGGTAGAAGGGTCTGCACCTTACCATGAGGAATTCCAAAGCAGCTGAACAGGATCTATCGATTATGTCTGTGTTAGTGCACCAGGCATTGTTAGAGTAAATGCACAAACCGCCTCCCTTGCTCTTCCCGGAGTCTGCAGTTCTGTCGGCGCAGAAGACCGTGCGTCCTTCTAGCTGGATGGTGGTGTCAGGGATGCCGTTGTTCAACCAGGTCTCTGTGAAGATCATGGCACAGCATTCCTTTGTCCTTTTCTGTGAGGAGTGATCAAGTTTGATCTCATCCATTTTATTTACCAGTGACCTGACATTGGCCAGGAAAATACTTGGGAGGGAGGGTTTGTGTGGGGCCCTCTTCAGCCTATTTTGGATTCCGGCCCTCTTGCCCCGCTTCTGCTTGCGGTCTCTGCGCGGTCTGCGCCGACTTCCAGCTGGGGAAGGACGCCACGCTGGTCCCGGGGATCGGGCGATGTCGGGAGGCAGATCGACGGCGCCAAGTGTGAGCCACACGCAGTCGGCCCAGATATTGAGGAGCGTCTGCCGGCTGTACAGTAGGTCTGCTCTCAATTCCCGTATTAGCAGAGTCCAGAAGAGACTCAGAAAGAGGGTAAAAACGCTCAGTCTCGGGAGAGACAAAGCCGCTGCGCCCATGCGCGCCGCCATTTTATTTTTTTACAGACAGCAACGTGACACATGGTGGAATAGACAAGAGAGTTGGAGACATAGAAAACGGCCTGAGAGTCCAGAAGACAGTGGCCAGTAGCTGATAGATATCAGTGAGTGGAGGCGAGGAATTGGGTCGAGATTCGGCCCCGTGGCTTAGCTGGTCAAAGCGTTTGTTTAGTAAACAGGAGATCCTAGGTTCGACACCCAGCAGGGCCGTTTCTTTAATGAATCTCCAGGCGTGACTTTCTTCTCATGTGCAAAGGCTAAAATTATTTTAAATGTAACTGCGGCTGCACTAGTTCCCATTCTGGTTGAAGGCTCCAGTCACTGCGGTGCCTAGTTTGAATTTCACCGCTTCCTGCTTTCTGGTGGTGCTGATTTTGGCCTCTTCACCAAAAAATCCATCTTTTCTAAGCAGTGCCGTGCGTTACTTTGTTGTGGTCAGAGCAGAGCTACAGTAGTTGATCTGTGGCACCGCGATCATATAGTGGTTAGTATTCTGCATTGTGGCCGGAGCCACCTCGGTCCGAATCCTAGTCATGGCAGAAATTTTTCTTCCTCCCACAATCAATAGCCCTCCATTACTTTCCTCCTTCAATATCATTGTAACTTTCCTGCGGTATTACCTTAATCTAACATTCACTTTCAGCCACTTAAACTGCTAAGTGTGCTCTGCTCCCACCGCTGATCCTGGGGCACATGTCCCATTCGCCCAAATCTGAATTGGTGCATTGAAACCAGTCGATAGATTTAGACCTGCGGGACCCCTCGACAGACAAGCTCTGAGAAAGCAGGGCCGGCCTTTGGAACCAAAGCAGCCCGATTGCACAAGAAAATTCATCGCGAAATGAAGTGCACTGGGGAGGCTAACTGAAGAATTGGGTTTGTTCAACTGGTAGTTGGCGCTTTTCCGTAAGCAGTTGAGGAGCGTGAGCGACAGGAAGCACTACATAGCTGCGGATGAAGGGTGAAATATGCAATTTTGGCAAATTGGCTATCATAAAGTAAAATGGACGCTCAGGAGTTATCAAGGAGAGTAAGGGATTCTCCGGATGTAACAGAAAGTGTAAGGGACACTCCGGATATACCAGGCAGTTTAAGGGATGCTCCGGAATTACCAGAAAGGGTAAGGGACGCTTCTGTTGTACCAGACAGGGTAAGGCACGCTCTGGATATACCAGACAGGGTATGGCACGCTATAGATGTACCAAGCAGGGTAAGGGACGCTCCGGATGTATCCGACAGTGTAACGGACGCTCCGGATGTATCCGACAGTGTAAGGGCGGCACCCGCTGGATCAGACAGGGTAAGGGACGGTCCGGATGTATCGGGTAGGGTAAGAGACGCTACGGATGTACCAGACTGGGTAATGTACGCTCCCGATGTACCAGACAGTGTAAGGGAAGCTCCGGATGTATCAGATAGTGTAAGGGATGCTCCGGATGTACCAGACAGTGTAATAGACACTCCGGATGTACCAGACAGGGTAAGGGATGCTCAAGCGGTTCTGGACCGGGTAAGGGATGCTCAGGGCCTATCAGATAGAGTAAGGGACGCTCAGGAGTTATCAGAGAGGCTGATGGATTCAGAGTTATTACTTTCTACAGCTCACATTTTCTAAGTATCAATAAAAGCAAAAGTTGAACCCGAATGTAACAGCTGCTCTGCCGTGTCCCACGTGGGGTCAATGAGAAGGTAGAATGGGGGCGCACTGGACATTTACAGAGCTCAGAAATACATTTAAACTGACACAGATTCCCCCACCCAATACAGTAATAAATAATACAGATACATCAAAATATATTTGTAACGAACAGTGGTGCAAAAGCATTTACATCTAACACAATAGCAACTCACAAATACACTTGTATCTAATATGGACACACACAAATATATTTATAACCATCACTCGTGATTGTTTGCTGAAAAGATACCTTAATTGTTTGTCTTTAAAGCCATTATATTTACATGGCAGCTGCATTGACCTTCCTCCAAAGCCGCTGGAGATTGATGGAGAATGATTTGGGTCCTGAACGATCATTTCTTAGGCGGATTAAAACAAGTTTGAGTGCAAGTCCAATATTAGAAGTCGACGTTTAAAACGGGCTCGTGTGGGACCTTTCGCAAATCGCAATCTACCATCCCCAAAGCGAGATTCTTACACCTAGACTAAATAGTCACGCTGTCTAGAATACAGGCCCAATCAACTGGTTATCAAGCGTAAAATCAAATGGATTTGTCATGTACTGTCCATTCCATTTTGACTGACACGTGTGCCCGCAGTTCCATTCCCGTTCCAAACCCTCTGTTTACTGTCGATGACTTGCCCGGAATGTGCTTGGAGAAGTGTTAGAATCGCAGTACAGCCCTTCCCATTGTCGCTTCCTCTAAATCTCCATCCAGGATTTTCACCAGTGCAAGCTTCATCAGCTTGAGCTACTTTTTAATTAGTTCTCAGCATTAACTGTGCTGATCCTTTAAATTGCCCCACTAGACGGCATCTCCAAATTTGTCCATTGCACCTCTAGGGCACATTTCATATGTAAACCTGCAACATCTGCCAGAGAAAGATTCAATTTCAGCGGTTCCAACAACAATGAGTCGATCGATATCAACCTCGACCATCCTTAACTACGATATAGATGCAAATCTCTGCGCTCCCCTGCTTCAGTGACATTTTGTTTTGCAGCGATGGGCAATTTGTGCTCTCTGAGGCTGCAATTGCTGCTTTCCGCTGGCAGAGGGTGCTTGGAGAGAGCGGGGCCGGAAAGGTGGCCTAAACGTTGCTCCATTCTCGGCCTCACGCACTCCGGGAGCTGGGGAACAGCAAACGAACTCATGGGTTTGTTGCCGCATCTGAAATGCGGCTCCAAACTGTTGCTATTAACCGAGTCAACGCTGCCGGATCCTGTAATGATCTCTCACACTGTCGATATCTCTGTAGAGTTTTTATTAATCTCTACCTGCAAGAGATGATTGAACCAGGGACCTGTTGTACTTTAGATGGAAGTGATAACCGCTACACTTCAGAAGCCACTGCTCTTTAAATAATTGGAGAAACAGCTCAGAACAGCAATTGTCATCTACAAATAACCTTACCATGCGATACGGATCCAAATCCACGTCAAGGAGTTAACTTTAAGAAAACTGTTTACTCTATTACGTAAAACTCATTAGACTGTGTGAAACCTTTGTTGTAATCGTCATTAATCAACCGGTAACTCACATGGTTAACGAATCATGGGCCAAATTTTAAAACGTTTTTTGCGTTTTGGAAGTGATGAATTTTCATCGGTTCTCATTTTGCAGGCTGTATTTTAGGAGTTGGATCAAAATGTTCAGTGCTTATGACACCAGGATCTGGTGCAGCCTTTGGTAAATTCACCAGCTCGCTAATACATGAGAGTAACTCCTGCTTCACTCTTTCATATAAACCCAGCCAATGCGCCTCAATTAAACAACATTGCACCCCTGCACGATTAGACAACCTGAAATGTGCAAGTAAATGAGCACGGATAAGTAAGACTATTCAAGCATGGTTCTAATAGCGCAATTGGTTAGCGCGCGCTACTTATATAACTAGTACGGGCTCCGAGACGTGCCGAGGTTGTGAGTTCGAGCCTCACCTAAAGCAGCCAATGCTTTTGCGGTGTGATATTTCGACCGGAGCAGAAGGTACAATTGGTGTTTCCGCAAACTATATGCTTGTTAGCTGTTCCACGTGGGCTCTTAGGTTACTCAGGCCAACCGTGTTACAATAAATAATAGGAGTTTTAAAGGATTCCTTCAGTGTGACGTATTGACAGGAGGGAAGGTGGGGCCAGTTTTAACTGTTAAACAAGCAACTATCAGGCAAAGAATAATGTGCAGCAAATAGATTCGATTTCAAAGCAGTGACTAAGTCTTTGGCACAAGCGAGAAGATGAGTAAACTCACGAGTTATCTGTACATGTTTCCAACATCATGTTGAACACAAACAGCGATTTACCTGAACATGATGTTAAGAGTTACAAGGACGGAAGTTACATACAGACAATCGCCCAAACAACATATCCACAATTAGGTTGTCGCCGACCTTCTTGTTATTGGGAGAATTTTGAGCAGATTCAGTAAACTGCTCATATAAAGAAGTGGATTTAGGAAAAGATAAACATATTTCAAATTAATGAGCAGGTCCTTTGCGAACTGTGTTCGCACCAGTGCAGAGAAACCTAATGCAACGTCATACTAAAGTCAGCGGCTCGTTGTCCTTGGGATCTGATTCTCGCAAGAGATATTTCACTGCTTAACATGCGAGCGGTCCCGGGTTCAAATCCCGGATGAGCCCCGCCACATTTAGTTAAACTCAACAACTCGGGCATCACAGCTGGCATCGCCTTCCTTTAAAAAAGATGAACACACTGAATGATCCCGGACTGTGAGCACACCCGGTTTAACCAGACACAGAGTGATCCTTGACTGACCACGACCCCGCCCATTATAGACAGGCCTGATTATCATTGCTTATGAAATCGATGGAAACATAACTGGTTTTTATAAAGGGCGGCCGATTACGATGCGCGATTTTTCTAGGGCGCCAAGTTGAAGTTTTACTCCATTATCATTTTTCCCTTTACCTCCGTCATTTCACTCCAGCCAAATGAACTGAGTTCAGGTGCCAGACGTAGCTCAGCGGTAGCAAACTCAAGCCCCACTCCAGAGACTTGAGCACATAATCCAGGCTGACACTCCATTGCAGTACTGAGGTAGTGCTGCACCGTCGGTGATGCCATCTTTCAGGTATGACGTTCAACCGAGGCCTCAGATCCCATGAGAGTATGCCGAAAAGAACAAGGATTTCTCCCCATTGTACTGCCCATTATTTATCTCTCAACTAAAGACACTAAAACAGAAAATCTCCTCATTAAGTTTGATAAATATTTTTGAAATTACATTTCCTCCTAAACGAAAAAGTTATGTTTCTGCTCCCTAGTCTATGTTCCCGCTTGTCTTTCATTTGGTGCCAATCGCAGAGGAAGGATGGCAGGTAGGGGCGGTTCTCAATCTTTGATTCCTGCTCTACCTTCATTCAAGAACTCCAGTGGTCTGTTTTCATTTTAACAAGATATGAAGAGTGCAGGGGCACAGGCCTGAATCACCAGTGTGATTTTGACAAGTTTGCGATTACAAAGCCTATTTTATGCAAAATTCAGTGAAATGCTCGGAATGTTTATCAGCATCAAATGTGTGAAGGAATAACGACGAGGATGGGATTACGAACCCACGTGTGCAGAGCACAATGGATTACACTGCGCTCAACCATTCCAAGGGATATGGCGAGTAAGCAAGGACAGGGTACTGAATTTGGATGATCAGCCAAGGTCTCATTAAGTGGCGGAACAGGCTCCAGGGGCCGAATGGTCTACTTCTCGTCCTGTCTTCTATGTTTCTATTCACTGCTATTTGCATCAAAGCAAAAATACTCTGAATGAAAGTCCACTTCACCGCTTGTCCTGCCCGTGCACACAGATGTACAATGTTGAAAATGTATAATCAGCTCATGTAAGCAAAAGGCCTTCCGTTATCCTCAGGTGAGGAAATGTCAGAAATGGTCGGTTGGAAGCCAGATTCAGGACAGGGAAGAAAAACTTTCGCCCTGTTACTTAATTGACCGCAGCAGGACTCAAGCCTGCAGTCATCTGATAACTGAGCAAAGTGTACCAATATCAGACACCTTATCCATTAGGCCACGCAGCCGCTGTTACTTCGATGCTCTTGTTATGGGGTGAATTGTGAGCAGATTCAGGGAAACCTAATGCCACTTCGAGCACAAAATCGGCGGCTCGTTGGTCTAGGGGTATGATTCTCGCTCAGGGAATTTCGCTACATAAAAATCCCGGACACCGCCAACATTAACAACTCGGTCATCACAGCTAAAATCGCACTCCTGTTAAAAAGACTTATACAGTTGATGATCCGTGAGTGCGCGCTCACCTGGTTTATTCATAGAGTCATTATGACACAGACGGAGGCAATTCGGCCCATCGAGCCAATGCTGGCTCTCTGTAGAACAATCAAGCCAGTACCATTCTCTCCCACTATTGCCGTATTCCTGCAAGGTTATTTCCCTTAAGTGCCTAAACAGTCTCCCTTTGAATACATTGAGTGAATTCGGCAGCGAATTCCAGGCCATCACCGCACAGAGTGTAATTTTTTTTCTTCACATCCCCCCTGTATCTCTTGCCCAAAATCTTAAATAACCTAGTCCTTGTACCATCAACTAGTGGGGAAAGCCGTTCCCCGTCTCGCCATCGAAACCTGTCATAATCTTGTACACTTCTATGAAATCACTCCTTAACCTCCTTTACTCTGATGAAAACAAATCCAGCTTCTCCATGCTGTCCTTGTAGCTAAGAACCCCCATCCCCAGAACCATTCTGGTAAATCTCCTCTGCACCCGCTCAAGGGCCTTCACATCCTTCCTAAAGTTTGGTGACCAGATTTGACGCAATACTCCAGTTGTGGTCAAATCAGTGCTCTATAAAGACTCAGCATTACTTCTCTACTTTTGTACTCAATACCTCTATTTATGAAGCCCAAGTTCACAAATGCTTTGCTAACCACTCTCTCAATGTGCCCTGCCACCTCCAGGGACCTATGCACATTAACTCCCATGTCCCTCTGTCCCTGCACACTATATAAAATTGTGCCTTTAAGTGTATATTGTCGCTCCCTGTTCCTTCTGCCAAAAATGCATCAACTCACACTTCTCTGTTTTAAATCCCATTTGCAACTTTTCTGTCCATTCTGCTAGCCTTTTTATGTCCTGTTGTAGTCGGTTGGCATCATTATCAATGTTTGCCATACCCCCAGGTTTGGTTGGTGTCATCGGCAAATTCAGAAAATCTACTCTGTATTCCAATATACAGGTCATTTAGATATATATGAAAAAGGCAGTGGGCACAGCACTGACCCTTGGGGAAAAACACTGTCTACCATCCTCCAATCTGAAATACAGCCATTTACCACAACTCACTGTTTTCAGTCCTTAAGCCAATTCCTTATCCAAGCTGCCACTGACTCACCTGTTCCATGAGCCTCTATTATGTTAACCAGCCTTTTATGTGGTACTTTGTCAAACGCCTTCTGAAAATCCATGTAGCCAGCATCCACTGCATTCACTTCATCGATCCTCTCTGTTACTTCATCAAAAATTCAATTAGATTAGTCAAGCACGTTCGGAATTTTACACATCTGTGTTGGCTTTCCTTAATTAGCTTAAACTTCTCCAAGTATCCGTTAATTTTTTCCTTGTTTATTGTTTATAAAAGTTTACGCACCACTGATGTTAAATTGACCGGCCTGTAGATATTGGCCCAGAAATTCGGGTCCCAACACGTGAGTACGGACGGAGTACCCACGCGTTGTCCCGATGGAAGTGCTGGTTTCTTGCATGCACTACACATGCGCGGGAAACCGGCATTTCCGATCCTCTGAACCAAAGGGTTCAGAGGTCGAACGCATGTGCGCAGGAGTCTGCGCGTGCGCATTGAACTTCTGCTTTTTTTTACAGTTTGCCCGTGCGTGATGGCCTCTACATTTTACACATTTAAAAACCAGACATAAGGACTTCATTTTAAAAGGTAAGTGGTCCATTAATTAAAATTAGAAATTTTTTTCCACAGGTTTATTATTTTTAAATACTTTACAGTAAGGTAAGTTTATTTTTAGCCCTGATTTATTATAAAATTATTTTTTTCAAAAATATAAATTATTGTTTAAAATAGTTATTTAATGTTATTTATAGTTGACAAAAAAAATGTTTTTAGCCTGTTTTTCTGTTTTTCATACAGACCCCAGCATCTGCAATATTTGACCCCTTGTGACCCCACCTCATTGTTCTTTGATGTAATGTTTTCCTGACTGACCTGTTTGGACACCATTCACACCTTTGATTGCTGTAATTATCTCTCTGCCGAGGTGTGATAAATGGCAGTTGGTAAGATTACCTGTAAACATCTGACATGATTCTCTGACTATATAATCAGTGTCTTTATGCATTTCTCCACTTCACCTGACGAAGGAGCAGCACTCTGAAAGCTTGCGATTTCAAATAAAGCTGTTGGACTATAACCTGGTGTTGTGTGACTTCTTACATTTGTCCACCCCAGTCCAACTCCGGTATCTCCACACCATAGTTGATTTAAATAGCGTGATTTTTTTCAAATTTATTTTAAGGTTAGGTACTGTTTTGGGCGGCCGGAGTTTTCATGAGTTTGACAGTTCTTTCTGTCAAACTCATGCATGGGCTTTTCCCTCCTTCGATTGGTTGCCCAGTGCTCACATGAATCCAGCCAACACATCGCACTAACTACGCCGCTGGATCACGCAAGCACAGCGCGCCGGGAGCTGGAGTGGGCCACAGACCGGAAATGCATGCAGGCCCAGGCCTCAACGGCCAGTGCGCTAGGTAAATGCAGGTCGGGGGTTTGCACCCATGGGAAGCCCCCGAGCCGAATTTCTGGGCCAATATTTTGAGAAGAAATTTAACTTCAAACAATTTGGCCAATCTTAATGACCAGATAATCTGTTTAGTGTCGTTAGTTGAGTGATAAATAATGGGCACTACATTAGGAAGAATACTCTGGTCATTTTGAAATATTGCCATGGGAACTGAGGCCTCCGGTTAATATCTCATCAGAAAGTCGGCACCGCTGACGGTGCAGCACTCCCTCAGTACTGCACTGGAGTGACAGCCTGGATTATGAACTCAAGTCTCTGGAGTGGGGCTTGAGTTTGTTGCCGCTGGAACACGGCTGACACCTAAACTCAGTTCATTCGGCTGGAGTGAAATGACGAAGATAAAGAGAAAGATGACAGTGGAGTAAATGTTCAACTTGGCACCCAAGAATAAACCGGAAATTGTTATCGACTGCCCATTATAGAAACCGCCCAATTTATGTTGCAATCGATTTCATAAGCAATGAAAATCATGCAATGTCTATAACGAGAGCTGGATCGAAAGAATCATAGAATCTTAGAAATGATGCCCTGTAGATCCAAGTCCAGTTCATTATTGTACATCAAATAGAGCAGTGAATGTGGCCTCAGACAGCGCATTACAGCCCATCTCTGGGAAACGATATCCAGCGGCCCGGCCAAACCTCCCCACACACCGAGCACAAGCACAGAAAAAACAGGCACAGGAGCTTTTGCCGAGGAACCGGAGTGAGTAAAATGTTCTTTTATCTGTGATAGTTGTAAATATCTTTGCTGTCTCTGTGTTAGTAACAAATGTAGTTGTGTGATTTTCTGTTGTATAGAAATATATTTGTTTATTTGTGTTAGTGTTTATGTGTTTTAATGCAACAGTTTTATTTAAAATTGCACTGCGGCACATCTGTACTCGTTATAAATGTATTTCTTCTGTATATGTTTGTAATTATGTTACTTGTAAATAAATCATAAATAAACGAAAGTACAATTATAACACAGCGATACACGCAGCGATGCTCTCCGGCCGCGCAGCACCAGCCGCTTGTAGCTGCGATGGCCGGAAGGATTAATGCGTTGGGCTTGAAATCCACTCGGGTTTTCCAGCTCGCTGCATTACTGTTTAAAGCTTCATTCAATGCTCGAATAAATAAGAGCTGGAGCTGCCGGGCTGCATTTACATCGATCGCCAGTGCTAATCTAACCCGCAACAGGGCAGGAAAAGATAAAGAAAGGCTGAAAGAACATGTAGTCCGGCAGAGCTGGACATCCAGTAGATCGAATTATCTGCCGAGCCGATGATGAGACTCCTTCTTGAAAATGGTTTGTCAGTCCAGCTCAGAGGGGATTAAACATCATGAAAGTGGGATGGGACTGGGGCCACTTGTATAACAGGAAGTGTAGGGGGCAGTTTCCCTTCCTTGAAGAACATTCATGATTCAGTTGCAGAATTTGTTTGCACCAGTCGCCACTCGGCCCAAGGATGAGCCGAGCCGATCACGTGGAGCTGAAGCAATTCCTCCAAACAGTTATGTCAGTGACATTTCAAGAACAATAAGAAATCAGCGTCGCTTTGTCAGCGACCGTGTCCCATAATGGGTGAGGTGTTTAAGTTCGGTGTGTTACATAATGTTTCGGAAAATTGCAGTTTCGAGTCTTCTCACGGTCGGTTTGCACACTGGGTTCCAACGTCCAACTGTTTCACACCCGACCATTTCTAGAAATCACTGATCTCATGTAACAGAAATACCTGAATTACTTTTGCTGACAGAAACTGACTACACATTTTTAGCAGTGCGGATCTGGATGCACCGGCAGGGCTTGCGGGAAAGTGTAAACTTTTCCTCTTACATTAGGGGAGCGGAGGATTAGATGCGAGGTGCTGTTCAGCCAAGAGGTTTGAAAGGGGGAAAGGGCTGGTAGACGGGGGGAGTGAAAAGAGCAGTGACTCGCCCAAGGTCGATAAGGCCGAACGAGTGAAGATAAGAAGACCAGAACAGGCTGGAAACAAAGAACAAGTGAGGATCAGCCGGTGTGGAGACAAGCGAACGAATGGCAGGTTAGTCTAGTTGTTTAAAGTGCGGTGTTTATAGTTCTCAGGGTTCCATCCCACTTTGAGTCAGAGAGAGTTGTGCTAAGTTTATGTTCACAGAAGGAGAAAACACAGAAGGAGGCCATTTGGCCCATCGCGCCTGTACTGCCTCTTTGGTAGAGTTATCCAATTAGTTCCATCACTTGAGCTTTTCTATTGCAATGTATAGTTTTCTCTTCCAGTATTCATCCAATTCCCTTTGAAATTTATTACTGAATCTGCTTCCACCATTCTTTCAGGCATTGCATTCCAGATCACAACAACTCCCTGTATGAAACAATGGTCCCTTATGTCGCCTCTGGATCTATTATCGATCAGCTTCAATCTGTTTGCTCTGGTTACCGACCCTTCTGCCACTGGAGACAGTTTCTCATTATTTACGTTAACAAAACCGGTCATGATTATGAAAACCTCTCTCAAATCTCCTCTTCTCCATCTCTGCTCTAAACAACCCCAGCGTCCCCAGTCTCTCCACATAACTTAAATCCTTCAGCCCTGGAACCAATGCGTAAATCTTTTCTGTTTATTTCTTCCCTCTCATAAATAATTACAATGAAATGTTTGCAAGGAAAAGCACGAACAATAAAAAGAAGAGTCAAATAAATACTGAACAAAAAGGATGTGAATGTTTGGAAGGTGAAAAGAACAGAGGATCTGAGTTTTATTATCGATCAGTGAGAGGAATCCATCGCTCTCCCGGGCTTGTGTGGGTCAGTTTACTGATAAACCTGGGAATTGAGAGAAAGCTGGTTCATGGTTTGTAGAACAAGACGAGCCCCTGGGACGGAGCCACCAGCTGCCGCTCTGTAATAACAGACAGAGAGGGCTAGTTTATGTGAGCCCGGCTAGCTCAGTCGGTAGAGTATGACACTTTTTATCTCAGGGTCGTGGATTCGAGCCCCACGTTGGGCGAAGCATCTTTTCTAATTTTCAGCTGATTTCACATGCGATTCCCTGCTCTGATTTGCTGCAGAAAGTTCAGGGAGTGTTTGACACAAATGAAATTTAACAGCGGTATCAGAAAGTCTCTCCCTGATTCTGGAAACTTATCTCTCCCTAGTATCCCGTTGCTAAACATTGAAGTTCATATAATTTCATCTGCAGCTCGGGGTTAGTCTGTTCTGTAAACTTTACAAAAAACCCTTCAGTGTATTTCACTCCGTGTCCAACCCTGTGAGGTCTCCCCTGGTGTGTCAGCTTTCTGTGATTATAAACGCTTCAGCAGATCATTAACATAACCTGATCTTTGAGATCTGGTTGTGTCCCATTCCCCTAAAGTGAGGAATGAACGAAGAGACAATTCCAACCGGGGTTAGATTTTCTTCCAAAAGAGTGACACAAAGCTTCGTTAACATTGGGCCATAAAGCTCAGTTGGGAGAGCGTTCGACTGAAGATCTTAAGGTCCCTTGTTTCGGCCGTTTGTATTATTTTGTGTCTTTCTTTCGTCTGATTCTCGAACTGAAGGATGTAAACTGAAGTTAATTAATCGCCACTGAAGGGTTTCGTTGAAATAGAGAGAAATCAAAGATGGGAAATATTTTAATTTTCTGTATTTAGCTTTGATTTTTCTATCTCCTTCTGCAATTTTTTCTGTTTTTTTTCTCACTCGGTGCCGGGTGAACATTGGATTTGATGCATTTGTCCTAAACTGATGCCTTTTCCACATCTCGGGACGGTCAGACACGTCCTGTCTGTCTGTTGCTGCTTGTGACCATTAACGGGAACAGGCCGCGAGTTAAAACTTAATCAGCAAACCGAAAAAAGACAAATAACCAGAAAGATGTGTTACTCCGCCCCAGTGCAAAGGTGCAATCGATGTCTTTCAAAGTAATTGCACCATACATTTTGTGTGGATCTAATTTTGTAAAGTTTAGATTTCGCATGTTACGAACATTATAACAAAATGTAAAACAACAACAACTTGAATATATGTAGCGCCTTTCATAGAATCATAGAATGGAATGGTTACAGCACGGAAGAAGGCCATTCAGCCCGGAGAGGCCGTGCCGGCTCTCGGCAAGAACACTTCAGCTAGTCCCACGCTCCCGCCCATTCCCATAGCCCTGCATTTTTTTCCTTCAGATAATTATTCAACTCCCTTTTGAAAGCCATGATTGAATCTGCCTCCACCACCTTTTCAGGCAGTGAATTCCAGATCCTTATCATTGCTGCATAAAAAATGGTTTTGCTTCAGTCGCCTTTGGTTTTTCGCCAATCATAAATCTGTGTCCTCTGGTTCTCGACACTTCTGCCAATGGGAACAGTTTATCTCTACTCTATCCAGACCCCTCATGATTATGTAAACCTCTATCAGATCTCCTCTCAATCTTCTCTGCTCTAAGGAAAACAACCTGAGCTTTTCAGTCTATCCACGTAAGTGAAGTCCCTCATCCTAGGAACCATTCTCGTACATATTTTTCTGCACCCTCTCTAAGGCCTTCACATCCTTCTTAAATTGTTGTGCCCAGAATTGGACACAATACTCCAGTTGGAGCCAAGCCAGTGTTTTATACAGGATCAGCATAATTTCCACTCTTTTGTAATCTATTGCTCTATTCATGAAGCCCAGGACCCCGTCAGCTTATTTTTTAACTGCTTTCTCAACCTGCCCTGCCGCCTTCAACGATTTGTGCACATACACCCCCAGGTCTCTCTGTTCATGCATCCCCTTTAGGATTGTACCCTTTAGTTTACGATTCCTCTCCTCATTCTTTCCACCAATATGTATCACTTCACACTTTTCTCCGTTAAATTTCACCTGCCACGTGTCCGCCCATTCCTCCAGACTGTCTATGACGACATGAACTCTATCACTATCCTTCTCACTGTTTACTGTACTTCCAAGTTTTGCATCAGCTGCAACTTTTGAAACTGCACTGAACTCCCAGGCCCAAGTTATTAATATATATCAAGAAAAGCAGTGGTCCTAGATCCGACACTGGGGATCAAAACTGTAAACCTTCCTCAAGACTGAAAAGCAACAGTTCACCACAACTCTCTGTTTCCTCTGCTTAGCCAATTTCGTATTCATGCTGCCACTGTCCATTTTATTCCATGGGCTTTAACATTGCTGGCAAGCCTATTATGTGGCGCATTGTCGAAAACCTTTTGGAAGTCCATCTACACCACGTCAATCGTATTGCACTCATCAACCCTCTCTCTTACCTCATCAGAAATCTATATCAAGTGGGTGAGAGAGTTATACTACAATCAGTGAGCGCAGCACATCCCTTCAACATTGTTCAGATATAAAATTTAAAAAATACTCTCTAACAGAAAACCTGAGAGTGTAATCAAAAGTAACAGATAATAGCGCACTTAATTCTGAAAATAATTATTGCCCCAAAACTGGACATTCAATCCTTCAAACACTGCCCTGATATAAACTCAGGACCGCACACTGTGAAAGCTCAGTGATCCCGCCATGATTCAAACACACAGCATTTTACTGTGAATGCAGATACACTGGTGTTCCACCACTAGGTCCACAGTTTACAAGTGACACCGAATCCAGAGAAGGTAGATCAGTGTGGACCGCCACCCGGCTCTCGGACTGCGAAAGGTGGAAACAGCAGCAGCCAGGCTTGCCGCTCTCTAATCCAGCCACTACCGGTGGAGAGCTGCCAGTCCCGGCTGGAGCCATGCCTGGGAGCCGCTGAAAACAGTGACTACAAGAGCAAGTCAGATGCTGGGTATTCTGCCGCGATTGTCTCATCTCCTGACTCCCAAATCATTTCCCCCAACTACAAGGCACAAGTCAGGTGTGTGATGGAATACTCTCCAATTGTTTGGATGAGTGCAGCTCCAACAACACTCAAGGAGCTCGACACCATACAGGACAAAGCAGCCCGCTTGATTGGCATCACATTCAGCACCTTAAACATTCACTCCCTTCACCAGTGGTGTACCCGGATGCAGTGTATGCCATCTACAAGATGCACTGCAGCAACTCGCCAAGGCTTCTTCAACAGCTCCTGCCAAACCCAAGAACTCTACCACCTAGAAGAACAAGGGCAGCAGGCGCATGGGAACACCATCACTTCCAAGTTCCCCTCCAAGTCACACTCCAGCTTGAGTTGGAAATATATCATCGTTCCTTCATCGTCGCTGGGTCAAAATCCTGGAACAGCCTCTATAACAGCATTGTGGGAGTACCTTCTTCACACAGACTGCAGCGGTTCAAGAAGGCGGCTCACCATCGCCTTCTCAAGGACAATTAGGGATTGCCAGCAAGGCCCACATTCCAAGAAGGAATAGAAAGAACAGTTTTTCCACGCATGATGTTGCTTAATAAAGGGATTGTTGATGAAGTGCCTGTCTAACTAATTGCTGCGTCACCTGATCAACGTTCCCTCCATTATCTTTTTTTAGTTTTAACATTGCAGCCAGCATTTCTTCGGACAACAACAAAACCAACACAATTCTATGATAGCGGTGGGATTCGAACCCACGCTCCCGAAAATACTGGAGCCTAAATCCAGCATTTTAGACGGCTCGGCCATGTTACCACGCCAACGCTGCTGCAGTTCTGATACTATTGATTGATAATTGAAAGCCGGCTCGCCTGTTGATTTTGCATTGAGTCAAGGGCTTTGCAATTGTGTTCATGGAGGCAGGTGGTTGCGAGGTTAAGGCGGAGGGTCGCTAATCGTTTATGCTCTACATGCGTTGTTCCGAATTCTACCATTATTGCATTTATGATTGATCTTTTTCCCCTTTTTCAACACATCCAAGACTCCTGTATCTGAGTCCTTTGCTTGCCCAATCCGCAGTGGGAAGTTTTGTTTTGCTGCCTCACTCTATTTGCTTAAATCAGCAAAGTCCTCATTTCGGCCCCAACTGCTCCTTGCACGGAGGTGCTGAAATTGTAAGATATGAGTTACGTGTTGTATCAATCAAAGTGGATAGTGATGTCCTGGTAAAACGAAAATTTCTCTTCAGATGCTGCCTGAGCTGCTGAATATTTCCAACATTTTCTTTATTTAATTTTGTGCTTTCACTTTTGCAGTTTACCCAACAACACAAAACTTGCCTCAAGGGCGCAGCTTCAGGCATAACGTTCCTGTGCTCTTCCCACACACAAGATCGCGCTTAACTTTCCCACACACGCTGTAAGGTCAGTCGGTTCCGCCCACATTGTCCTGCGCCGCTACATTCCAAATACACTTTGCTCCTGGTATCAGGGAGTCTCAGAGTTTCTCAGTGGGGATTCTGGGAAAGGTGGGACTTGTACAAGTCGGACGGTTTACACCTGAACCAGGGGGGAACCAATATCCTTGCGGGGAGGTTTGCTAGCACTGCTGGGGAGGGTTTAAACTAACTTGGCAGGGGGTTGGGGTACAGAGTGGAGCTATAGTAGGGGGTGATTTACGGTCAAATACAGAGGGAAAAACAAGTCAGCTGGGAAGGCAGAGCAAATATGTGAAGGCAAAATAGAATATGGCAGGGCTGGAAGGCATTTATTTTAATGCAAGGAGTCTTGCAAATAAGGTGGATGAACTGAAGTTGTTGTTGAACACATGGGAGTACGATATTGTTGCTATCACGGAGACATGGTTGAGGGAGGGTCAGGACTGGCAGCTCAATATTCCGGGGTATAGAATCTTCAGGCGAGACAGAGGGGGGTGTAAAAGGGGAGGGGGTGTTGCAATATTAATTAAGGAGTCAATTACTGCTGTAAGGAGAGATGATATATTAGCGGGTTCCTCTAATGAGGCCATATGGGTAGAACTTAAAAACAAAAAGGGGGCAAGCACTTTGCTGGGAGTGTACTATAGGCCCCCAAACAGTCAGGGGGAGATAGAGGAACAGATATGTAGGCAAATCTCAGAGAAGTGCGAAAATAATAGGGTAATAATAGTGGGGGATTTCAACTTCCCCAATATAAATTGGGACAGTCAGAGTGTGAAAGGCTTAGAGGGTGCAAAATTCTTAAAGTGCATCCAGGAGAGCTTTTTGAGCCAACATGTAGAAAGTCCTACAAGAGAGGGGGCGGTACTGGACCTAATTCTGGGGAATGTAGCCGGGCAAGTGGTGGAAGTGTCAGTAGGAAAGCATTTTGGCGACAGTGACCATAATTCGGTGAGATTTAAGGTGGTCATGGAAAAAGACAAAGACGGCCCGGAAATAAGGGTTCTAAATTGGGGGAAGGCCGATTTTAATATGATAAGGCAGGATCTGGCCAAAGTGGACTGGGAGCAGCTGCTTATAGGAAAATCCACATCAAAACAGTGGGAGACGTTCAGAAGGGAAATAGAGAGAGTACAACGCCAACATGTTCCTGTAAAGGTCAAGGGTGGGACCAACAAGCAAAGGGAACCTTGGATGACAAGGGATATACAAAAATGCATTAGAAATAAAAGTGGGGCTTTTGGCAGTTACAAAAGACTAAAGACAGAAGAAGCCCTAGAGGAGTATAAAAAGTGCAGGGGCATACTTAAAAAAGAAATTAGGAGGGCGAGGAGGGGCCATGAAATAACACTGGCGAGCAAAATAAAGGAAAATCCTAAGGTGTTTTATAAGTATATTAAGGGGAAGAGGATAACCAGGGAAAGGGTAGGGCCCATTAGGGACCAAAGTGGCAATCTGTGTGTAGAGCCAGAGGATGTAGGCGGGGTTTTAAATGAATTTTTTGCATCTGTGTTCACTCTGGAGAAAGACGATGCAGACATAGAAATCGGGCAAGGGGACTGTGACATACTTGAACATATTAGCATCGAGAGGGAGGAGGTGCTAGCGGTTTTAGCGGGCCAAAAAGTGGATAAATCCCCAGGCCCGGACGAGATGTATCCCAGGCTGCTGTGGGAGGCAAGGGAGGAGATTGCAGGGGCTCTGACACTAATTTTCAGAACCTCTCTGGCCACAGGGGATGTACCAGAGGACTGAAGAACAGCTAACGTAGTACCATTATTCAAGAAGGATAGCAGGGATAAACCAGGGAATTACAGGCCAGTGAGTCTAACATCTGTGGTGGGGAAATTATTCGAAAAAATTCTGAGGGACAAAATTAATCTCCACTTGGAGAGGCAAGGATTAATCGGGGATAGTCAGCATGGCTTTGTCAAGGGTAAATCATGTCTAACAAATCTGATCGAATTTTTCGAGGGGGTGACTAGTGGGGTGGATGAGGGAAATGCTGTGGATGTGGTTTACATGGACTTCAGTAAAGCTTTTGACAAACTCCCGCATAGGAGACTGGTCAAGAAGGTAAGAGCCCATGGGATACAGGGTGCCTTGGCGCGTTGGATCCTAAACTGGCTGAGTGGCAGGAGGCAGAGGGTGATGGTCGAAGGTTGCTTTTGTGACTGGAAGCCTGTGTCCAGTGGGGTACCTCAGGGATCGGTGCTGGGTCCCTTATTGTTTGTGATCTACTTAAATGATTTGGATGAGAATGTAAAAGGTATGATCAGTAAGTTCGCAGATGACACGAAAATTGGTGGGGTGGTAAATTGCGAGGAGGAAAGCCTCAGGCTACAGGACGATATAAACGGGTTGGTCAGATGGGCGGAAAAGTGGCAAATGGAATTTAACCCTGAAAAGTGCGAGGTGATGGATTTTGGACGGACAAATAAGGCAAGGGAATACACAATGAGTGGTAGGACCGTAGGAAGTACAGAGGGTCAGAGGGACCTTGGTGTACATGTACATAGATCCCTGAAGGCAGCGGAGCAGATAGATAAGGTGGTTAAAAAGGCATATGGGATACTTGCCTTCATTAGCCGAGGCATAGAATATAAGAGCAGGGAGGTTATGATGGAGCTGTACAAAACACTTGTGAGGCCACAGCTGGAGTACTGTGTGCAGTTCTGGTCGCCTCACTGTAGGAAGGATGTGATTGCTTTGGAGAGGGTGCAGAGAAGATTCACCAGGATGTTACCTGGGATGGAGCGCCTCAGCTATGAAGAGAGGCTGGACAGGCTGGAGTTGTTTTCCTTGGAGCAGAGAAGGCTGAGGGGGGACCTGATTGAGGTGTACAAAATAATGAGGGGCATAGATAGGGTAGATAAAGAGGAACTTTTCCCCTTAGTGGGGGGGTCAATAACAAGGGGGCATAGATTCAGGGTAAGGGGCAGGAGATTTAGAGGGGATTTGAGGAGGAACTTTTTCACCCAGAGGGTGGTTGGAATGTGGAACTCAATGCCTGAAAGGGTGGTGGAGGCAGGAGCCCTCACAACATTCAAGAAGCATTTGGATGAGCACTTGAAATGCCATTGCATACAAGGCTATGGACCAAATGCTGGAAAATGGGATTAGACTGGACAGGGATGGATGGGCGGCGCAGACACGATGGGCCGAAGGGCCTCTTTCTGTGCTGTAAAACTCTATGACTCTATGACTCTATGATTGCGAGGGCAATGGGATCTCAGAGGCTCTGAGAGAATTGAAGGGTTTCTGAAATAGTACCACGTGGGTATGAGGGCACGAACTGGATATCAGAGAGAGTAACGGACTCTCAGAAGGTATCGCAGAGGATGACGGAACTCAGGAGGTATCAGAGAGGTTATGAGCGCTCGGGAGTTATGAGAGAGAGTAAGGGGCGCTCGGAATGTATCGAAGAGAGTAAGGGAAACTGAGGAGCTATCAGTGAGAGTAACCAATGGTCTGGAGATATCAGAGTGGTTAATGAACACTCAAGTTTTATCAGAAAGATTGAGGAAGGCTTAGGTGGTAGCAGCGAGGCTGGTGGAACAGGAGGTGCTATCTTCTAAACATCACATTTTCTAAATATCAACATGGTTAATGAAAGCAAAGTTGAATCCGAATGTGACAGATGGTTTGCCGTGTCCTCAGGGACAACAAAGATAAGGTAGAATGGAGTCGGACTGGACATTTTCCGCGCTTAGGAATACATTTATATCTGACACAGATCGCCCACCCAATACATTAAATAACAATAGACACATCTAAGCATATCAGTAACTAACAGAGACGCAAAATCATTTATATTCAACGCATTAGCAACTCGCAAATGCATGTGTATCTAACATGAACACACCCAAATATATTTACAAGGATCACAGGTAATTGATTGCTAAAAAATGACTTTAATTGTGTGTCTTTAAAGCCATGATGTAAATATGGTAGTTTACATTAACCTTCTTCCAAAGCCGCTGGTGATTGCTGTGGAATGATTTGAGACCTATCTGATAATTTATGACGTGGAACTGCAAGGTTGAAGCACATTCGACTGATTCCACTGGCCCTGTTCTGCTGACTCTCAACACAATACATACTTACAACCAATAAAACAAACCTGCCTTGAATGGAAGTGGGCTTCGTTTTCTAGAAGGAATATGTCAACTGGGCCGAAAAATGACCTTCAGCAGATCCAGATAAAATCGTTCAGTATAAGTAAAGGACAAAATGCCAGAAGTGGGATTTGAACACACGTCTGCGATCTGAAATGAGCACTTTAGACTGCTCAGCCATCCTGACTTACTAATGCAAAATCCAATGTCCCTGCACTGACACACTGAGGTAAACAAAACGCGAACTGTTGCTGGAAGGCCGAGTGATCGGGATACAAACTCCCCGGATTTCAATGTCAGCGTGCTCTGTGTATGAGGAGGCTTCGGCGGGCCGTGTGGTATGTTGCTTCACTAGCAGTATTGCGCTGCCTTCGCTGCAGTGGGTCCCCCAGCGATGGGTATTAGGATAATTGCTTTTCTTGTTATTTATAAATGACCTGGACTTGGGTATAGGGACTCAAATTTCAAAGTTCGCACTGTGGCTGCCCGATGCGGCCAAGGACGCGGGCGCGGTAGGACGAGCTGTGCTGGCAGCCGTCACGGGAGGGCGAGCCGGGCCGGCGGCCGCCGCCCGTGCGTCACGTGATGCGTGACGTGACGTCAGCGCGTTAGGACGCGTCCTTAAAGGGGCAACGGCCCAAACAGGTAAGTTAAAGGGGCAACGGCCCAAACAGGTAAGTTATGTACATACAAAGGTAAGTTAAAGGGAATTATGTATATACATAGTAAGGGTCACCCGGTGGAACCGCCACATGCTCCACCCCAGAATTCGCTTTAATGCAAGTTAAAATATGAGATGGTCTGACGAGCTAGTGGCCTTGGTGGGCGTGCTGTCTCGACTTGGCAGGCCAGGTTTGAAGGTGCTGGTCATAAGCGGATCCTTACGCGTGTCGTGGCAAATGAAATGCATCCATCAGGTGAAGGACCGTGGAGACGTGCGAAACAGCAGGCCTTATCAGAGTGATGGGCAGGTTGGGCGGATGCGGGCAATGTCTCCGTTGATGTTTAAACAAGTCCTTGTTCTGACAAACTCTGCAGGAACTCCAAACGATCGATCCAGAAGGACTTGACAGGCAAGGTCAGTGAACTCGCCGACAGGTGAGCAAAACCTTCGGGAGGCTGGAACGCACAGAATGCTGCATGCCATAGTGCTACGATGATAACACAATGGAGGGTGAAAAGTTGCTGCGTTGATCAGTGCTCGGTGAGAACAGCAACTTTACCATGGCAGATCACGGCCACGGGATGCCCGTTGGACCCGTCCTCGATGTTTGCAGTGTCAGTAGATGTTTGCACATGTTAAGGAGAAAACTGGAGAAAGGGCGTCAATGGTCCGGGTTGTTGTGAATTTCGGTAGCGGTAAACTGCCTGGAGGGCGGCAAAGCTTTTTGTTGTTGTTGACTTGTTGGAAAAACTGCTGAGAGGGCAGCACGCTTCTCCGTCTCGCTGAAAAGTGTGGTCGGTAACACAACCAGCAGGCTGACGGGCTGTTGTATCGTCGGCGGGGAACGAGTCTTTGTAGTTGGGGTCACCAATGTAGCAGATCGTGTTCACCTAGGTAGGTATTGGACGAATGACTACTAAATAATCGAATTGGACTGCAGGAGAACAATCAATAAGTTATTTAATGCAGGAAACAGATGTTATACAGCAGACAATGGAGTTGGATGCAGGAGAGCCGGGAGGTACGTCTTAACCCAGTGGGGATGCCACGAGGACTGAGTCCGCAGTCCTGTGTATTCCGTGATGACGTCATCACGCTCGGCTGTGTTTTCCCACGCTTCGGGTGTCAGGTGACCGCTTTGTGACGCCAGCGCGTTCGCCCGCGCTTGGGGCGATCACGTGACCTCCGCCAATATGGCGGCGCGTTTACCCGGCACTGAGGCTGGCCGTTGCGGCAGAAGTCACCAGCGCGAGAGGCACCCGGCACTGTGGCCGGCCGTTGCGACCGTCGAGGGAGCGGACGGCCGAACTAGGGCGGCAGCCGACGCGTTTATGTGCGTAACGTGAAGCGTGGCGTGACGTCAGCGCGTTATGTCGTGTCCTTAAAGGGGCAACGGCCCAAACAGGTAAGTTAAAGGGGTAACGGCCCAAACTGGTAAGTTATATGCATACTTAAATATGTTAAAGTGAATTATGTATAATATATGTAAGGGACACCCGGTGGACCCGTCACAAGAATGTTATTGGCAGATTTCAGGAGGACATAGACAGACCGGCGAAATGGTCATGGCAGATGAAATTTGACGAAGTAATTTTGGTAGGAAGTATCAGGAGAGTGAAAATAAACCACATGCTACGTTTAAAGTGGGTGCAGGAGCAGAGCGACCTGGGGGTGTACGGTCACAAGTACTTGGAGGTGGTAGGACAAGTTGAGAAGGCTATAAGGAGGGCATTCGCGGTCCTTGACTTTATAAATCAGGGAATAGAGCAAAAAAGCAAGGAATTTATGTTCAAACTTCATAAAACCCTAATTAGGCCCAAGCTGGAGTATTGTGACCAATTCTGGGCTCCACAGTGAGGAAGGATGTCAAGCCCTCAGAGAGTGTGCAGTTGAGATTTACTAGAATGGTACCAGTGATCAAAGACTTCAGTTACGTGCAGAGACTAGAGAAGCTGGGTTGTTCTCGTTAGAGCAGAGAAGCTTAAGGGGAGATTTGAGGGAGGTGATTAAAAGCTTGAAGGATTTGGGGAGAGTTAAGAAGAACAATCTGTTTCAAGTGACCAGAGGGTGGGTTACCTGAATTCACAGATTTACGGTATTTGGAACTGAAACAGAAGTGACAGGAGGAAACATTAATACAGTGAATTTTTATGATCTGTAATGCACTGCCTGAAGGGGTAGTGGAAGCAGATTCAATGCTAACATTTAAAAGGTAATTGGATAAACACTTGGAAATATAAAATATGCTGGGCTATGGGGAATCCGCAGGGGAGTGGGACTAATTGGTTCACTATTTCAAAGGCTCGATGGGCCGAATGCCCCCTACTGTGCTGTAATATTCTATCATTCTATGATTCTATGTTATCGACCTCCATGGCGTCACCTATAGGCGTGAGATGTAATGCTCTGCACAACTCTGCTTCAGTGGGATCTTGTTCCCCAGAGATGGGCTGTAATGCACTGTGTTGCCACATTCGCTGCTATTTGCCAGCAGCGGGTTATTGAAGAGAGCTGCTTTTCGCGGCCTCACTCATTCTGGGCTCTGGAAAACAGCAACAAAATGATAGATTTGCTGCCGTGTCTCAAATTCAGCTTAAAACAGTTATTATTAACCGATGCAGCCCTGCAGGATCTTATAATGATCTCTCACAAATCAACTGAAGCCAGTGAGAATGTGAATATCATTTTGCTTTTCCAAAATAAACGGTGTGACATTCATTGTGGAAACACGGAGAGAGCCTGGTGTGGCTCACTGCGGAAACATCCATGTCACAGCGAACCAGCTCTCCTGCAACCAGTGCGGCCTCCCATCCGTCCTTTCGGGGCCTAGCCTGCTAAGATGAATTCTGATTTCCGTGAAGCCAGTCTCAGGCTTTTTAATATTTTTGATGTGCGTGCTATCCGACCGCAGGGTAAATGTTGGGAATATCAACCGGGCCCAGCTGGCAATGTTTGTATCACATTTGTGTTCATTCGTTGAAAACTGAAACTGTGAGACAATAAGATAAAGATTACTCGATCGTTAATGGAACCATCAATTATTTGAGCTGACAGCTGACCTTGTCAACCGATTGTGCCACAGAAACACAACCCTGTCCAAACTGAAACACCGAGCTACAACCTCAGGTTACAGCGACCAATATGGATCGATGATGTATTACAAATTACTTTCAGTCTGATTTAGATAAGTGGAGCATTGGAGACTGCACTTTATACATTCTGAATTCCAATATCCTGTCAGCTCAGCCCGCAGATCTATTCCCATTCCCAGCCCTCTTTCACATTTCGATGAGGTCCATCCTATAACCAAGTTTGCTGATGGCATTAAGTTAGGTGGCACAGTAAGTAGTGTAGGTGAGAGCAGAAAGTTCCAAAGGAACATTGATAGATTAAGTGAGTGGGCAAAACTGTGGCCGATGGAGTTCAACGTGGAGAACTGTGAGATCATCCACTTTAGACCTGAGTAATACAAATCAGAGTCTATTCAAAAAGGTGAGGAGTTAGGAACTCTGGAGGAGCAGAAAATATTAAAACTTAACGTAGAGTAATTCCTTTAAACTACTGGACAGGTACAACATAAAATGAAAGGTTCATGGAATTGTAGCCTTCATATCAAGTTGGCGGTAATACAGAGTGGTGGAAGTTCTGTTGGAAGTCAACAGGAAAGATAGGGAAATGGTACAGGGGGAGTCGTAGTCTTCGTGATTAAGCATGAAATCACTACAATGCTAAGAGAGGATATAATGAGAGATAAGTAGGCTATGGAGACTTTATGGGTAGAATTAAGAGCTAGGAAAAGAATTAAGACTGTAGGGAAGTTGGGTAGAGGCCCCCTGGCCGCAGCTGTGAAATGTTAGATTTTATAAATGCAGAAATTAGACAAGCGTGTAGGAAAAGCAGAGTGGTTTTAATGGAGGATTTTAATTTTCCTATAGATAGCGATAAGCAGACTAGCACCTGTCAGAGAGTTAATTAATTTATTGAGTGCATCCGGAATGGTTTTCTACAACAATATGCCTTAGAAAAAACACGCAGGCAGGCCATATTTGATTCAGTAATGAGTAATGAGTCAGATTTATTCAACAGACTAAAGGCGCATGAACATTTGTTTAATAGTGATCATAGCAGGATCGAGTTCAACATAGTGTTTGAAAGGAAGAAACGCGAAACAGCTGCGAAGGTTCTAGATTTGGGTGGGGCCGACTTCAACGGGATGAGGCAGAGACTGTCCACATTAAACTGGGCAAATCTGTTAATAGGTAAAATGACAGAAGATCAGTGGGAGGTGTTCAAAATAAATTTAACATGGTACAGAATCAGTTTATACCGCTGAGGGGCAAGAACTCTACTGGACAAAAAAACAGGCATGGATGACTAAAGAGGTAAGAGACAGACAGCGGTAAAATAAAATAAAAAGCATATAAAAAAGCTAAACATAGCACAGATCCTGACGAATGGGAAAGATACAAAGCACAGATAGTAAGAGCATATAGTAAGAGCTACAAAGAGGGAGTATGAACAGAAAGAGACTGGTGAAATGGGCAGACACATGGCAGATGAAAGTTAACGTAGGTAAGTGCAAATGGATATATTTTGGTCGGAAGAATGAGGAGAGGCAATATAAATTAAATGGTACTAATTTAATGGGGCCGATTATTTCCTTTTATCGGCTCCCTCTGGAGATCACTGGCCCCTAAATTGCTCACAATGCTCTCCCCTGCAATTTATTAACCAGCTCTAAATGGTACAATTATAAAGAGGGTGCAGGAACAGGGAGACATTGGGTGTGTGCACACAAATCTTTGAAGGTGGCAGGACAAGGCGAGAAGGATGTTAGAAATGATTAGGGTTCCTTTCTTTTATTAATAGATGAATAGAGCATAAAAGCAAGGAAATTATACTAAACATGTATAAAGCACTGGTGAAGCCTCAGCTGGAGTATTGCGTTCAATTCTGGGCAGCACACTTTAGGAAAGAACTCAAGGCCTTGTAGAGAGTCCAGAATAGAGTTACTGGAATGGTACCAGGGATGGGGGACCTCATTTATGCGAAGTGACTGGAGCAGCTGGGATTTTTCTCCTTAGAGCAGTGAATGTCAAGAAGATTGTTGATAGATATGTTCAAAATTAAGAATGGTTTTGATAGAGATAAAAAAGGAGAAACCTTAGAAATGTCAAATTAAATATGATAAAACCCTCCCAGGCACAGTTGGGGTGATATTTGGTTTATGAGACGGACGCCTTACCACTTGGCCACCGCGCAGTACTCAGAGCTTGAGTTGAGGTTGAGGGAAAACAGAACAGACACTTGTATACAGCAATAAAATGAGATAGTGGAGCCGGCAAATAACCGCCTCATTTAGATGAATCCTTTAATAAAACCTTTCAGAGAATCACAGAATCATACATCACAGAATGAGGCCATTTGCCCCGTCGCGCTCTTGAAAGAGCAATCCAATTATTCCCAGCTCTTTCGCCATACCCCTGCACAATTTTCCAATTCAAGTATTTATCCAATTCCCTTTTGAAACTTACTATTGAAGCTGCATCCACCACCATTTCAGGCAGAGCATTACAGATTATAATAACTCGTAATGTAAAAAAGAAAAACTCCTCATCTCCCCTCTGGTTCTTTTGCCAATTACATTTCGACTGTTGTCCTCTGGGTGTTGCCAGGACTGGAGAATTTTGGCTCTGAGGAAAGATTGGATTGGCTGGAGTTGTTTTCTTTGGAACAGAGGAGGCGGAGTTGAGACTTAATTCAGGTGTATGAAATATTGTGGGGCCAAGCTAGAGTGGATAGGAAGCATCCATTTCAGTTAGCAGAGAGGTTAATAACAAGGAGGAATAGATTTAAAGTAATTGGTAGAAGAATTAGAGGGAAGTTGGGGAGAACTTTTTTCACCCAAAGGGTGGTGGGGGTCTGTAACTCTCTACCTGAAATGGTGGTAGAGCAGGAACCCACGTCATATTTGAAAAGAATTTGGATATTCACTTGATGTGCCGTAAACTGCAAGGCTACGGACCAATAGCTGGAAAGTCGGATTAGGCTGGGTCGGTCTTTCAGCCAGAGCCTATGACCCTCCTTCTGTGCTGTAAATTTCTAAGGTTCTTTGAGTCTAAGAGGTACTGAGTTCTCCTAGGTGTCCTGGGCATAGCTGTGTCCGACAGCTAACATCACAGTGGGATCTTGCTGTGTAGAAATCGGCTGCCGTGTTTTCCTATATTATAAGCAGTGACTACGCTTCAAAAGGTACTTCATTTTCTGTAAAGCAATTTAAAAAAAATCACCATTGATGGGATGTGGGTGTCGCTGGCAACATCAGAATTTATTGCACATCCCTAATTGCCCTTGAAAAGGTGGTGATGAGCGCCTTTTTGAAACACTGCAGTCCGTGAGGTGAAGGTACCCACGTTGCTTTTAGGGATGGAGATCCCGGATTTTGACCCAGAGACAATGAAGGAACGATGATATATTTCCAAGTCAGGATGGTGCATGCCTTGGAGGGGAACTTGCAGCTGGTGGTGTTCCCATGCGCTAACTGCTCTTGTCCTTCTATGAGGTACAGGTCGCGGTTTTGGGAGGTGCTGTGGAAGAAGATTTGGCACTTGTGTAGCGCGATGGTTACTTACCACATATCAGCCCAAGCCTGAATGTTGTGCAGGTCTTTCTGCATGCAGGCCAGGATTGCTTCATTATCTGATAAGACGAGAATGGAACTGAACACTTTGCGATCATCGCTGAACATCCCCAGGTCTGACCTTATGATAGAAGGAAGGTCATTGATGAAGCAGCTGAAGATTAACTCCTGCAGTGATGTCCCGGTGCTGACATGATACGCCTCCAACATCCACAAGCATCTTCCTTTATGCTAGGTATGTCTCCAACAGTCGACTTTCCCCTGCGTCCACCCACAAGTTCCATTGACTTCAATTTTACTCGGGCTCCTTGATGCAACACTTGGTCTAATGCTGTTTTGCTGCTAAGAGCAATCACTCTCACCTCGCCTTTAGAATTCAGCTCCTTTGTCCATGTTAGAATCAAGGCTGTAATGTGGTCTGGAACCTAGTGGTCCTGTCGGGACTCAAACTGAGCATTGGTGAGCAACTGGGACGTCCGACGGTCGGAAAGGTGCTATAGCAGGGCAAGTTCTCTTTTTTACTGTTTAAAAGCTACTAACATATGCGTGATGTTTATTTGTAGGAACAGATGGTCATCGAGCTGAAACCTTAACTCTGCCTTCCTCTCCCCACAGATCCTGCCAGGATGTCCCAGCATGGCCCGTTTATAAACGTTGATATTAAATAAATGGTTCCTTCTGCAGTGGGGAAAGAGTTAAAGTGACATCGCTGGCAGTTTCACTGAATGGTGTAATAAAGAAAATAATCTAATAAGTCATTGCAGTAGTAAGCTTTTTCTAAATTGCTGAACTGGCAGTTGAGATAACCTAAGCAGTAGTGTTAGAACTGCATACTGTGTCACTTACAGACAATTGCAAATAGTCAGATGTGGAAACCATAAGAGGCCTAGAGGATGTAAGTTCTGTTCTGGCAGGAAAGTAAAACAATGAGTTGGAAGTAAAGAGGCCTAGAGAGGCAGGAAAGGAGGACAATGAGTCAGAAGTACAATGTTGATGAGACCCTATCTGGCATAAGCAAAGATCATAGGTGCAACAACAGCGTGGGGGATAACGGACATAAAGGTTTACGATAATAAAAGTGGTACTTTAATGTTATGCAGCATAGGCAACCAATCAGTGAAAATGCATACGGCCAAGGTCCAATCAGGTGGCAGGAATGAATTCTGAGCGAGCAGGACATATGTGTTTTAATGTATAAAAATGTAGTGTTTGCTGTACTAATTTGGTGAAGTCTGGCTAAGACAGAGCAGATTGTCTCCCCACCAGTGT
The DNA here is from genome assembly GCF_052327205.1 of Somniosus microcephalus. Taxonomy (NCBI): domain Eukaryota; kingdom Metazoa; phylum Chordata; class Chondrichthyes; order Squaliformes; family Somniosidae; genus Somniosus; species Somniosus microcephalus. The sequence continues at coordinate 19,421,544 of NW_028225179.1, forward strand.
AATAAAGAAGACTTGATTATCGATCAGAAAACCTTGTTTCAAGTGTTTGTTTAAAATGCTCCACATCTATTGGCATCATGAACAGGATCCTCACGGACGGGATGCATGGGCGAGTGAAGCTGAGCCAAAAACGTGAGTACTTTAAAAAGCCACATACAGTGAGGGCAAGGCAACACCGTCTCATGTCCACCGCCCCCTTTTGAATCAAAGAAATAAAATATTTGAATCGATAAGTCAAGCGGTCTTGGGGTGCAGGTGAAATGCGCGGAAGTGTAGGCGTGGTATGTGTTGCAAGTAGTGCGTTAACTTTGGAGAAAAAGTCTAAAGCATAACTCTGACAACTCGAGTTGCAAGCAATGCAGAAAGTTTAAGCATACCTCTGACAACTCCAGTTGCAAGTAGTGCTCAGAATACATCTGACAACAAATTACCCGAACAAAATTGTTGCCAGGATGGACTCACTCTGTGAGAGTAAATAAGGGAGGTACCTCTGAGAACTGCGTTTGCAAGTAACATCTCACTCTGCGAGAGTAAAGCAAAGATGGTAACTCTGACAACTGTGGTTGCAAGTACTGTCTCACTCTGCGAGAGTAAAGTACGGGACGTACTGCTGACAACAATTAACCATGGAAAGTGAAAAACTCGAGTGGGGACCGGTGGGGTCTCTGACACGCTATTTAGCGGACAAAAATAAAAGATTAATTGACAAAATTGTTAATAACCATTGGCAACCGAATGACCCACCAGCCAAACAAAGAGAATGGTAAGCTAAAGAAACAAAATTAAATGAAGAAAAGGCCATCAATTTAGTGGCTCGCGCATATTATGAGTTGAGTAGCCGTGCTCGAATTTGGACCAAAAATGGGCGCGAAAATTGTACCGAAGTACCAGTAATGGCAACAGATCCTGTAGCGCCATCAGAGGTGAAAAGAGTATTCAAGGACAGGATAGACTGGGAGGTGCTAAGCGAAAAAGGGGCTGAACATGACCTCGACTATAATGATGGGGATGTCCCGCCCCCATATGATGACATAAAAGCGGCACCTATTAAGGTGGAATTTATTCCGGGCACCCCGGCGGTGCCTACACTGGTAGGGGTACCCCCAGGCACCATTACCATCCCAGCAGTACCAGTTCAGATAAAAAACACTTACGTACCTTTCTCCCCAGGAGATAAATTAAAGTTGCTTCAAATACTGCCGGAACTAAAGCCCCGACAGAGTAATGCCATATTCTGACAGAAACTAAGAGAAATGAGAATAGGTCAGAACTTCAAAAACCGGGATGCTGATGGAGTAGTGAGGGCAAAGATGAGTGGAGGTATGTGGGGTCAATTACCTCAACAATATAGGGACGGAACATGGTATCAAAATGTAGCCCCTACAAAGCAGCAACGAGATATGGATTATACAGCATTTAGGACCGCTGTTACGCACGTTTTAGGATTTGTACAAGTAAAGTAGGGACAAGTCATGGGAATTAGTCAGGGGAAAGGGGAGTCCGCCCATGACTATGGAGAACGGAAGTGGACTAGTTTTGTAGCCCACTCAGGTATAATAGCACCACAACAAGACAATTTGGCATGTTTTTAAATGTACAAGGAAGGGCTGTGTGGTGCCCATCAGGCCATACTGAAAACTGGTTTGGTCACCATGCAGACCTTTGATGAACTGATCAGATGGGCGACCGAGGTAGACAACCAGCAGAAAGTTAAAGTGGCTGCCTTGGAGGAACAGATAGCTGCAGTAAAGGAGATGGCAGAGCTAAGCGATCTCACAACCATCGGATCAAATCATAGCTCTGCAGTACTGCCACATCCAGTCGTGAGTGGTGGTGGACAATTAAACAGTTAACAGGAGGAGGAGGCTCCAAACATACCCCATCCTCAATGATGGTGGAGCCCAGCACGTGAGTGCAAAGACAAGGCTGAAGCATTTGCAACTATCTTCAGCCAGAAGTGCCGAGTGGATGATTCATCTCGGCCTCCTACTGAGGTCCCCAGCATCACAGATGCCAGTCTTCAGCCCATTCAATTCACTCCACGTGATGTCAAGAAACGGCTGAAGACACTGGATACTGCAAAGGCTATGGGCCCTGACAACATTACGGCAATAGTACTAAAGACTTGTGCTCCAGAACAAGCTGCGCCCCTAGCCAAGCTGTTCCAGTACAGCTACAACACTGGTATCTACCCGGCAATGTGGAAAATTGCCCAAGTATGTGCTGTCTACAAAAAGCAGTACATATCCGACCCAGCCAATTACCGTCCCATCAGTCTACTCTCAATCATCAGCAAAGTGATGGAAGGTGTCCTTGACAGTGCCATCAAGCGGCTCTTACTCAGCAATAACCTACTAACTGACACCCAGTTTGGGCTCCTCCAGGGCCACTCAGCTCCTGACCTCATTACAGCCTTGGTCCAAACATGGACAAAAGAGCTGAACTCAAGAGGTGACGTGAGAGTCACTGCCCTTGACATCAAGGCAGCATTTGATCGAGTATGGCATCAAGGAGCCCTAGCAAAACTGAAGTCAATGGGAATCAAGGGGAAAACTCTCCATTGGTTGGAATCATACCTAGCATAAAGGAAGTTGGCTGTGGTTGTTGGGGGACATTCATCTCAATCACATGACATCACTGCAGGAGTTCCTCAGGGCAGTGTCCTAGGCCCAACCATCTTCAGCTGTTTCATCAATGACCTTCCCTCCATCATAAGGTCAGAAGTGGTGATGTTCGCTGATGATTGGACACTGTTCAGCAACATTCGAGACTCGTTGGATAATGACGCAGTCCATGTCCATATGCAGCAAGACCTGGACAACATTCAGACTTGGGCTGACAAGTGGCAAGTAACATTCGCACCACACAACTGCCACGCAATGACCATCTCCAACAAGCGAGACTCTAACCATCACCCCTTGACATTCAATGGCATTACCATCGCTGAATCCCCCACTATCAACATTCTGGGGGTTACCATTGATCAGAAACTGAACTGGACCAGCCATATAAATACTGTGGCTACAAGAGCAGGCCAGAGGCTGGGAATTCTGCGGCGAGTGTCTCACCTCCTGACTCCCCAAAGCCTTTCCACCATCTATAAGGCACAAGTCGGGAGTGTGATGGAATACTCTCCACTTGCCTGGATGAGTGCAGCTCCAACAACACTCAAGAAGCTCGACACCATTCAAGATAAGGCAGCCCGCTTGATTGGCACTCCATCCACCACCTTCAACATTCACTCACTCCACCACCGGCACATTGTGGCTGCAGTGTGTACCATCTGCAAGATGCGCTGCAGCAACTCGCCAAAGCTCCTTCAACAGCACCTTCCAAACCTGTGACTTCTACCACTTAGAAGGACAAGGGCAGCAGACGCATCGGAATATCACCACCTACAAGTTCCCCACCAAGCCACACACCATCCGTACTTGGACCTGTATCGCCGTTCCTTCACTGCCGCTGGGCCAAAATCCTGGAACTCCCTTCCGAACAGCATTGTGGGAGTACCTACACCATATGGACTGCACCGGTTCAAGAAGGCGGCTCATCACCATCTTCTCAAGGGCAATTGGGGATAGGCACTAAATGCAGGCCAACCAGCCAGCGACGCCCACATCCCATCAATGAATAATTTAAAAAAAAGTCTGTATTAAATGCAATAGGATTTGGCACAAGAGTTATGAGTGGTCAGTTGTTAATCACGTCTTTTTGCGAGCAGTTTCCTTCAATCTGCTCACAATTCTCCCCATAAAAAGTGGTTCAGTATCATCAGCGGCCGCGTGGCCTAATGGATAAAGTTTTTGACTTCGGTTGCGAGTTTTACAGTTATCAGAAAATTGCAGGTTCGAGTTCTGTCGCGGTCGTTTAATTAACTAGGCGACACTTTTTCTGTTCTGAATCTCTCTTCAAACCGACCATTTCTAACAGTCCCTCAACTGAAGCAGCGGAAGGACTTTTGCTTACATTAAGCTGATTGTACATTTTCAACATTGTAGATCTGTGTGCACGGGCAGGATAAGCAGTGAAGTGGACTTTCTTTCAGGGTATTTCTGCCCAGATGCAAAAAGCAGGAAATGGAATGACTGAGAGCAGTGAATGGTTGAGAGGAGGTGGCCGAGAAATTAAGGCGATGGACTGTTAATTTAGTTGTGCTCTGTACACGAGGGTTCGGATCCCATCCTCATCGTTATTACGTCTGATACTGGTACACTTTCCGAGCATTTAACTGAATCTTGCTTAAAATAAGCTTTCAAATGCAACATCGTCAGAACCGCTCTGATGCTCCTGGTCTGTGCCGCTTGCATTACTCATATGCTGTTAAAATTAAAAGAGACCACTGAATTCTTCAACTTCTTGAATGAAGGTGGAGCAGTGATCGCGATTCGGAGATTGTCAAACTCCTCCTTTCTTCTGCTGAGATTGTCACCGAATGAAAGAGTAGCGGGAACAGAGGCAAATGATAAGGGAGCAGAAACACAAATTTCTCCTTTAGGGGACAATGTAATTTCAAAAATATTTATCAACCTTAATGACGAGATTTTCTGTTTTGGTGTCTTTGGTTGCGATATAAATAATGGGCGAGACATCCTCGTTCTTTTCGGCATACTCTCATGGGATCGGAGGGCCCGGTTTAACGTCTTACTAGAAAGACGGAGGCACCAACAGTGCAGCACTACGTCATTACTGCACTGGGGTGTCTGCCTGGATTATCTGCTCAAGTCTCTGGAGTGGTGCTTGACTTTGCTGCCGCTGAGCCACGGCTGACACCTACACTCATTTCATTTGACTGGCGAGAAATGACGGAGATAAAGGGAAAAATTATAATGGAGTAAACCTTCAATTTGTCATCCAACAGAAAAGCGGTCATCGTAATTGGCCGCCTGTTATAGAAACAGTCCGATTTATGTTGCCATCGATTTCATAAGCATTGAAAATCAGGCCTGTCTAAAATGGAATGGGTCGTGGTCAGTTGTTCATCAATCTGGGTCTGTTTAAAACGGGAGTGCTCACAGTCCCGGATCATTCTGTGACTGTTTAAAATGGCAGAGCTCACAGTCCCGTGTCATTCCGTTTTTTTTAAAGTGGAGCGATTTCAGCTTTCATGACCGAGGTGTTGAGTTTAACTAAATGCGGCAGGGTTCGTCAGGGCTTTGAACGCGAGACCTCTCGCACTTTAAGCCACGGAAATTCCCTTAGCGAGAATCATACCCCTAAACCAACGAGCCGCCGATGTTTTGTTTCGATTTGCATTGCGATTCCCTGCGCTGGTGCAACCCCAGCTCGCAGAAGTCCTGTTCATTCAGTTAAAATGTTTAACTTTACCTCAATCCGCTTCTTTTTGCGAGCAGTTTCCTTGAATCTGCTCACAATTCTCCCCATAAAAAGCGACTCAGCAGTATCAGCGGCTGCGTGGCCTAATGGCTAAGGCGTTTGACTTCGGTTATGAGTTATTCAATCATCAGAAGATTGCAGATTCGAGTCCTGCCGCAGTCGTTTAATTAACTGGGCAACACTTTTTCTGTTCCGAATCTGGCTTCAAACCGACCATTTTTGACAGTCCCTCAACTGAAGCAGTGGAAGGCCTTTTGCTTATATTAAGCTGATTGTACATTTTCAACATTGTTGATCTGGGTGCACGGGCAGGATAAGCGGTGAAGTGGACTTTCTTTCAGGGTATTTCTGCTTAGATGCAAAAAGCAGGAAATGGAATGGCTGAGAGCAGGATATGGTTGAGTCGAGGTGGCCGAAAGGTTAAGGCGATAGACTTTTCATCTATTGCCGATCTGTACGCGAGGGTTCAGCTCCCATCCTCGTCATTATTACGTTTGATACTGGTACAATTTCCGAGCATTTAACTGAATCTTGCCTAAAATAAGCTTTCAAATGCAATTTCGTCAGAGTCGCTCTGGTGCTCCTGGTCTGTGCCCCATGCATTACTCATATCTTGTTAAAATTAAAAGAGACCACAGCAATTCTACAACTTCTTGAATGAAGTTGGAGCAGTGATCGCGATTCGGTGATTGTCGAACTCCTCCTTTCTTCTGCTGAGATTGTCACTGAATGAAAGAGTAGCGGGACCAGACCAAAATGATTAGGGAGCAGAAACATAAATTTCTCCTTTAGGAGGCAATGTAATTTCAAAAATATTTATCAACCTTTATGACGAGATTTTCTGCTTTAGTGTCTTTGGTTGAGATATAAATAATGGGCGAGACATCCTCGTTCTTTTCGGCATACTCTCATGGGATCCGAGGGCCCGGTTTAACGTCTTGCTAGAAAGACGGAGGCACCAACGGTGCAGCACTACCTCATTACTGCACTGGAGTGTCAGCCTGGATTATCTGCTCAAGTCTCTGGAGTGGTGCTTGACTTTGCTGCCGCTGAGCCACGGCTGACACCTAGACTCAGTTCATTTGGCTGGAGAGAAATGACGGAGATAAAGGGAAAATTACAATGGAGTAAACTTTCAATTTGTCACCCAACAGAAAAGCGGGCATCGTAATCGGCCGCCTGTTATAGAAACAGTCCGATATATGTTGCCATCGATTTCATAAGCATTGAAAATCAGGCCTGTCTATAATGGAATGGGTCGTGGTCAGTTGTTAATCATTCTGGGTCTGTTTAAAAAGAGAGTGCTCACATTCCCGGATCATTCTGTTTCTGTTTGAAATGGCAGAGCTCACAGTCCCGGATCATTCCGTTTTTTTTAAAGGAGAACGATTTCAGTTTTCATGACCGAGGTGTTGAATTCAACTAAATGTGGCGGGGCTCGTCCGGGATTTGAACCCGGGACCTCTCGCAATTTAAGCCATGGAAATTCCCTAAGCGAGAAATCATACCCCTAGACCAACGAGCCGCCGATGTTATGGTTTAAGTTGCATTGCGATTCCCTGCGCTGGTGCAAACCCAGCTCGCAGAAGTCCTGTTCATTCAGTTAAAATGTTTAACTTTTCCTCAATCCGCTTCTTTTTGCGAGCAGTTTCCTTGAATCTGCTCACAATTCTCCCCATAAAAAGAAGCTCAGCAGCATCTGCGGCTGCGTGGCCTAATGGGTAAGGCGTCTGAATTCGGTTAGCGAGTTTTTCAGCTATCAGAAGATTGCAGGTTTGAGTCCTGCTGCGGTCGTTTAATTAACTGGGCGACACTTCTTCTGTTCCGAATCTGGCTTCAAACCGACAATTTTTGACAGTCCCTCAGCTGAAGCAGTGGAAGGCCTTTTGCTTACATTAAGCTGATTGTACATTTTCAACATTGTAGATCTGGGTGCACGGGCAGGATAAGCGGTGAAGTGGACTTTCTTTCAGGGTATTTCTGCTTAGATGCAAAAAGCAGGAAATGGAATGGCTGAGAGCGGTATATGGTTGAGTCGAGGTGGCCGAAAGGTTAAGGCGATAGACTGTTAATCTATTGCCGATGTGTACGCGAGGGTTCAGCTCCCATTCTCGTCATTATTACGTTTGATACTGGTACAATCTCCGAGCATTTAACTGAATCTTGCCTAAAATAAGCTTTCAAATGCAATTTCGTCAGAGTCGCTCTGGTGCTCCTGGTCTGTGCCCCATGCATTACTCATATCTTGTTAAAATTAAAAGAGACCACTGCAATTCTTCAACTTCTTGAATGAAGTTGGAGCAGTGATCGCGATTCGGAGATTGTCGAACTCCTCCTTTCTTCTGCTGACATTGTCACCGAATGAAAGAGTAGCGGGACCAGAGGCAAATGATTAGGGAGCACAAACATAAATTTCTCCTTTAGGAGGCAATGTAATTTCAAAAATATTTATCAACCTTAATGACGAGATTTTCTGTTTTAGTGTCTTTGGTTGAGATATAAATAAGGGGCGAGACATCCTCGTTCTTTTCGGCATACTCTCATGGGATCGGAGGACCCGGTTTAACGTCTTACTAGAAAGACGGAGGCACCAACAGTGCAGCACTACCTCATTACTGCACTGGGGTGTCTGCCTGGATTATCTGCTCAAGTCTCTGGAGTGGTGCTTGACTTTGCTGCCGCTGAGCCACGGCTGACACCTAGACTCAGTTCATTTGGCTGGAGAGAAATGACGGAGATAAAGGGAAAAATTACAATGGAGTAAACTTTCAATTTGTCAGCCAACAGAAAAGCGGGCATCGTAATCGGCCGCCTGTTATAGAAACAGTCCGATTTATGTTGCCATCGATTTCATAAGCATTGAAAATCAGGCCTGTCTATAATGGAATGGGTCGTGGTCAGTTGTTAATCACTCTGGGTCTATTTAAACCGGGAGTGCTCAGATTCCCGGATCATTCTGTTTCTGTTTAAAATGGCAGAGCTCACAGTCCCGATTAATTCCGTATTTTTTAAAGTAGAACGGTTTCAGCTTTCATGACCGAGGTGTTGAGTTTAACTAAATGCGGCGGGGCTCAGTCCGGGATTTGAACCCGGGACGTCTCGCATTTTAAGCCACGGAAATTCCCTAAGCGAGAGTCATACCCCTAGACCAACGAACCACCGATGCTCTGCTTCAAGTTGCATTGTGATTCCCTGCGCTGGTGCAAACCCAGCTCGCAGAAGTCCTGTTCATTCAGTTAAAATGTTTAACTTTTCCTCAATCCGCTTCTTTTTGCGAGCAGTTTCCTTGAATCTGCTCACAATTCTCCCCATAAAAAGACAACCAGCAGTATCAGCGGCTGCGTGGCCTAATGGATAAGGCGTCTGAATTCGGTTATGAGTTATTCAGTCATCAGAAGATTGCAGGTTCGAGTCCTGCCGCAGTCGTTTAATTAACTGGGCGACACTTTTTCTGTTCCGAATCTGGCTTCAAACCGACCATTTTTGACAGTCCCTCAACTGAAGCAGTGGAAGGCCTTTTGCTTACATTAAGCTGATTGTACATTTTCAACATTGTTGATCTGGGTGCACGGGCAGGATAAGCGGTGAAGTGGACTTTCTTTCAGGGTATTTCTGCTTGGATGCAAAAAGCAGGAAATGAAATGGCTGAGAGCAGTATATGGTTGAGTCGAGGTGGCCGAAAGGTTAAGGCGATAGACAGTTAATCTATTGCCGATCTGTACGCGAGGGTGCAGCTCCCATCCTCGTCGTTATTACGTTTGATACTGGTACACTTTCCGAGCATTTAACTGAATCTTGTCTAAAATAAGCTTTCAAATGCAATTTCGTCAGAGGCGCTCTGGTGCTCCTGGTCTGTGCCCCATGCATTACTCATATCTTGTTAAAATTAAAAGAGACCACTGCAATTCTTCAACTTCTTGAATGAAGTTGGAGCAGTGATCGCGATTCGGAGATTGTCGAATTCCTCCTTTCTTCTGCTGAGATTGTCACCGAATTAAAGAGTAGCGGGACCAGAGCCAAATGATTAGGGAGCAGAAACATAAATTTCTCCTTTAGGAGGCAATGTAATTTCAAAAATATTTATCAACCTTAATGACGAGATTTTCTGCTTTAGTGTCTTTGGTTGAGATATAAATAATGGGCGAGACATCCTCGTTCTTTTCGGCATACTCTCATGGGATCCGAGGGCCCGGTTTAACGTCTTACTAGAAAGACGGAGGCACCAACAGTGCAGCACTACGTCATTACTGCACTGGAGTGTCAGCCTGGATTATGTGCTCAAGTCTCTGGAGTGGTGCTTGACTTTGCTGCCGCTGAGCCACGGCTGACACCTAGACTCAGTTCATTTGGCTGGAGAGAAATGACGGAGATAAAGGGAAAATTACAATGGAGTAAACTTTCAATTTGTCACCCAACAGAAAAGCGGGCATCGTAATCGGCCGCCTGTTATAGAAACAGTCCGATATATGTTGCCATCGATTTCATAAGCATTGAAAATCAGGCCTGTCTATAATGGAATGGGTCGTGGTCAGTTGTTAATCACTCTGGGTCTGTTTAAAAAGAGAGTGCTCACAGTCCCGGATCATTCTGTTTCTGTTTGAAATGGCAGAGCTCACAGTCCCGGATCATTCCGTTTTTTTAAAAGGGGAACGATTTCAGTTTTCATGACCGAGGTGTTGAATTCAACTAAATGTGGCGGGGCTCGTCCGGGATTTGAACCCGGGACCTCTCGCAATTTAAGCCATGGAAATTCCCTAAGCGAGAATCATACCCCTAGACCAACGAGCCGCCGATGTTATGGTTTAAGTTGCATTGCGATTCCCTGCGCTGGTGCAAACCCAGCTCGCAGAAGTCCTGTTCATTCAGTTAAAATGTTTAACTTTTCCTCAATCCGCTTCTTTTTGCGAGCAGTTTCCTTGAATCTGCTCACAATTCTCCCCATAAAAAGAAGCTCAGCAGCATCTGCGGCTGCGTGGCCTAATGGGTAAGGCGTCTGAATTCGGTTAGCGAGTTTTTCAGTTATCAGAAGATTGCAGGTTTGAGTCCTGCTGCGGTCGTTTAATTAACTGGGCGACACTTCTTCTGTTCCGAATCTGGCTTCAAACCGACAATTTTTGACAGTCCCTCAGCTGAAGCAGTGGAAGGCCTTTTGCTTACATTAAGCTGATTGTACATTTTCAACATTGTAGATCTGGGTGCACGGGCAGGATAAGCGGTGAAGTGGACTTTCTTTCAGGGTATTTCTGCTTAGATGCAAAAAGCAGGAAATGGAATGGCTGAGAGCGGTATATGGTTGAGTCGAGGTGGCCGAAAGGTTAAGGCGATAGACTGTTAATCTATTGCCGATCTGTACGCGAGGGTTCAGCTCCCATTCTCGTCATTATTACGTTTGATACTGGTACAATTTCCGAGCATTTAACTGAATCTTGCCTAAAATAAGCTTTCAAATGCAATTTCGTCAGAGTCGCTCTGGTGCTCCTGGTCTGTGCCCCATGCATTACTCATATCTTGTTAAAATTAAAAGAGACCACTGCAATTCTTCAACTTCTTGAATGAAGTTGGAGCAGTGATCGCGATTCGGAGATTGTCGAACTCCTCCTTTCTTCTGCTGACATTGTCACCGAATGAAAGAGTAGCGGGACCAGAGGCAAATGATTAGGGAGCAGAAACATAAATTTCTCCTTTAGGAGGAAATGTAATTTCAAAAATATTTATCAACCTTAATGACGAGATTTTCTGTTTTAGTGTCTTTGGGTGAGATATAAATAAGGGGCGAGACATCCTCGTTCTTTTCGGCATACTCTCATGGGATCGGAGGACCCGGTTTAACGTCTTACTAGAAAAACGGAGGCACCAACAGTGCAGCACTACCTCATTACTGCACTGGGGTGTCTGCCTGGATTATCTGCTCAAGTCTCTGGAGTGGTGCTTGACTTTGCTGCCGCTGAGCCACGGCTGACACCTAGACTCAGTTCATTTGGCTGGAGAGAAATGACGGAGATAAAGGGAAAAATTACAATGGAGTAAACTTTCAATTTGTCACCCAACAGAAAAGCGGGCATCGTAATCGGCCGCCTGTTATAGAAACAGTCCGATTTATGTTGCCATCGATTTCATAAGCATTGAAAATCAGGCCTGTCTATAATGGAATGGGTCGTGGTCAGTTGTTAATCACTCTGGGTCTATTTAAACCGGGAGTGCTCAGATTCCCGGATCATTCTGTTTCTGTTTAAAATGGCAGAGCTCACAGTCCCGATTAATTCCGTATTTTTTAAAGTAGAACGGTTTCAGCTTTTATGACCGAGGTGTTGAGTTTAACTAAATGCGGCGGGGCTCAGTCCGGGATTTGAACCCGGGACGTCTCGCATTTTAAGCCACGGAAATTCCCTAAGCGAGAGTCATACCCCTAGACCAACGAACCACCGATGCTCTGCTTCAAGTTGCATTGTGATTCCCTGCGCTGGTGCAAACCCAGCTCGCAGAAGTCCTGTTCATTCGGTTAAAATGTTTAACTTTTCCTCAATCCGCTTCTTTTTGCGAGCAGTTTCCTTGAATCTGCTCACAATTCTCCCCATAAAAAGACAACCAGCAGTATCAGCGGCTGCGTGGCCTAATGGATAAGGCGTCTGATTTCGGTTATGAGTTATTCAGTCATCAGAAGATTGCAGGTTCGAGTCCTGCCGCAGTCGTTTAATTAACTGGGCGACACTTTTTCTGTTCCGAATCTGGCTTCAAACCGACCATTTTTGACAGTCCCTCAACTGAAGCAGTGGAAGGCCTTTTGCTTACATTAAGCTGATTGTACATTTTCAACATTGTTGATCTGGGTGCACGGGCAGGATAAGCGGTGAAGTGGACTTTCTTTCAGGGTATTTCTGCTTCGATGCAAAAAGCAGGAAATGAAATGGCTGAGAGCAGTATATGGTTGAGTCGAGGTGGCCGAAAGGTTAAGGCGATAGACAGTTAATCTATTGCCGATCTGTACGCGAGGGTGCAGCTCCCATCCTCGTCGTTATTACGTTTGATACTGGTACACTTTCCGAGCATTTAACTGAATCTTGTCTAAAATAAGCTTTCAAATGCAATTTCGTCAGAGGCGCTCTGGTGCTCCTGGTCTGTGCCCCATGCATTACTCATATCTTGTTAAAATTAAAAGAGACCACTGCAATTCTTCAACTTCTTGAATGAAGTTGGAGCAGTGATCGCGATTCGGAGATTGTCGAACTCCTCCTTTCTTCTGCTGAGATTGTCACCGAATGAAAGAGTAGCGGGACCAGAGCCAAATGATTAGGGAGCAGAAACATAAATTTCTCCTTTAGGAGGCAATGTAATTTCAAAAATATTTATCAACCTTAATGACGAGATTTTCTGCTTTAGTGTCTTTGGTTGAGATATAAATAATGGGCGAGACATCCTCGTTCTTTTCGGCATACTCTCATGGGATCCGAGGACCCGGTTTAACGTCTTACTAGAAAGACGGAGGCACCAACAGTGCAGCACTACGTCATTACTGCACTGGAGTGTCAGCCTGGATTATGTGCTCAAGTCTCTGGAGTGGTGCTTGACTTTGCTGCCGCTGAGCCACGGCTGACACCTAGACTCAGTTCATTTGGCTGGAGAGAAATGACGGAGATAAAGGGAAAATTACAATGGAGTAAACTTTCAATATGTCACCCAACAGAAAAGCGGGCATCGTAATCGGCCGCCTGTTATAGAAACAGTCCGATATATGTTGCCATCGATTTAATAAGCATTGACAATCAGGCCTGTCTATAATGGAATTGGTCGTGGTCAGTTGTTAATCACTCTGGGTCTGTTTAAAAAGAGAGTGCTCACAGTCCCGGATCATTCTGTTTCTGTTTGAAATGGCAGAGCTCACAGTCCCGGATCATTCCGTTTTTTTTAAAGGAGAACGATTTCAGTTTTCATGACCGAGGTGTTGAATTCAACTAAATGTGGCGGGGCTCGTCCGGGATTTGAACCCGGGACCTCTCGCAATTATAAGCCATGGAAATTCCCTAAGCGAGAATCATACCCCTAGACCAACGAGCCGCCGATGTTATGATTTAAGTTGCATTGCGATTCCCTGCGCTGGTGCAAACCCAGCTCGCAGAAGTCCTGTTCATTCAGTTAAAATGTTTAACTTTTCCTCAATCCGCTTCTTTTTGCGAGCAGTTTCCTTGAATCTGCTCACAATTCTCCCCATAAAAAGAAGCTCAGCAGCATCTGCGGCTGCGTGGCCTAATGGGTAAGGCGTCTGAATTCGGTTAGCGAGTTTTTCAGTTATCAGAAGATTGCAGGTTTGAGTCCTGCTGCGGTCGTTTAATTAACTGGGCGACACTTCTTCTGTTCCGAATCTGGCTTCAAACCGACAATTTTTGACAGTCCCTCAGCTGAAGCAGTGGAAGGCCTTTTGCTTACATTAAGCTGATTGTACATTTTCAACATTGTAGATCTGGGTGCACGGGCAGGATAAGCGGTGAAGTGGACTTTCTTTCAGGGTATTTCTGCTTAGATGCAAAAAGCAGGAAATGGAATGGCTGAGAGCGGTATATGGTTGAGTCGAGGTGGCCGAAAGGTTAAGGCGATAGACTGTTAATCTATTGCCGATCTGTACGCGAGGGTTCAGCTCCCATTCTCGTCATTATTACGTTTGATACTGGTACAATTTCCGAGCATTTAACTGAATCTTGCCTAAAATAAGCTTTCAAATGCAATTTCGTCAGAGTCGCTCTGGTGCTCCTGGTCTGTGCCCCATGCATTACTCATATCTTGTTAAAATTAAAAGAGACCACTGCAATTCTTCAACTTCTTGAATGAAGTTGGAGCAGTGATCGCGATTCGGAGATTGTCGAACTCCTCCTTTCTTCTGCTGACATTGTCACCGAATGAAAGAGTAGCGGGACCAGAGGCAAATGATTAGGGAGCAGAAACATAAATTTCTCCTTTAGGAGGAAATGTAATTTCAAAAATATTTATCAACCTTAATGACGAGATTTTCTGTTTTAGTGTCTTTGGTTGAGATATAAATAAGGGGCGAGACATCCTCGTTCTTTTCGGCATACTCTCATGGGATCGGAGGACCCGGTTTAACGTCTTACTAGAAAAACGGAGGCACCAACAGTGCAGCACTACCTCATTACTGCACTGGGGTGTCTGCCTGGATTATCTGCTCAAGTCTCTGGAGTGGTGCTTGACTTTGCTGCCGCTGAGCCACGGCTGACACCTAGACTCAGTTCATTTGGCTGGAGAGAAATGACGGAGATAAAGGGAAAAATTACAATGGAGTAAACTTTCAATTTGTCACCCAACAGAAAAGCGGGCATCGTAATCGGCCGCCTGTTATAGAAACAGTCCGATTTATGTTGCCATCGATTTCATAAGCATTGAAAATCAGGCCTGTCTATAATGGAATGGGTCGTGGTCAGTTGTTAATCACTCTGGGTCTATTTAAACCGGGAGTGCTCAGATTCCCGGATCATTCTGTTTCTGTTTAAAATGGCAGAGCTCACAGTCCCGATTAATTCCGTATTTTTTAAAGTAGAACGGTTTCAGCTTTCATGACCGAGGTGTTGAGTTTAACTAAATGCGGCGGGGCTCAGTCCGGGATTTGAACCCGGGACGTCTCGCATTTTAAGCCACGGAAATTCCCTAAGCGAGAGTCATACCCCTAGACCAACGAACCACCGATGCTCTGCTTCAAGTTGCATTGTGATTCCCTGCGCTGGTGCAAACCCAGCTCGCAGAAGTCCTGTTCATTCGGTTAAAATGTTTAACTTTTCCTCAATCCGCTTCTTTTTGCGAGCAGTTTCCTTGAATCTGCTCACAATTCTCCCCATAAAAAGACAACCAGCAGTATCAGCGGCTGCGTGGCCTAATGGATAAGGCGTCTGATTTCGGTTATGAGTTATTCAGTCATCAGAAGATTGCAGGTTCGAGTCCTGCCGCAGTCGTTTAATTAACTGGGCGACACTTTTTCTGTTCCGAATCTGGCTTCAAACCGACCATTTTTGACAGTCCCTCAACTGAAGCAGTGGAAGGCCTTTTGCTTACATTAAGCTGATTGTACATTTTCAACATTGTTGATCTGGGTGCACGGGCAGGATAAGCGGTGAAGTGGACTTTCTTTCAGGGTATTTCTGCTTCGATGCAAAAAGCAGGAAATGAAATGGCTGAGAGCAGTATATGGTTGAGTCGAGGTGGCCGAAAGGTTAAGGCGATAGACAGTTAATCTATTGCCGATCTGTACGCGAGGGTGCAGCTCCCATCCTCGTCGTTATTACGTTTGATACTGGTACACTTTCCGAGCATTTAACTGAATCTTGTCTAAAATAAGCTTTCAAATGCAATTTCGTCAGAGGCGCTCTGGTGCTCCTGGTCTGTGCCCCATGCATTACTCATATCTTGTTAAAATTAAAAGAGACCACTGCAATTCTTCAACTTCTTGAATGAAGTTGGAGCAGTGATCGCGATTCGGAGATTGTCGAACTCCTCCTTTCTTCTGCTGAGATTGTCACCGAATGAAAGAGTAGCGGGACCAGAGCCAAATGATTAGGGAGCAGAAACATAAATTTCTCCTTTAGGAGGCAATGTAATTTCAAAAATATTTATCAACCTTAATGACGAGATTTTCTGCTTTAGTGTCTTTGGTTGAGATATAAATAATGGGCGAGACATCCTCGTTCTTTTCGGCATACTCTCATGGGATCCGAGGACCCGGTTTAACGTCTTACTAGAAAGACGGAGGCACCAACAGTGCAGCACTACGTCATTACTGCACTGGAGTGTCAGCCTGGATTATGTGCTCAAGTCTCTGGAGTGGTGCTTGACTTTGCTGCCGCTGAGCCACGGCTGACACCTAGACTCAGTTCATTTGGCTGGAGAGAAATGACGGAGATAAAGGGAAAATTACAATGGAGTAAACTTTCAATATGTCACCCAACAGAAAAGCGGGCATCGTAATCGGCCGCCTGTTATAGAAACAGTCCGATATATGTTGCCATCGATTTAATAAGCATTGACAATCAGGCCTGTCTATAATGGAATGGGTCGTGGTCAGTTGTTAATCACTCTGGGTCTGTTTAAAAAGAGAGTGCTCACAGTCCCGGATCATTCTGTTTCTGTTTGAAATGGCAGAGCTCACAGTCCCGGATCATTCCGTTTTTTTTAAAGGAGAACGATTTCAGTTTTCATGACCGAGGTGTTGAATTCAACTAAATGTGGCGGGGTTCGTCCGGGATTTGAACCCGGGACCTCTCGCAATTTAAGCCATGGAAATTCCCTAAGCGAGAATCATACCCCTAGACCAACGAGCCGCCGATGTTATGGTTTAAGTTGCATTGCGATTCCCTGCGCTGGTGCAAACCCAGCTCGCAGAAGTCCTGTTCATTCAGTTAAAATGTTTAACTTTTCCTCAATCCGCTTCTTTTTGCGAGCAGTTTCCTTGAATCTGCTCACAATTCTCCCCATAAAAAGAAGCTCAGCAGCATCTGCGGCTGCGTGGCCTAATGGGTAAGGCGTCTGAATTCGGTTAGCGAGTTTTTCAGTTATCAGAAGATTGCAGGTTTGAGTCCTGCTGCGGTCGTTTAATTAACTGGGCGACACTTCTTCTGTTCCGAATCTGGCTTCAAACCGACAATTTTTGACAGTCCCTCAGCTGAAGCAGTGGAAGGCCTTTTGCTTACATTAAGCTGATTGTACATTTTCAACATTGTAGATCTGGGTGCACGGGCAGGATAAGCGGTGAAGTGGACTTTCTTTCAGGGTATTTCTGCTTAGATGCAAAAAGCAGGAAATGGAATGGCTGAGAGCGGTATATGGTTGAGTCGAGGTGGCCGAAAGGTTAAGGCGATAGACTGTTAATCTATTGCCGATCTGTACGCGAGGGTTCAGCTCCCATTCTCGTCATTATTACGTTTGATACTGGTACAATTTCCGAGCATTTAACTGAATCTTGCCTAAAATAAGCTTTCAAATGCAATTTCGTCAGAGTCGCTCTGGTGCTCCTGGTCTGTGCCCCATGCATTACTCATATCTTGTTAAAATTAAAAGAGACCACTGCAATTCTTCAACTTCTTGAATGAAGTTGGAGCAGTGATCGCGATTCGGAGATTGTCGAACTCCTCCTTTCTTCTGCTGACATTGTCACCGAATGAAAGAGTAGCGGGACCAGAGGCAAATGATTAGGGAGCAGAAACATAAATTTCTCCTTTAGGAGGAAATGTAATTTCAAAAATATTTATCAACCTTAATGACGAGATTTTCTGTTTTAGTGTCTTTGGTTGAGATATAAATAAGGGGCGAGACATCCTCGTTCTTTTCGGCATACTCTCATGGGATCGGAGGACCCGGTTTAACGTCTTACTAGAAAAACGGAGGCACCAACAGTGCAGCACTACCTCATTACTGCACTGGGGTGTCTGCCTGGATTATCTGCTCAAGTCTCTGGAGTGGTGCTTGACTTTGCTGCCGCTGAGCCACGGCTGACACCTAGACTCAGTTCATTTGGCTGGAGAGAAATGACGGAGATAAAGGGAAAAATTACAATGGAGTAAACTTTCAATTTGTCACCTACAGAAAAGCGGGCATCGTAATCGGCCGCCTGTTATAGAAACAGTCCGATTTATGTTGCCATCGATTTCATAAGCATTGAAAATCAGGCCTGTCTATAATGGAATGGGTCGTGGTCAGTTGTTAATCACTCTGGGTCTATTTAAACCGGGAGTGCTCAGATTCCCGGATCATTCTGTTTCTGTTTAAAATGGCAGAGCTCACAGTCCCGATTAATTCCGTATTTTTTAAAGTAGAACGGTTTCAGCTTTCATGACCGAGGTGTTGAGTTTAACTAAATGCGGCGGGGCTCAGTCCGGGATTTGAACCCGGGACGTCTCGCATTTTAAGCCACGGAAATTCCCTAAGCGAGAGTCATACCCCTAGACCAACGAACCACCGATGCTCTGCTTCAAGTTGCATTGTGATTCCCTGCGCTGGTGCAAACCCAGCTCGCAGAAGTCCTGTTCATTCGGTTAAAATGTTTAACTTTTCCTCAATCCGCTTCTTTTTGCGAGCAGTTTCCTTGAATCTGCTCACAATTCTCCCCATAAAAAGACAACCAGCAGTATCAGCGGCTGCGTGGCCTAATGGATAAGGCGTCTGATTTCGGTTATGAGTTATTCAGTCATCAGAAGATTGCAGGTTCGAGTCCTGCCGCAGTCGTTTAATTAACTGGGCGACACTTTTTCTGTTCCGAATCTGGCTTCAAACCGACCATTTTTGACAGTCCCTCAACTGAAGCAGTGGAAGGCCTTTTGCTTACATTAAGCTGATTGTACATTTTCAACATTGTTGATCTGGGTGCACGGGCAGGATAAGCGGTGAAGTGGACTTTCTTTCAGGGTATTTCTGCTTCGATGCAAAAAGCAGGAAATGAAATGGCTGAGAGCAGTATATGGTTGAGTCGAGGTGGCCGAAAGGTTAAGGCGATAGACAGTTAATCTATTGCCGATCTGTACGCGAGGGTGCAGCTCCCATCCTCGTCGTTATTACGTTTGATACTGGTACACTTTCCGAGCATTTAACTGAATCTTGTCTAAAATAAGCTTTCAAATGCAATTTCGTCAGAGGCGCTCTGGTGCTCCTGGTCTGTGCCCCATGCATTACTCATATCTTGTTAAAATTAAAAGAGACCACTGCAATTCTTCAACTTCTTGAATGAAGTTGGAGCAGTGATCGCGATTCGGAGATTGTCGAACTCCTCCTTTCTTCTGCTGAGATTGTCACCGAATGAAAGAGTAGCGGGACCAGAGCCAAATGATTAGGGAGCAGAAACATAAATTTCTCCTTTAGGAGGCAATGTAATTTCAAAAATATTTATCAACCTTAATGACGAGATTTTCTGCTTTAGTGTCTTTGGTTGAGATATAAATAATGGGCGAGACATCCTCGTTCTTTTCGGCATACTCTCATGGGATCCGAGGGCCCGGTTTAACGTCTTACTAGAAAGACGGAGGCACCAACAGTGCAGCACTACGTCATTACTGCACTGGAGTGTCAGCCTGGATTATGTGCTCAAGTCACTGGAGTGGTGCTTGACTTTGCTGCCGCTGAGCCACGGCTGACACCTAGACTCAGTTCATTTGGCTGGAGAGAAATGACGGAGATAAAGGGAAAATTACAATGGAGTAAACTTTCAATTTGTCACCCAACAGAAAATCGGGCATCGTAATCGGCCGCCTGTTATAGAAACAGTCCGATATATGTTGCCATCGATTTCATAAGCATTGAAAATCAGGACTGTCTATAATGGAATGGGTCGTGGTCAGTTGTTAATCACTCTGGGTCTGTTTAAAAAGAGAGTGCTCACAGTCCCGGATCATTCTGTTTCTGTTTGAAATGGCAGAGCTCACAGTCCCGGATCATTCCGTTTTTTTTAAAGGAGAACGATTTCAGTTTTCATGACCGAGGTGTTGAATTCAACTAAATGTGGCGGGGCTCGTCGGGGATTTGAACCCGGGACCTCTCGCAATTTAAGCCATGGAAATTCCCTAAGCGAGAATCATACCCCTAGACCAACGAGCCGCCGATGTTATGGTTTAAGTTGCATTGCGATTCCCTGCGCTGGTGCAAACCCAGCTCGCAGAAGTCCTGTTCATTCAGTTAAAATGTTTAACTTTTCCTCAATCCGCTTCTTTTTGCGAGCAGTTTCCTTGAATCTGCTCACAATTCTCCCCATAAAAAGAAGCTCAGCAGCATCTGCGGCTGCGTGGCCTAATGGGTATGGCGTCTGAATTCGGTTAGCGAGTTTTTCAGTTATCAGAAGATTGCAAGTTTGAGTCCTGCTGCGGTCGTTTAATTAACTGGGCGACACTTCTTCTGTTCCGAATCTGGCTTCAAACCGACAATTTTTGACAGTCCCTCAGCTGAAGCAGTGGAAGGCCTTTTGCTTACATTAAGCTGATTGTACATTTTCAACATTGTAGATCTGGGTGCACGGGCAGGATAAGCGGTGAAGTGGACTTTCTTTCAGGGTATTTCTGCTTAGATGCAAAAAGCAGGAAATGGAATGGCTGAGAGCGGTATATGGTTGAGTCGAGGTGGCTGAAAGGTTAAGGCGATAGACTGTTAATCTATTGCCGATCTGTACGCGAGGGTTCAGCTCCCATTCTCGTCATTATTACGTTTGATACTGGTACAATTTCCGAGCATTTAACTGAATCTTGCCTAAAATAAGCTTTCAAATGCAATTTCGTCAGAGTCGCTCTGGTGCTCCTGGTCTGTGCCCCATGCATTACTCATATCTTGTTAAAATTAAAAGAGACCACTGCAATTCTTCAACTTCTTGAATGAAGTTGGAGCAGTGATCGCGATTCGGAGATTGTCGAACTCCTCCTTTCTTCTGCTGACATTGTCACCGAATGAAAGAGTAGCGGGACCAGAGCCAAATGATTAGGGAGCAGAAACATAAATTTCTCCTTTCGGAGGCAATGTAATTTCAAACATATTTATCAACCTTAATGACGAGATTTTCTGCTTTAGTGTCTTTGGTTGAGATATAAATAATGGGCGAGACATCCTCGTTCTTTTCGGCATACTCTCATGGGATCCGAGGGCCCGGTTTAACGTCTTACTAGAAAGACGGAGGCACCAACAGTGCAGCACTACGTCATTACTGCACTGGAGTGTCTGCCTGGATTATCTGCTCAAGTCTCTGGAGTGGTGCTTGACTTTGCTGCCGCTGAGCCACGGCTGACACCTAGACTCAGTTCATTTGGCTGGAGAGAAATGACGGAGATAAAGGGAAAATTACAATGGAGTAAACTTTCAATTTGTCACCCAACAGAAAAGCGGGCATCGTAATCGGCCGCCTGTTTATAGAAACAGTCCGATATATGTTGCCATCGATTTCATAAGCATTGAAAATCAGGCCTGTATATAATGGAATGGGTCGTGGTCAGTTGTTAATCACTCTGGGTCTGTTTAAAAAGAGAGTGCTCACAGTCCCGGATCATTCTGTTTCTGTTTGAAATGGCAGAGCTCACAGTCCCAGATCATTCCGTTTTTTTTAAAGGAGAACGATTTCAGTTTTCATGACCGAGGTGTTGAATTCAACTAAATGTGGCGGGGCTCGTCCGGGATTTGAACCCGGGACCTCTCGCAATTTAAGCCATGGAAATTCCCTAAGCGAGAATCATACCCCTAGACCAACGAGCCGCCGATGTTATGGTTTAAGTTGCATTGCGATTCCCTGCGCTGGTGCAAACCCAGCTCGCAGAAGTCCTGTTCATTCAGTTAAAATGTTTAACTTTTCCTCAATCCGCTTCTTTTTGCGAGCAGTTTCCTTGAATCTGCTCACAATTCTCCCCATAAAAAGAAGCTCAGCAGCATCTGCGACTGCGTGGCCTAATGGGTAAGGCGTCTGAATTCGGTTAGCGAGTTTTTCAGTTATCAGAAGATTGCAGGTTTGAGTCCTGCTGCGGTCGTTTAATTAACTGGGCGACACTTCTTCTGTTCCGAATCTGGCTTCAAACCGACAATTTTTGACAGTCCCTCAGCTGAAGCAGTGGAAGGCCTTTTGCTTACATTAAGCTGATTGTACATTTTCAACATTGTAGATCTGGGTGCACGGGCAGGATAAGCGGTGAAGTGGACTTTCTTTCAGGGTATTTCTGCTTAGATGCAAAAAGCAGGAAATGGAATGGCTGAGAGCGGTATATGGTTGAGTCGAGGTGGCCGAAAGGTTAAGGCGATAGACTGTTAATCTATTGCCGATCTGTACGCGAGGGTTCAGCTCCCATTCTCGTCATTATTACGTTTGATACTGGTACAATTTCCGAACATTTAACTGAATCTTGCCTAAAATAAGCTTTCAAATGCAATTTCGTCAGAGTCGCTCTGGTGCTCCTGGTCTGTGCCCCATGCATTACTCATATCTTGTTAAAATTAAAAGAGACCACTGCAATTCTTCAACTTCTTGAATGAAGTTGGAGCAGTGATCGCGATTCGGAGATTGTCGAACTCCTCCTTTCTTCTGCTGACATTGTCACCGAATGAAAGAGTAGCGGGACCAGAGGCAAATGATTAGGGAGCAGAAACATAAATTTCTCCTTTAGGAGGCAATGTAATTTCAAAAATATTTATCAACCTTAATGACGAGATTTTCTGTTTTAGTGTCTTTGGTTGAGATATAAATAAGGGGCGAGACATCCTCGTTCTTTTCGGCATACTCTCATGGGATCGGAAGACCCGGTTTAACGTCTTACTAGAAAGACGGAGGCACCAACAGTGCAGCACTACGTCATTACTGCACTGGCGTGTCAGCCTGGATTATCTGCTCAAGTCTCTGGAGTGGTGCTTGACTTTGCTGCCGCTGAGCCACGGCTGACACCTAGACTCAGTTCATTTGGCTGGAGAGAAATGACGGAGATAAAGGGAAAAATTACAATGGAGTAAACTTTCAATTTGTCAGCCAACAGAAAAGCGGGCATCGTAATCGGCCGCCTGTTATAGAAACAGTCCGATTTATGTTGCCATCGATTTCATAAGCATTGAAAATCAGGCCTGTCTATAATGGAATGGGTCGTGGTCAGTTGTTAATCACTCTGGGTCTATTTAAACCGGGAGTGCTCACATTCCCGGATCATTCTGTTTCTGTTTAAAATGGCAGAGCTCACAGTCCCGATTAATTCCGTATTTTTTAAAGTAGAACGGTTTCAGCTTTCATGACCGAGGTGTTGAGTTTAACTAAATGCGGCGGGGCTCAGTCCGGGATTTGAACCCGGGACGTCTCGCATTTTAAGCCACGGAAATTCCCTAAGCGAGTGTCATACCCCTAGACCAACGAACCACCGATGCTCTGCTTCAAGTTGCATTGTGATTCCCTGCGCTGGTGCAAACCCAGCTCGCAGAAGTCCTGTTCATTCAGTTAAAATGTTTAACTTTTCCTCAATCCGCTTCTTTTTGCGAGCAGTTTCCTTGAATCTGCTCACAATTCTCCCCATAAAAAGACAACCAGCAGTATCAGCGGCTGCGTGGCCTAATGGATAAGGCGTCTGACTTCGGTTATGAGTTATTCAGTCATCAGAAGATTGCAGGTTCGAGTCCTGCCGCAGTCGTTTAATTAACTGGCCGACACTTTTTCTGTTCCGAATCTGGCTTCAAACCGACCATTTTTGACAGTCCCTCAACTGAAGCAGTGGAAGGCCTTTTGCTTACATTAAGCTGATTGTACATTTTCAACATTGTTGATCTGGGTGCACGGGCAGGATAAGCGGTGAAGTGGACTTTCTTTCAGGGTATTTCTGCTTGGATGCAAAAAGCAGGGAATGAAATGGCTGAGAGCAGTATATGGTTGAGTCGAGGTGGCCGAAAGGTTAAGGCGATAGACAGTTAATCTATTGCCGATCTGTACGCGAGGGTGCAGCTCCCATCCTCGTCGTTATTACGTTTGATACTGGTACACTTTCCGAGCATTTAACTGAATCTTGTCTAAAATAAGCTTTCAAATGCAATTTCGTCAGAGGCGCTCTGGTGCTCCTGGTCTGTGCCCCATGCATTACTCATATCTTGTTAAAATTAAAAGAGACCACTGCAATTCTTCAACTTCTTGAATGAAGTTGGAGCAGTGATCGCGATTCGGAGATTGTCGAACTCCTCCTTTCTTCTGCTGAGATTGTCACCGAATTAAAGAGTAGCGGGACCAGAGCCAAATGATTAGGGAGCAGAAACATAAATTTCTCCTTTAGGAGGCAATGTAATTTCAAACATATTTATCAACCTTAATGACGAGATTTTCTGCTTTAGTGTCTTTGGTTGAGATATAAATAATGGGCGAGACATCCTCGTTCTTTTCGGCATACTCTCATGGGATCCGAGGGCCCGGTTTAACGTCTTACTAGAAAAACGGAGGCACCAACAGTGCAGCACTACGTCATTACTGCACTGGAGTGTCAGCCTGGATTATGTGCTCAAGTCTCGGGAGTGGTGCTTGACTTTGCTGCCGCTGAGCCACGGCTGACACCTAGACTCAGTTCATTTGGCTGGAGAGAAATGACGGAGATAAAGGGAAAATTACAATGGAGTAAACTTTCAATTTGTCACCCAACAGAAAATCGGGCATCGTAATCGGCCGCCTGTTATAGAAACAGTCCGATATATGTTGCCATCGATTTCATAAGCATTGAAAATCAGGACTGTCTATAATGGAATGGGTCGTGGTCAGTTGTTAATCACTCTGGGTCTGTTTAAAAAGAGAGTGCTCACAGTCCCGGATCATTCTGTTTCTGTTTGAAATGGCAGAGCTCACAGTCCCGGATCATTCCGTTTTTTTTAAAGGAGAACGATTTCAGTTTTCATGACCGAGGTGTTGAATTCAACTAAATGTGGCGGGGCTCGTCCGGGATTTGAACCCGGGACCTCTCGCAATTTAAGCCATGGAAATTCCCTAAGCGAGAATCATACCCCTAGACCAACGAGCCGCCGATGTTATGGTTTAAGTTGCATTGCGATTCCCTGCGCTGGTGCAAACCCAGCTCGCAGAAGTCCTGTTCATTCAGTTAAAATGTTTAACTTTTCCTCAATCCGCTTCTTTTTGCGAGCAGTTTCCTTGAATCTGCTCACAATTCTCCCCATAAAAAGAAGCTCAGCAGCATCTGCGGCTGCGTGGCCTAATGGGTATGGCGTCTGAATTCGGTTAGCGAGTTTTTCAGTTATCAGAAGATTGCAAGTTTGAGTCCTGCTGCGGTCGTTTAATTAACTGGGCGACACTTCTTCTGTTCCGAATCTGGCTTCAAACCGACAATTTTTGACAGTCCCTCAGCTGAAGCAGTGGAAGGCCTTTTGCTTACATTAAGCTGATTGTACATTTTCAACATTGTAGATCTGGGTGCACGGGCAGGATAAGCGGTGAAGTGGACTTTCTTTCAGGGTATTTCTGCTTAGATGCAAAAAGCAGGAAATGGAATGGCTGAGAGCGGTATATGGTTGAGTCGAGGTGGCTGAAAGGTTAAGGCGATAGACTGTTAATCTATTGCCGATCTGTACGCGAGGGTTCAGCTCCCATTCTCGTCATTATTACGTTTGATACTGGTACAATTTCCGAGCATTTAACTGAATCTTGCCTAAAATAAGCTTTCAAATGCAATTTCGTCAGAGTCGCTCTGGTGCTCCTGGTCTGTGCCCCATGCATTACTCATATCTTGTTAAAATTAAAAGAGACCACTGCAATTCTTCAACTTCTTGAATGAAGTTGGAGCAGTGATCGCGATTCGGAGATTGTCGAACTCCTCCTTTCTTCTGCTGACATTGTCACCGAATGAAAGAGTAGCGGGACCAGAGCCAAATGATTAGGGAGCAGAAACATAAATTTCTCCTTTCGGAGGCAATGTAATTTCAAACATATTTATCAACCTTAATGACGAGATTTTCTGCTTTAGTGTCTTTGGTTGAGATATAAATAATGGGCGAGACATCCTCGTTCTTTTCGGCATACTCTCATGGGATCCGAGGGCCCGGTTTAACGTCTTACTAGAAAGACGGAGGCACCAACAGTGCAGCACTACGTCATTACTGCACTGGAGTGTCTGCCTGGATTATCTGCTCAAGTCTCTGGAGTGGTGCTTGACTTTGCTGCCGCTGAGCCACGGCTGACACCTAGACTCAGTTCATTTGGCTGGAGAGAAATGACGGAGATAAAGGGAAAATTACAATGGAGTAAACTTTCAATTTGTCACCCAACAGAAAAGCGGGCATCGTAATCGGCCGCCTGTTTATAGAAACAGTCCGATATATGTTGCCATCGATTTCATAAGCATTGAAAATCAGGCCTGTATATAATGGAATGGGTCGTGGTCAGTTGTTAATCACTCTGGGTCTGTTTAAAAAGAGAGTGCTCACAGTCCCGGATCATTCTGTTTCTGTTTGAAATGGCAGAGCTCACAGTCCCAGATCATTCCGTTTTTTTTAAAGGAGAACGATTTCAGTTTTCATGACCGAGGTGTTGAATTCAACTAAATGTGGCGGGGCTCGTCCGGGATTTGAACCCGGGACCTCTCGCAATTTAAGCCATGGAAATTCCCTAAGCGAGAATCATACCCCTAGACCAACGAGCCGCCGATGTTATGGTTTAAGTTGCATTGCGATTCCCTGCGCTGGTGCAAACCCAGCTCGCAGAAGTCCTGTTCATTCAGTTAAAATGTTTAACTTTTCCTCAATCCGCTTCTTTTTGCGAGCAGTTTCCTTGAATCTGCTCACAATTCTCCCCATAAAAAGAAGCTCAGCAGCATCTGCGACTGCGTGGCCTAATGGGTAAGGCGTCTGAATTCGGTTAGCGAGTTTTTCAGTTATCAGAAGATTGCAGGTTTGAGTCCTGCTGCGGTCGTTTAATTAACTGGGCGACACTTCTTCTGTTCCGAATCTGGCTTCAAACCGACAATTTTTGACAGTCCCTCAGCTGAAGCAGTGGAAGGCCTTTTGCTTACATTAAGCTGATTGTACATTTTCAACATTGTAGATCTGGGTGCACGGGCAGGATAAGCGGTGAAGTGGACTTTCTTTCAGGGTATTTCTGCTTAGATGCAAAAAGCAGGAAATGGAATGGCTGAGAGCGGTATATGGTTGAGTCGAAGTGGCCGAAAGGTTAAGGCGATAGACTGTTAATCTATTGCCGATCTGTACGCGAGGGTTCAGCTCCCATTCTCGTCATTATTACGTTTGATACTGGTACAATTTCCGAACATTTAACTGAATCTTGCCTAAAATAAGCTTTCAAATGCAATTTCGTCAGAGTCGCTCTGGTGCTCCTGGTCTGTGCCCCATGCATTACTCATATCTTGTTAAAATTAAAAGAGACCACTGCAATTCTTCAACTTCTTGAATGAAGTTGGAGCAGTGATCGCGATTCGGAGATTGTCGAACTCCTCCTTTCTTCTGCTGACATTGTCACCGAATGAAAGAGTAGCGGGACCAGAGGCAAATGATTAGGGAGCAGAAACATAAATTTCTCCTTTAGGAGGCAATGTAATTTCAAAAATATTTATCAACCTTAATGACGAGATTTTCTGTTTTAGTGTCTTTGGTTGAGATATAAATAAGGGGCGAGACATCCTCGTTCTTTTCGGCATACTCTCATGGGATCGGAGGACCCGGTTTAACGTCTTACTAGAAAGACGGAGGCACCAACAGTGCAGCACTACGTCATTACTGCACTGGCGTGTCAGCCTGGATTATCTGCTCAAGTCTCTGGAGTGGTGCTTGACTTTGCTGCCGCTGAGCCACGGCTGACACCTAGACTCAGTTCATTTGGCTGGAGAGAAATGACGGAGATAAAGGGAAAAATTACAATGGAGTAAACTTTCAATTTGTCAGCCAACAGAAAAGCGGGCATCGTAATCGGCCGCCTGTTATAGAAACAGTCCGATTTATGTTGCCATCGATTTCATAAGCATTGAAAATCAGGCCTGTCTATAATGGAATGGGTCGTGGTCAGTTGTTAATCACTCTGGGTCTATTTAAACCGGGAGTGCTCACATTCCCGGATCATTCTGTTTCTGTTTAAAATGGCAGAGCTCACAGTCCCGATTAATTCCGTATTTTTTAAAGTAGAACGGTTTCAGCTTTCATGACCGAGGTGTTGAGTTTAACTAAATGCGGCGGGGCTCAGTCCGGGATTTGAACCCGGGACGTCTCGCATTTTAAGCCACGGAAATTCCCTAAGCGAGTGTCATACCCCTAGACCAACGAACCACCGATGCTCTGCTTCAAGTTGCATTGTGATTCCCTGCGCTGGTGCAAACCCAGCTCGCAGAAGTCCTGTTCATTCAGTTAAAATGTTTAACTTTTCCTCATTCCGCTTATTTTTGCGAGCAGTTTCCTTGAATCTGCTCACAATTCTCCCCATAAAAAGACAACCAGCAGTATCAGCGGCTGCGTGGCCTAATGGATAAGGCGTCTGACTTCGGTTATGAGTTATTCAGTCATCAGAAGATTGCAGGTTCGAGTCCTGCCGCAGTCGTTTAATTAACTGGCCGACACTTTTTCTGTTCCGAATCTGGCTTCAAACCGACCATTTTTGACAGTCCCTCAACTGAAGCAGTGGAAGGCCTTTTGCTTACATTAAGCTGATTGTACATTTTCAACATTGTTGATCTGGGTGCACGGGCAGGATAAGCGGTGAAGTGGACTTTCTTTCAGGGTATTTCTGCTTGGATGCAAAAAGCAGGGAATGAAATGGCTGAGAGCAGTATATGGTTGAGTCGAGGTGGCCGAAAGGTTAAGGCGATAGACAGTTAATCTATTGCCGATCTGTACGCGAGGGTGCAGCTCCCATCCTCGTCGTTATTACGTTTGATACTGGTACACTTTCCGAGCATTTAACTGAATCTTGTCTAAAATAAGCTTTCAAATGCAATTTCGTCAGAGGCGCTCTGGTGCTCCTGGTCTGTGCCCCATGCATTACTCATATCTTGTTAAAATTAAAAGAGACCACTGCAATTCTTCAACTTCTTGAATGAAGTTGGAGCAGTGATCGCGATTCGGAGATTGTCGAACTCCTCCTTTCTTCTGCTGAGATTGTCACCGAATTAAAGAGTAGCGGGACCAGAGCCAAATGATTAGGGAGCAGAAACATAAATTTCTCCTTTAGGAGGCAATGTAATTTCAAACATATTTATCAACCTTAATGACGAGATTTTCTGCTTTAGTGTCTTTGGTTGAGATATAAATAATGGGCGAGACATCCTCGATCTTTTCGGCATACTCTCATGGGATCCGAGGGCCCGGTTTAACGTCTTACTAGAAAGACGGAGGCACCAACAGTGCAGCACTACGTCATTACTGCACTGGAGTGTCAGCCTGGATTATGTGCTCAAGTCTCGGGAGTGGTGCTTGACTTTGCTGCCGCTGAGCCACGGCTGACACCTAGACTCAGTTCATTTGGCTGGAGAGAAATGACGGAGATAAAGGGAAAATTACAATGGAGTAAACTTTCAATTTGTCACCCAACAGAAAAGCGGGCATCGTAATCGGCCGCCTGTTATAGAAACAGTCCGATATATGTTGCCATCGATTTCATAAGCATTGAAAATCAGGCCTGTCTATAATGGAATGGGTCGTGGTCAGTTGTTAATCACTCTGGGTCTGTTTAAAAAGAGAGTGCTCACAGTCCCGGATCATTCTGTTTCTGTTTGAAATGGCAGAGCTCACAGTCCCGGATCATTCCGTTTTTTTTAAAGGAGAACGATTTCAGTTTTCATGACCGAGGTGTTGAATTCAACTAAATGCGGCGGGGTTCGTTCCGGGATTTGAACCCGGGACCTCTCGCAATTTAAGCCATGGAAATTCCAGAAGCGAGAATCATACCCCTAGACCAACGAGCCGCCGATGTTATGGTTTAAGTTGCATTGCGATTCCCTGCGCTGGTGCAAACCCAGCTCGCAGAAGTCCTGTTCATTCAGTTAAAATGTTTAACTTTTCCTCAATCCGCTTCTTTTTGCGAGCAGTTTCCTTGAATCTGCTCACAATTCTCCCCATAAAAAGAAGCTCAGCAGCATCTGCGGCTGCGTGGCCTAATGGGTAAGGCGTCTGAATTCGGTTAGCGAGTTTTTCAGTTATCAGAAGATTGCAGGTTTGAGTCCTGCTGCGGTCGTTTAATTAACTGGGCGACACTTCTTCTGTTCCGAATCTGGCTTCAAACCGACAATTTTTGACAGTCCCTCAGCTGAAGCAGTGGAAGGCCTTTTGCTTACATTAAGCTGGTTGTACATTTTCAACATTGTAGATCTGGGTGCACGGGCAGGATAAGCGGTGAAGTGGACTTTCTTTCAGGGTATTTCTGCTTAGATGCAAAAAGCAGGAAATGGAATGGCTGAGAGCGGTATATGGTTGAGTCGAGGTGGCCGAAAGGTTAAGGCGATAGACTGTTAATCTATTGCCGATCTGTACGCGAGGGTTCAGCTCCCATTCTCGTCATTATTACGTTTGATACTGGTACACTTTCCGAGCATTTAACTGAATCTTGCCTAAAATAAGCTTTCAAATGCAATTTCGTCAGAGTCGCTCTGGTGCTCCTGTTCTGTGCCCCATGCATTACTCATATCTTGTTAAAATTAAAAGAGACCACTGCAATTCTTCAACTTCTTGAATGAAGTTGGAGCAGTGATCGCGATTCGGAGATTGTCGAACTCCTCCTTTCTTCTGCTGACATTGTCACCGAATGAAAGATTAGCGGGACCAGAGGCAAATGATTAGGGAGCAGAAACATAAATTTCCCCTTTAGGAGGCAATGTAATTTCAAAAATATTTATCAACCTTAATGACGAGATTTTCTGTTTTAGTGTCTTTGGTTGAGATATAAATAAGGGGCGAGACATCCTCGTTCTTTTCGGCATACTCTCATGGGATCGGAGGACCCGGTTTAACGTCTTACTAGAAAGACGGAGGCACCAACAGTGCAGCACTACCTCATTACTGCACTGGGGTGTCTGCCTGGATTATCTGCTCAAGTCTCTGGAGTGGTGCTTGACTTTGCTGCCGCTGAGCCACGGCTGACACCTAGACTCAGTTCATTTGGCTGGAGAGAAATGACGGAGATAAAGGGAAAAATTACAATGGAGTAAACTTTCAATTTGTCACCCAACAGAAAAGCGGGCATCGTAATCGGCCGCCTGTTATAGAAACAGTCCGATATATGTTGCCATCGATTTCATAAGCATTGAAAATCAGGCCTGTCTATAATGGAATGGGTCGTGGTCAGTTGTTAATCACTCTGGGTCTATTTAAACCGGGAGTGCTCACATTCCCGGATCATTCTGTTTCTGTTTAAAATGGCAGAGCTCACAGTCCCGATTAATTCCGTATTTTTTAAAGTAGAACGGTTTCAGCTTTCATGACCGAGGTGTTGAGTTTAACTAAATGCGGCGGGGCTCAGTCCGGGATTTGAACCCGGGACGTCTCGCATTTTAAGCCACGGAAATTCCCTAAGCGAGAGTCATACCCCTAGACCAACGAACCACCGATGCTCTGCTTCAAGTTGCATTGTGATTCCCTGCGCTGGTGCAAACCCAGCTCGCAGAAGTCCTGTTCATTCGGTTAAAATGTTTAACTTTTCCTCAATCCGCTTCTTTTTGCGAGCAGTTTCCTTGAATCTGCTCACAATTCTCCCCATAAAAAGACAACCAGCAGTATCAGCGGCTGCGTGGCCTAATGGATAAGGCGTCTGACTTCGGTTATGAGTTATTCAGTCATCAGAAGATTGCAGGTTCGAGTCCTGCCGCAGTCGTTTAATTAACTGGGCGACACTTTTTCTGTTCCGAATCTGGCTTCAAACCGACCATTTTTGACAGTCCCTCAACTGAAGCAGTGGAAGGCCTTTTGCTTACATTAAGCTGATTGTACATTTTCAACATTGTTGATCTGGGTGCACGGGCAGGATAAGCGGTGAAGTGGACTTTCTTTCAGGGTATTTCTGCTTCGATGCAAAAAGCAGGAAATGAAATGGCTGAGAGCAGTATATGGTTGAGTCGAGGTGGCCGAAAGGTTAAGGCGATAGACAGTTAATCTATTGCCGATCTGTACGCGAGGGTTCAGTTCCCATCCTCGTCGTTATTACGTTTGATACTGGTACACTTTCCGAGCATTTAACTGAATCTTGTCTAAAATAAGCTTTCAAATGCAATTTCGTCAGAGGCGCTCTGGTGCTCCTGGTCTGTGCCCCATGCATTACTCATATCTTGTTAAAATTAAAAGAGACCACTGCAATTCTTCAACTTCTTGAATGAAGTTGGAGCAGTGATCGCGATTCGAAGATTGTCGAACTCCTCCTTTCTTCTGCTGAGATTGTCACCGAATTAAAGAGTAGCGGGACCAGAGCCAAATGATTAGGGAGCAGAAACATAAATTTCTCCTTTAGGAGGCAATGTAATTTCAAAAATATTTATCAATCTTAATGACGAGATTTTCTGCTTTAGTGTCTTTGGTTGAGATATAAATAATGGGCGAGACATCCTCGTTCTTTTCGGCATACTCTCATGGGATCCGAGGGCCCGGTTTAACGTCTTACTAGAAAGACGGAGGCACCAACAGTGCAGCACTACGTCATTACTGCACTGGAGTGTCAGCCTGGATTATCTGCTCAAGTCTCTGGAGTGCTGCTTGACTTTGCTGCCGCTGAGCCACGGCTGACACCTAGACTCAGTTCATTTGGCTGGAGAGAAATGACGGAGATAAAGGGAAAATTACAATGGAGTAAACTTTCAATTTGTCACCCAACAGAAAAGCGGGCATCGTAATCTGCCGCCTGTTATAGAAACAGTCCGATATATGTTGCCATCGATTTCATAAGCATTGGAAATCAGGCCTGTCTACAATGGAATGGGTCGTGGTCAGTTGTTAATCACTCTGGGTCTGTTTAAAAAGAGAGTGCTCACAGTCCCGGATCATTCTGTGTCTGTTTGAAATGGCAGAGCTCACAGTCCCGGATCATTCCGTTTTTTTTAAAGGAGAACGATTTCAGTTTTCATGACCGAGGTGTTGAATTCAACTAAATGTGGCGGGGCTCGTCCGGGATTTGAACCCGGGACCTCTCGCAATTTAAGCCATGGAAATTCCCTAAGCGAGAATCATACCCCTAGACCAACGAGCCGCCGATGCTATGGTTTAAGTTGCATTGCGATTCCCTGCGCTGGTGCAAACCCAGCTCGCAGAAGCCCTGTTCATTCAGTTAAAATGTTTAACTTTTCCTCAATCCGCTTCTTTTTGCGAGCAGTTTCCTTGAATCTGCTCACAATTCTCCCCATAAAAAGAAGCTCAGCAGCATCTGCGGCTGCGTGGCCTAATGGGTAAGGCGTCTGAATTCGGTTAGCGAGTTTTTCAGTTATCAGAAGATTGCAGGTTTGAGTCCTGCTGCGGTCGTTTAATTAACTGGGCGACACTTCTTCTGTTCCGAATCTGGCTTCAAACCGACAATTTTTGACAGTCCCTCAGCTGAAGCAGTGGAAGGCCTTTTGCTTTCATTAAGCTGATTGTACATTTTCAACATTGTAGATCTGGGTGCACGGGCAGGATAAGCGGTGAAGTGGACTTTCTTTCAGGGTATTTCTGCTTAGATGCAAAAAGCAGGAAATGGAATGGCTGAGAGCGGTATATGGTTGAGTCGAGGTGGCCGAAAGGTTAAGGCGATAGACTGTTAATCTATTGCCGATCTGTACGCGAGGGTTCAGCTCCCATTCTCGTCATTATTACTTTTGATACTGGTACAATTTCCGAGCATTTAACTGAATCTTGCCTAAAATAAGCTTTCAAATGCAATTTCGTCAGAGTCGCTCTGGTGCTCATGGTCTGTGCCCCATGCATTACTCATATCTTGTTAAAATTAAAAGAGACCACTGCAATTCTTCAACTTCTTGAATGAAGTTGGAGCAGTGATCGCGATTCGGAGATTGTCGAACTCCTCCTTTCTTCTGCTGACATTGTCACCGAATGAAAGAGTAGCGGGACCAGAGGCAAATGATTAGGGAGCAGAAACATAAATTTCTCCTTTAGGAGGCAATGTAATTTCAAAAATATTTATCAACCTTAATGACGAGATTTTCTGTTTTAGTGTCTTTGGTTGAGATATAAATAAGGGGCGAGACATCCTCGTTCTTTTCGGCATACTCTCATGGGATCGGAGGACCCGGTTTAACGTCTTACTAGAAAGACGGAGGCACCAACAGTGCAGCACTACCTCATTACTGCACTGGGGTGTCTGCCTGGATTATCTGCTCAAGTCTCTGGAGTGGTGCTTGACTTTGCTGCCGCTGAGCCACGGCTGACACCTAGACTCAGTTCATTTGGCTGGAGAGAAATGACGGAGATAAAGGGAAAAATTACAATGGAGTAAACTTTCAATTTGTCACCCAACAGAAAAGCGGGCATCGTAATCGGCCGCCTGTTATAGAAACAGTCCGATTTATGTTGCCATCGATTTCATAAGCATTGAAAATCAGGCCTGTCTATAATGGAATGGGTCGGGGTCAGTTGTTAATCACTCTGGGTCTATTTAAACCGGGAGTGCTCACATTCCCGGATCATTCTGTTTCTGTTTAAAATGGCAGAGCTCACAGTCCCGATTAATTCCGTATTTTTTAAAGTAGAACGGTTTCAGCTTTCATGACCGAGGTGTTGAGTTTAACTAAATGCGGCGGGGCTCAGCCCGGGATTTGAAACAGGGACGTCTCGCATTTTAAGCCACGGAAATTCTCTAAGCGAGAGTCATACCCCTAGACCAACGAACCACCGATGCTCTGCTTCAAGTTGCAGTGTGATTCCCTGCGCTGGTGCAAACCCAGCTCGCAGAAGTCCTGTTCATTCAGTTAAAATGTTTAACTTTTCCTCAATCCGCTTCTTTTTGCGAGCAGTTTCCTTGAATCTGCTCACAATTCTCCCCATAAAAAGACTCCCAGCAGTATCAGCGGCTGCGTGGCCTAATGGATAAGGCGTCTGACTTCGGTTATGAGTTATTCAGTCATCAGAATATTGCAGGTTCGAGTCCTGCCGCAGTCGTTTAATTAACTGGGCGACACTTTTTCTGTTCCGAATCTGGCTTCAAACCGAACATTTTTGACAGTCCCTCAACTGAAGCAGTGGAAGGCCTTTTGCTTACATTAAGCTGATTGTACATTTTCAACATTGTAGATCTGGGTGCACGGGCAGGATCTGCGGTGAAGTGGACTTTTTTTCAGGGTATTTCTGCTTAGATGCAAAAAGCAGGAAATGGAATGGCTGAGAGCAGTATATGGTTGAGTCGAGGTGGCCGAAAGGTTAAGGCGATAGACTGTTAATCTATTGCCGATCTGTACGCGAGGGTTCAGCTCCCATTCTCGTCATTATTACGTTTGATACTGGTACAATTTCCGAGCATTTAACTGAATCTTGCCTAAAATAAGCTTTCAAATGCAATTTCGTCAGAGTCGCTCTGGTGCCCCTGGTCTGTGCCCCATGCATTACTCATATCTTGTTAAAATTAAAAGAGACCACTGCAATTCTTCAACTTCTTGAATGAAGTTGGAGCAGTGATCGCGATTCGGAGATTGTCGAACTCCTCCTTTCTTCTGCTGAGATTGTCACCGAATGAAAGAGTAGCGGGACCAGAGGCAAATGATTAGGGAGCAGAAACATAAATTTCTCCTTTAGGAGGCAATGTAATTTCAAAAATATTTATCAACCTGAATGACGAGATTTTCTGTTTTAGTGTCTTTGGTTGAGATATAAATAAGGGGCGAGACATCCTCGTCCTTTTCGGCATACTCTCATGGGATCGGAGGAC
This sequence comes from Somniosus microcephalus, assembly GCF_052327205.1. NCBI lineage: Eukaryota > Metazoa > Chordata > Chondrichthyes > Squaliformes > Somniosidae > Somniosus > Somniosus microcephalus. Next base: position 19,457,173 of record NW_028225179.1, read on the forward strand.
CCGGTTTAACGTCTTACTAGAAAGACGGAGGCACCAACAGTGCAGCACTACCTCATTACTGCACTGGGGTGTCTGCCTGGATTATCTGCTCAAGTCTCTGGAGTGGTGCTTGACTTTGCTGCCGCTGAGCCACGGCTGACACCTAGACTCAGTTCATTTGGCTGGAGAGAAATGACGGAGATAAAGGGAAAATTACAATGGAGTAAACTTTCAATTTGCCACCCAACAGAAAAGCGGGCATCGTAATCGGCCGCCTGTTATAGAAACAGTCCGATTTATGTTGCCATCGATTTCATAAGCATTGAAAATCAGGCCTGTCTATAATGCAAGGGGTCGTGGTCAGTTGTTAATCACTCTGGGTCTGTTTAAAAAGAGAGTGCTTACAGTCCCGGATCATTCTGTTTCTGTTTGAAATGGCAGAGCTCACAGTCCCGGATCATTCCGTTTTTTTTAAAGGAGAACGATTTCAGTTTTCATGACCGAGGTGTTGAATTCAACTAAATGCGGCGGGGCTCGTCCGGGAATTGAACCCGGGACCTCTCGCAATTAAAGCCATGCAAATTCCCAAAGCCAGAATCATACCCCTAGACCAACGAGCCGCCGATGTTATGTTTTAAGTTGCATTGCGATTCCCTGCGCTGGTGCAAACGCAGCTCGCAGAAGTCCTGTTCATTCAGTTAAAATGTTTAACTTTTCCTCAATCCGCTTCTTTTTGCGAGCAGTTTCCTTGAATCTGCTCACAATTCTCCCCATAAAGAGAAACTCAGCAGCATCTGCGGCTGCGTGGCCTAATGGGTAAGGCGTCTGAATTCGGTTAGCGAGTTTTTCAGTTATCAAAAGATTGCAGGTTCGAGTCCTGCTGCGGTCGTTTAATTAACTGGGCGACACTTCTTCTGTTCCGAATCTGGCTTCAAACCGACAATTTTTGACAGTCCCTCAACTGAAGCAGTGGAAGGCCTTTTGCTTACATTAAGCTGATTGTACATTTTCAACATTGTAGATCTGGGTGCACGGGCAGGATAAGCGGTGAAGTGGACTTTCTTTCAGGGTATTTCTGCTTAGATGCAAAAAGCAGGAAATGGAATGGCTGAGAGCAGTATATGGTTGAGTCGAGGTGGCCGAAATGTTAAGGCGATAGACTGTTAATCTATTGCCGATCTGTACGCAAGGGTTCAGCTCCCATTCTCGTCATTATTACGTTTGATACTGGTACAATTTCCGAGCATTTAACTGAATCTTGCCTAAAATAAGCTTTCAAATGCAATTTCGTCAGAGTCGCTCTGGTGCTCTTGGTCTGTACCCCATGCATTACTCATATCTTGTTAAAATTAAAAGAGACCACTGCAATTCTTCAACTTCTTGAATGAAGTTGGAGCAGTGATCGCGATTCGGAGATTGTCGAACTCCTCCTTTCTTCTGCTGAGATTGTCACCGAATTAACGAGTAGCGGGACCAGAGCCAAATGATTAGGGAGCAGAAACATAAATTTCTCCTTTAGGAGGCAATGTAATTTCAAAAATATTTATCAACCTTAATGACGAGATTTTCTGTTTTAGTGTCTTTGGTTGAGATATAAATAAGGGGCGAGACATCCTCGTTCTTTTCGGCATACTCTCATGGGATCGGAGGACCCGGTTTAACGTCTTACTAGAAAGACGGAGGCACCAACAGTGCAGCACTACCTCATTACTGCACTGGGGTGTCTGCCTGGATTATCTGCTCAAGTCTCTGGAGTGGTGCTTGACTTTGCTGCCGCTGAGCCACGGCTGACACCTAGACTCAGTTCATTTGGCTGGAGAGAAATGACGGAGATAAAGGGAAAAATTACAATGGAGTAAACTTTCAATTTGTCACCCAACAGAAAAGCGGGCATCGTAATCTGCCGCCTGTTAAAGAAACAGTCCGATTTATGTTGCCATCGATTTCATAAGCATTGAAAATCAGACCTGTCTATAATGGAATGGGTCGTGGTCAGTTGTTAATCACTCTGGGTCTATTTAAACCGGGAGTGCTCACATTCCCGGATCATTCTGTTTCTGTTTAAAATGGCAGAGCTCACAGTCCCGATTAATTCCGTATTTTTTAAAGTAGAACGGTTTCAGCTTTCATGACCGAGGTGTTGAGTTTAACTAAATGCGGCGGGGCTCAGCCCGGGATTTGAACCCGGGACGTCTCGCATTTTAAGCCACGAAAATTCTCTAAAGCGAGAGTCATACCCCTAGTCCAACGAACCACCGATGCTGTGCTTTAAGTTGCATTGTGATTCCCTGCGCTGGTGCAAACCCAGCTCGCAGAAGTCCTGTTCATTCAGTTAAAATGTTTAACTTTTCCTCAATCCGCTTCTTTTTGCGAGCAGTTTCCTTGAATCTGCTCACAATTCTCCCCATAAAAAGAAACTCAGCAGCATCTGCGGCTGCGTGGCCTAATGGTTAAGGCGTCTCAATTCGGTTAGTGAGTTTTTCAGTTATCAGAAGATTGCAGGTTCGAGTCCTGCTGCGGTCGTTTAATTAACTGGGCGACATTTCTTCTGTTCCGAATCTGACTTCAAACCGACAATTTTTGACAGTCCCTCAACTGAAGCAGTGGAAGGCCTTTTGCTTACATTAAGCTGATTGTACATTTTCAACATTGTTGATCTGGGTGCACGGGCAGGATAAGCGGTGAAGTGGACTTTCTTTCAGGGTATTTCTGCTTAGATGCAAAAAGCAGGAAATGAAATGGCTGAGAGCAGTATATGGTTGAGTCGAGGTGGCCGAAAGGTTAAGGCGATAGACAGTTAATCTATTGCCGATCTGTACGCGAGGGTTCAGCTCCCATCCTCGTCGTTATTACGTTTGATACTGGTACAATTTCCGAGCATTTAACTGAATCTTGTCTAAAATAAGCTTTCAAATGCAATTTCGTCAGAGGCGCTCTGGTGCTCCTGGTCTGTGCCCCATGCATTACTCATATCTTGTTAAAATTAAGAGAGACCACTGCAATTCTTCAACTTCTTGAATGAAGTTGGAGCAGTGATCGCGATTCGGAGATTGTCGAACTCCTCCTTTCTTCTGCTGAGATTGTCACCGAATTAAAGAGTAGCGGGACCAGAGCCAAATGATTAGGGAGCAGAAACATAAATTTCTCCTTTAGGAGGCAATGTAATTTCAGAAATATTTATCAACCTTAATGACGACATTTTCTGCTTTAGTGTCTTTGGTTGAGATATAACTAATGGGCGAGACATCCTCGTTCTTTTCGGCATATTCTCATGGGATCCGAGGGCCCGGTTTAACGTCTTACTAGAAAGACGGAGGCACCAACAGTGCAGCACTACCTCATTACTGCACTGGAGTGTCAGCCTGGATTATGTGCTCAAGTCTCTGGAGTGGTGCTTGACTTTGCTGCCGCTGAGCCACGGCTGACACCTAGACTCAGTTCATTTGGCTGGAGAGAAATGACGGAGATAAAGGGAAAATTACAATGGAGTAAACTTTCAATTTGTCACCCAACAGAAAAGCGGGCATCGTAATCGGCCGCCTGTTATAGAAACAGCCCGATATATGTTGCCATCGATTTCATAAGCATTGAAAATCAGACCTGTCTATAATGGAATGGGTCGTGGTCAGTTGTTAATTAATCTGGGTCTGTTTAAAAAGAGAGTGCTCACAGTCCCGGATCATTCTGTTTCTGTTTGAAATGGCAGAGCTCACAGTCCCGGATCATTCCGTATTTTTTAAAGGAGAACGATTTCAGTTTTCATGACCGAGGTGTTGAATTCAACTAAATGTGGCGGGGCTCGTCCGGGATTTGAACCCGGGACCTCTCGCAATTTAAGCCATGGAAATTCCCTAAGCGAGAATCATACCCCTAGACCAACGAGCCGCCGATGTTATGGTTTAAGTTGCATTGCGATTCCCTGCGCTGGTGTAAACCCAGCTCGCAGAAGTCCTGTTCATTCAGTTAAAATGTTTAACTTTTCCTCAATCCGCTTCTTTTTGCGAGCAGTTTCCTTGAATCTGCTCACAATTCTCCCCATAAAAAGACAACCAGCAGTATCAGCGGCTGCGTGGCCTAATGGATAAGGCGTCTGAATTCGGTTATGAGTTATTCAGTCATCAGAAGATTGCAGGTTCGAGTCCTGCCGCAGTCGTTTAATTAACTGGGCGACACTTTTTCTGTTCCGAATCTGGCTTCAAACCGACCATTTTTGACAGTCCCTCAACTGAAGCAGTGGAAGGCCTTTTGCTTACATTAAGCTGATTGTACATTTTCAACATTGTTGATCTGGGTGCACGGGCAGGATAAGCGGTGAAGTGGACTTTCTTTCAGGGTATTTCTGCTTCGATGCAAAAAGCAGGAAATGAAATGGCTGAGAGCAGTATATGGTTGAGTCGAGGTGGCCGAAAGGTTAAGGCGATAGACAGTTAATCTATTGCCGATCTGTACGCGAGGGTGCAGCTCCCATCCTCGTCGTTATTACGTTTGATACTGGTACACTTTCCGAGCATTTAACTGAATCTTGTCTAAAATAAGCTTTCAAATGCAATTTCGTCAGAGGCGCTCTGGTGCTCCTGGTCTGTGCCCCATGCATTACTCATATCTTGTTAAAATTAAAAGAGATCCCTGCAATTCTTCAACTTCTTGAATGAAGTTGGAGCAGTGATCGCGATTCGGAGATTGTCGAACTCCTCCTTTCTTCTGCTGAGATTGTCACCGAATTAAAGAGTAGCGGGACCAGAGCCAAATGATTAGGGAGCAGAAACATAAATTTCTCCTTTAGGAGGCAATGTAATTTCAAAAATATTTATCAACCTTAATGACGAGATTTTCTGCTTTAGTGTCTTTGGTTGAGATATAAATAATGGGCGAGACATCCTCGTTCTTTTCGGCATACTCTCATGGGATCCGAGGGCCCGGTTTAACGTCTTACTAGAAAGACGGAGGCACCAACAGTGCAGCACTACGTCATTACTGCACTGGAGTGTCAGCCTGGATTATGTGCTCAAGTCTCTGGAGTGGTGCTTGACTTTGCTGCCGCTGAGCCACGGCTGACACCTAGACTCAGTTCATTTGGCTGGAGAGAAATGACGGAGATAAAGGGAAAATTACAATGGAGTAAACTTTCAATTTGTCACCCAACAGAAAAGCGGGCATCGTAATCGGCCGCCTGTTATAGAAACAGTCCGATATATGTTGCCATCGATTTCATAAGCATTGAAAATCAGGCCTGTTTGTAATGGAATGGGTCGTGGTCAGTCGTGGTCAGTTGTTAATCACTCTGGGTCTATTTAAACCGGGAGTGCTCACATTCCCGGATCATTCTGTTTCTGTTTAAAATGGCAGAGCTCACAGTCCCGATTAATTCCGTATTTTTTAAAGTAGAACGGTTTCAGCTTTCATGACCGAGGTGTTGAGTTTAACTAAATGCGGCGGGGCTCAGTCCGGGATTTGAACCCGGGACGTCTCGCATTTTAAGCCACGGAAATTCTCTAAGCGAGAGTCATACCCCTAGACCAACGAACCACCGATGCTCTGTTTCAAGTTGCATTGTGATTCCCTGCGCTGGTGCAAACCCAGCTCGCAGAAGTCCTGTTCATTCGGTTAAAATGTTTAACTTTTCCTCAATCCGCTTCTTTTTGCGAGCAGTTTCCTTGAATCTGCTCACAATTCTCCCCATAAAAAGACACCCAGCAGTATCAGCGGCTGCGTGGCCTAATGGATAAGGCGTCTGACTTCGGTTATGAGTTATTCAGTCATCAGAAGATTGCAGGTTCGAGTCCTGCCGCAGTCGTTTAATTAACCGGGCGACACTTTTTCTGTTCCGAATCTGGCTTCAAACCGAACATTTTTGACAGTCCCTCAACTGAAGCAGTGGAAGGCCTTTTGCTTACATTAAGCTGATTGTACATTTTCAACATTGTAGATCTGGGTGCACGGGCAGGATAAGCGGTGAAGTGGACTTTCTTTCAGGGTATTTCTGCTTAGATGCAAAAAGCAGGAAATGAAATGGCTGAGAGCAGTATATGGTTGAGTCGAGGTGGCCGAAAGGTTAAGGCGATAGACAGTTAATCTATTGCCGATCTGTACGCGAGGGTGCAGCTCCCATCCTCGTCGTTATTACGTTTGATACTGGTACACTTTCCGAGCATTTAACTGAATCTTGTCTAAAATAAGCTTTCAAATGCAATTTCGTCAGAGGCGCTCTGGTGCTCCTGGTCTGTGCCCCATGCATTACTCATATCTTGTTAAAATTAAGAGAGACCACTGCAATTCTTCAACTTCTTGAATGAAGTTGGAGCAGTGATCGCGATTCGGAGATTGTCGAACTCCTCCTTTCTTCTGCTGAGATTGTCACCGAATTAAAGCGTAGCGGGACCAGAGCCAAATGATTAGGGAGCAGAAACATAAATTTCTCCTTTAGGAGGCAATGTAATTTCAGAAATATTTATCAACCTTAATGACGAGATTTTCTGCTTTAGTGTCTTTGGTTGAGATATAACTAATGGGCGAGACATCCTCGTTCTTTTCGGCATAATCTCATGGGATCCGAGGGCCCGGTTTAACGTCTTACTAGAAAGACGGAGGCACCAACAGTGCAGCACTACGTCATTACTGCACTGGAGTGTCTGCCTGGATTATCTGCTCAAGTCTCTGGAGTGGTGCTTGACTTTGCTGCCGCTGAGCCACGGCTGACACCTAGACTCAGTTCATTTGGCTGGAGAGAAATGACGGAGATAAAGGGAAAATTACAATGGAGTAAACTTTCAATTTGTCACCCAACAGAAAAGCGGGCATCGTAATCGGCCGCCTGTTATAGAAACAGTCCGATTTATGTTGCCATCGATTTCATAAGCATTGAAAATCAGGCCTGTCTATAATGGAATGGGTCGTGGTCAGTTGTTAATCACTCTGGGTCTGTTTAAAAAGAGAGTGCTCACAGTCCCGGATCATTCTGTTTCTGTTTGAAATGGCAGAGCTCACAGTCCCGGATCATTCCGTTTTTTTTAAAGGAGAACGATTTCAGTTTTCATGACCGAGGTGTTGAATTCAACTAAATGCGGCGGGGCTCGTCCGGGATTTGAACCCGGGACCTCTCGCAATTAAAGCCATGGAAATTCCCAAAGCCAGAATCATACCCCTAGACCAACGAGCCGCCGATGTTATGTTTTAAGTTGCATTGCGATTCCCTGCGCTGGTGCAAACGCAGCTCGCAGAAGTCCTGTTCATTCAGTTAAAATGTTTAACTTTTCCTCAATCCGCTTCTTTTTGCGAGCAGTTTCCTTGAATCTGCTCACAATTCTCCCCATAAAAAGAAACTCAGCAGCATCTGCGGCTGCGTGGCCTAATGGGTAAGGCGTCTGAATTCGGTTAGCGAGTTTTTCAGTTATCAGAAGATTGCAGGTTCGAGTCCTGCTGCGGTCGTTTAATTAACTGGGCGACACTTCTTCTGTTCCGAATCTGGCTTCAAACCGACAATTTTTGACAGTCCCTCAACTGAAGCAGTGGAAGGCCTTTTGCTTACATTAAGCTGATTGTACATTTTCAACATTGTAGATCTGGGTGCACGGGCAGGATAAGCGGTGAAGTGGACTTTCTTTCAGGGTATTTCTGCTTAGATGCAAAAAGCAGGAAATGGAATGGCTGAGAGCAGTATATGGTTGAGTCGAGGTGGCCGAAATGTTAAGGCGATAGACTGTTAATCTATTGCCGATCTGTACGCAAGGGTTCAGCTCCCATTCTCGTCATTATTACGTTTGATACTGGTACAATTTCCGAGCATTTAACTGAATCTTGCCTAAAATAAGCTTTCAAATGCAATTTCGTCAGAGTCGCTCTGGTGCTCCTGGTCTGTGCCCCATGCATTACTCATATCTTGTTAAAATTAAAAGAGACCACTGCAATTCTTCAACTTCTTGAATGAAGTTGGAGCAGTGATCGCGATTCGGAGATTGTCGAACTCCTCCTTTCTTCTGCTGAGATTGTCACCGAATTAAAGAGTAGCGGGACCAGAGCCAAATGATTAGGGAGCAGAAACATAAATTTCTCCTTTAGGAGGCAATGTAATTTCAAAAATATTTATCAACCTTAATGACGAGATTTTCTGTTTTAGTGTCTTTGGTTGAGATATAAATAAGGGGCGAGACATCCTCATTCTTTTCGGCATACTCTCATGGGATCGGAGGACCCGGTTTAACGTCTTACTAGAAAGACGGAGGCACCAACAGTGCAGCACTACCTCATTACTGCACTGGGGTGTCTGCCTGGATTATCTGCTCAAGTCTCTGGAGTGGTGCTTGACTTTGCTGCCGCTGAGCCACGGCTGACACCTAGACTCAGTTCATTTGGCTGGAGAGAAATGACGGAGATAAAGGGAAAAATTACAATGGAGTAAACTTTCAATTTGTCACCCAAAAGAAAAGCGGGCATCGTAATCGGCCGCCTGTTATAGAAACAGTCCGATTTATGTTGCCATCGATTTCATAAGCATTGAAAATCAGGCCTGTCTATAATGGAATGGGTCGTGGTCAGTTGTTAATCACTCTGGGTCTATTTAAACCGGGAGTGCTCACATTCCCGGATCATTCTGTTTCTGTTTAAAATGGCAGAGCTCACAGTCCCGATTAATTCCGTATTTTTTAAAGTAGAACGGTTTCAGCTTTCATGACCGAGGTGTTGAGTTTAACTAAATGCGGCGGGGCTCAGCCCGGGATTTGAACCCGGGACGTCTCGCATTTTAAGCCACGAAAATTCCCTAAGCGAGAGTCATACCCCTAGACCAACGAACCACCGATGCTGTGCTTCAAGTTGCATTGTGATTCCCTGCGCTGGTGCAAACCCAGCTCGCAGAAGTCCTGTTCATTCAGTTAAAATGTTTAACTTTTCCTCAATCCGCTTCTTTTCGCGAGCAGTTTCCTTGAATCTGCTCACAATTCTCCCCATAAAAAGACAACCAGCAGTATCAGCGGCTGCGTGGCCTAATGGATAAGGCGTCTGACTTCGGTTATGAGTTATTCAGTCATCAGAAGATTGCAGGTTCGAGTCCTGCCGCAGTCGTTTAATTAACTGGGCGACACTTTTTCTGTTCCGAATCTGGCTTCAAACCGAACATTTTTGACAGTCCCTCAACTGAAGCAGTGGAAGGCCTTTTGCTTACATTAAGCTGATTGTACATTTTCAACATTGTTGATCTGTGTGCACGGGCAGGATAAGCGGTGAAGTGGACTTTCTTTCAGGGTATTTCTGCTTAGATGCAAAAAGCAGGAAATGAAATGGCTGAGAGCGGTATATGGTTGAGTCGAGGTGGCCGAAAGGTTAAGGCGATAGACAGTTAATCTATTGCCGATCTGTACGCGAGGGTTCAGCTCCCATCCTCGTCGTTATTACGTTTGATACTGGTACACTTTCCGAGCATTTAACTGAATCTTGTCTAAAATAAGCTTTCAAATGCAATTTCGTCAGAGTCGCTCTGGTGCTCCTGGTCTGTGCCCCATGCATTACTCATATCTTGTTAAAATTAAGAGAGACCACTGCAATTCTTCAACTTCTTGAATGAAGTTGGAGCAGTGATCGCGATTCGGAGATTGTCGAACTCCTCCTTTCTTCTGCTGAGATTGTCACCGAATTAAAGAGTAGCGGGACCAGAGCCAAATGATTAGGGAGCAGAAACATAAATTTCTCCTTTAGGAGGCAATGTAATTTCAGAAATATTTATCAACCTTAATGACGAGATTTTCTGCTTTAGTGTCTTTGGTTGAGATATAACTAATGGGCGAGACATCCTCGTTCTTTTCGGCATACTCTCATGGGATCCGAGGGCCCGGTTTAACGTCTTACTAGAAAGACGGAGGCACCAACAGTGCAGCACTACGTCATTACTGCACTGGAGTGTCTGCCTGGATTATCTGCTCAAGTCTCTGGAGTGGTGCTTGACTTTGCTGCCGCTGAGCCACGGCTGACACCTAGACTCAGTTCATTTGGCTGGAGAGAAATGACGGAGATAAAGGGAAAATTACAATGGAGTAAACTTTCAATTTGTCACCCAACAGAAAAGCGGGCATCGTAATCGGCCGCCTGTTATAGAAACAGTCCGATATATGTTGCCATCGATTTCATAAGCATTGAAAATCAGGCCTGTCTATAATGGAATGGGTCGTGGTCATTTGTTAATCACTCTGGGTCTGTTTAAAAAGAGAGTGCTCACAGTCCCGGATCATTCTGTTTCTGTTTGAAATGGCAGAGCTCACAGTCCCGGATCATTCCGTTTTTTTTAAAGGAGAACGATTTCAGTTTTCATGACCGAGGTGTTGAATTCAACTAAATGTGGCGGGGCTCGTCCGGGATTTGAACCCGGGACCTCTCGCAATTTAAGCCATGGAAATTCCCTAAGCGAGAATCATACCCCTAGACCAACGAGCCGCCGATGTTATGTTTTAAGTTGCATTGCGATTCCCTGCGCTGGTGCAAACCCAGCTCGCAGAAGTCCTGTTCATTCAGTTAAAATGTTTAACTTTTCCTCAATCCGCTTCTTTTTGCGAGCAGTTTCCTTGAATCTGCTCACAATTCTCCCCATAAAAAGAAACTCAGCAGCATCTGCGGCTGCGTGGCCTAATGGGTAAGGCGTCTGAATTCGGTTAGCGAGTTTTTCAGTTATCAGAAGATTGCAGGTTCGAGTCCTGCTGCGGTCGTTTAATTAACTGGGCGACACTTCTTCTGTTCCGAATCTGGCTTCAAACCGACAATTTTTGACAGTCCCTCAACTGAAGCAGTGGAAGGCCTTTTGCTTACATTAAGCTGATTGTACATTTTCAACATTGTAGATCTGGGTGCACGGGCAGGATAAGCGGTGAAGTGGACTTTCTTTCAGGGTATTTCTGCTTAGATGCAAAAAGCAGGAAATGGAATGGCTGAGAGCAGTATATGGTTGAGTCGAGGTGGCCGAAAGGTTAAGGCGATAGACTGTTAATCTATTGCCGATCTGTACGCGAGGGTTCAGCTCCCATTCTCGTCATTATTACGTTTGATACTGGTACACTTTCCGAGCATTTAACTGAATCTTGCCTAAAATAAGCTTTCAAATGCAATTTCGTCAGAGTCGCTCTGGTGCTCCTGGTCTGTGCCCCATGCATTACTCATATCTTGTTAAAATTAAAAGAGACCACTGCAATTCTTCAACTTCTTGAATGAAGTTGGAGCAGTGATCGCGATTCGGAGATTGACGAACTCCTCCTTTCTTCTGCTGAGATTGTCACCGAATGAAAGAGTAGCGGGACCAGAGGCAAATGATTAGGGAGCAGAAACATAAATTTCTCCTTTAGGAGGAAATGTAATTTCAAAAATATTTATCAACCTTAATGACGAGATTTTCTGTTTTAGTGTCTTTGGTTGAGATATAAATAAGGGGCGAGACATCCTCGTTCTTTTCGGCATACTCTCATGGGATCGGAGGACCCGGTTTAACGTCTTACTAGAAAGACGGAGGCACCAACAGTGCAGCACTACCTCATTACTGCACTGGGGTTTCTGCCTGGATTATCTGCTCAAGTCTCTGGAGTGGTGCTTGACTTTGCTGCCGCTGAGCCACGGCTGACACCTACACTCAGTTCATTTGGCTGGAGAGAAATGACGGAGATAAAGGGAAAAATTACAATGGAGTAAACTTTCAATTTGTCACCCAACAGAAAAGCGGGCATCGTAATCGGCCGCCTGTTATAGAAACAGTCCGATTTATGTTGCCATCGATTTCATAAGCATTGAAAATCAGGCCTGTCGATAATGGAATGGGTCGTGGTCAGTTGTTAATCACTCTGGGTCTATTTAAACCGGGAGTGCTCACATTCCCGGATCATTCTGTTTCTGTTTAAAATGGCAGAGCTCACAGTCCCGATTAATTAGGTATTTTTTAAAGTAGAACGGTTTCAGCTTTCATGACCGAGGTGTTGAGTTTAACTAAATGCGGCGGGGCTCAGTCCGGGATTTGAACCCGGGACGTCTCGCATTTTAAGCCACGAGAAATTTTCTAAGCGAGAGTCATACCCCTAGACCAACGAACCACCGATGCTCTGCTTCAAGTTGCATTGTGATTCCCTGCGCTGGTGCAAACCCAGCTCGCAGAAGTCCTGTTCATTCAGTTAAAATGTTTAACTTTTCCTCAATCCGCTTATTTGCGAGCAGTTTCCTTGAATCTGCTCACAATTCTCCCCATAAAAAGACACCCAGCAGTATCAGCGGCTGCGTGGCCTAATGGATAAGGCATCTGACTTCGGTTATGAGTTATTCAGTCATCAGAAGATTGCAGGTTCGAGTCCTGCCGCAGTCGTTTAATAAACTGGGCGACACTTTTTCTGTTCCGAATCTGGCTTCAAACCGAACATTTTTGACAGTCCCTCAACTGAAGCAGTGGAAGGCCTTTTGCTTACATTAAGCTGATTGTACATTTTCAACATTGTTGATCTGGGTGCACGGGCAGGATAAGCGGTGAAGTGGACTTTCTTTCAGGGTATTTCTGCTTAGATGCAAAAAGCAGGAAATGAAATGGCTGAGAGCAGTATATGGTTGAGTCGAGGTGGCCGAAAGGTTAAGGCGATAGACAGTTAATCTATTGCCGATCTGTACGCGAGGGTTCAGCTCCCATCCTCGTCGTTATTACGTTTGATACTGGTACACTTTCCGAGCATTTAACTGAATCTTGTCTAAAATAAGCTTTCAAATGCAATTTCGTCAGAGGCGCTCTGGTGCTCCTGGTCTGTGCCCCATGCATTACTCATATCTTGTTAAAATTAAGAGAGACCACTGCAATTCTTCAACTTCTTGAATGAAGTTGGAGCAGTGATCGCGATTCGGAGATTGTCGAACTCCTCCTTTCTTCTGCTGAGATTGTCACCGAATTAAAGAGTAGCGGGACCAGAGCCAAAAGATTAGGGAGCAGAAACATAAATTTCTCCTTTAGGAGGCAATGTAATTTCAAAAATATTTATCAACCTTAATGACGAGATTTTCTGCTTTAGTGTCTTTGGTTGAGATATAAATAATGGGCGAGACATCCTCGTTCTTTTCGGCATACTCTCATGGGATCCGAGGGCCCGGTTTAACGTCTTACTAGAAAGACGGAGGCACCAACAGTGCAGCACTACGTCATTACTGCACTGGAGTGTCTGCCTGGATTATGTGCTCAAGTCTCTGGAGTGGTGCTTGACTTTGCTGCCGCTGAGCCACGGCTGACACCTAGACTCAGTTCATTTGGCTGGAGAGAAATGACGGAGATAAAGGGAAAATTACAATGGAGTAAACTTTCAATTTGTCACCCAACAGAAAAGCGGGCATCGTAATCGGCCGCCTGTTATAGAAACAGTCCGATATATGTTGCCATCGATTTCATAAGCATTGAAAATCAGGCCTGTCGATAATGGAATTGGTCGTGGTCAGTTGTTAATCACTCTGGGTCTGTTTAAAACGAGAGTGCTCACAGTCCCGGATCATTCTGTTTCTGTTTGAAATGGCAGAGCTCACAGTCCCGGATCATTCCGTTTTTTTTAAAGGAGAACGATTTCAGTTTTCATGACCGAGGTGTTGAATTCAACTAAATGCGGCGGGGCTCGTCCGGGATTTGAACCCGGGACCTCTCGCAATTTAAGCCATGGAAATTCCCTAAGCGAGAATCATACCCCTAGACCAACGAGCCGCCGATGTTATGTTTTAAGTTGCATTGCGATTCCCTGCGCTGGTGCAAACGCAGCTCGCAGAAGTTCTGTTCATTCAGTTAAAATGTTTAACTTTTCCTCAATCCGCTTCTTTTTGCGAGCAGTTTCCTTGAATCTGCTCACAATTCTCCCCATAAAAAGAAACTCAGCAGCATCTGCGGCTGCGTGGCCTAATGGGTAAGGCGTCTGAATTCGGTTAGCGAGTTTTTCAGTTATCAGAAGATTGCAGGTTCGAGTCCTGCTGCGGTCGTTTAATTAACTGGGCGACACTTCTTCTGTTCCGAATCTGGCTTCAAACCGACAATTTTTGACAGTCCCTCAACTGAAGCAGTGGAAGGCCTTTTGCTTACATTAAGCTGATTGTACATTTTCAACATTGTAGATCTGGGTGCACGGGCAGGATAAGCGGTGAAGTGGACTTTCTTTCAGGGTATTTCTGCTTAGATGCAAAAAGCAGGAAATGGAATGACTGAGAGCAGTATATGATTGAGTCGAGGTGGCCGAAAGGTTAAGGCGATAGACTGTTAATCTATTGCCGATCTGTACGCGAGGGTTCAGCTCCCATTCTCGTCATTATTACGTTTGATACTGGTACAATTTCCGAGCATTTAACTGAATCTTGCCTAAAATAAGCTTTCAAATGCAATTTCGTCAGAGTCGCTCTGGTGCTCCTGGTCTGTGCCCCATGCATTACTCATATCTTGTTAAAATTAAAAGAGACCACTGCAATTCTTCAACTTCTTGAATGAAGTTGGAGCAGTGATCGCGATTCGGAGATTGTCGAACTCCTCCTTTCTTCTGCTGAGATTGTCACCGAATGAAAGAGTAGCGGGACCAGAGGCAAATGATTAGGGAGCAGAAACATAAATTTCTCCTTTAGGAGGCAATGTAATTTCAAAAATATTTATCAACCTTAATGACGAGATTTTCTGTTTTAGTGTCTTTGGTTGAGATATAAATAAGGGGCGAGACATCCTCGTTCTTTTCGGCATACTCTCATGGGATCGGAGGACCCGGTTTAACGTCTTACTAGAAAGACGGAGGCACCAACAGTGCAGCACTACGTCATTACTGCACTGGGGTGTCTGCCTGGATTATCTGCTCAAGTCTCTGGAGTGGTGCTTGACTTTGCTGCCGCTGAGCCACGGCTGACACCTAGACTCAGTTCATTTGGCTGGAGAGAAATGACGGAGATAAAGGGAAAATTACAATGGAGTAAACTTTCAATTTGTCACCCAACAGAAAAGCGGGCATCGTAATCGGCCGCCTGTTATAGAAACAGTCCGATATATGTTGCCATCGATTTCATAAGCATTGAAAATCAGGCCTGTCTATAATGGAATGGGTCGTGGTCATTTGTTAATCACTCTGGGTCTGTTTAAAAAGAGAGTGCTCACAGTCCCGGATCATTCTGTTTCTGTTTGAAATGGCAGAGCTCACAGTCCCGGATCATTCCGTTTTTTTTAAAGGAGAACGATTTCAGTTTTCATGACCGAGGTGTTGAATTCAACTAAATGTGGCGGGGCTCGTCCGGGATTTGAACCCGGGACCTCTCGCAATTTAAGCCATGGAAATTCCCTAAGCGAGAATCATACCCCTAGACCAACGAGCCGCCGATGTTATGTTTTAAGTTGCATTGCGATTCCCTGCGCTGGTGCAAACCCAGCTCGCAGAAGTCCTGTTCATTCAGTTAAAATGTTTAACTTTTCCTCAATCCGCTTCTTTTTGCGAGCAGTTTCCTTGAATCTGCTCACAATTCTCCCCAAAAAAAAAAACACCCAGCAGTATCAGCGGCTGCGTGGCCTAATGGATAAGGCGTCTGACTTCGGTTATGAGTTATTTAGTCATCAGAAGATTGCAGGTTTGAATCCTGCCGCAGTCGTTTAATTAACTTGGCGACACTTTTTCTGTTCCGAATCTGGCTTCAAACCGAACATTTTTGACAGTCCCTCAACTGAAGCAGTGGAAGGCCTTTTGCTTACATTAAGCTGATTGTACATTTTCAACATTGTTGATCTGGGTGCACGGGCAGGATAAGCGGTGAAGTGGACTTTCTTTCAGGGTATTTCTGCTTAGATGCAAAAAGCAGGAAATGAAATGGCTGAGAGCAGTATATGGTTGAGTCGAGGTGGCCGAAAGGTTAAGGCGATAGACAGTTAATCTATTGCCGATCTGTACGCGAGGGTTCAGCTCCCATCCTCGTCGTTATTACATTTGATACTGGTACACTTTCCGAGCATTTAACTGAATCTTGTCTAAAATAAGCTCTCAAATGCAATTTCGTCAGAGGCGCTCTGGTGCTCCTGGTCTGTGCCCCATGCATTACTCATATCTTGTTAAAATTAAGAGAGACCACTGCAATTCTTCAACTTCTTGAATGAAGTTGGAGCAGTGATCGCGATTCGGAGATTGTCGAACTCCTCCTTTCTTCTGCTGAGATTGTCACCGAATTAAAGAGTAGCGGGACCAGAGCCAAATGATTAGGGAGCAGAAACATAAATTTCTCCTTTAGGAGGCAATGTAATTTCAGAAATATTTATCAACCTTAATGACGAGATTTTCTGCTTTAGTGTCTTTGGTTGAGATATAACTAATGGGCGAGACATCCTCGTTCTTTTCGGCCTACTCTCATGGGATCCGAGGGCCCGGTTTAACGTCTTACTAGAAAGACGGAGGCACCAACAGTGCAGCACTACGTCATTACTGCACTGGAGTGTCTGCCTGGATTATCTGCTCAAGTCTCTGGAGTGGTGCTTGACTTTGCTGCCGCTGAGCCACGGCTGACACCTAGACTCAGTTCATTTGGCTGGAGAGAAATGACGGAGATAAAGGGAAAAATTACAATGGAGTAAACTTTCAATTTGTCACCCAACAGAAAAGCGGGCATCGTAATCGGCCGCCTGTTATAGAAACAGTCCGATTTATGTTGCCATCGATTTCATAAGCATTGAAAATCAGGCCTGTCTATAATGGAAAGGGTCGTGGTCAGTTGTTAATCACTCTGGGTCTGTTTAAAAAGAGAGTGCTCACAGTCCCGGATCATTCTGTTTCTGTTTGAAATGGCAGAGCTCACAGTCCCGGATCATTCCGTTTTTTTTAAAGGAGAACGATTTCAGTTTTCATGACCGAGGTGTTGAATTCAACTAAATGTGGCGGGGCTCGTCCGGGATTTGAACCCGGGACCTCTCGCAATTTAAGCCATGGAAATTCCCTAAGCGAGAATCATACCCCTAGACCAACGAGCCGCCGATGTTATGTTTTAAGTTGCATTGCGATTCCCTGCGCTGGTGCAAACCCAGCTCGCAGAAGTCCTGTTCATTCAGTTAAAATGTTTAACTTTTCCTCAATCCGCTTCCTTTTGCGAGCAGTTTCCTTGAATCTGCTCACAATTCTCCCCATAAAAAGAAACTCAGCAGCATCTGCGGCTGCGTGGCCTAATGGGTAAGGCGTCTGAATTCGGTTAGTGAGTTTTTTAGTTATCAGAAGATTGCAGGTTCGAGTCCTGCTGCGGTCGTTTAATTAACTGGGCGACACTTCTTCTGTTCCGAATCTGGCTTCAAACCGAACATTTTTGACAGTCCCTCAACTGAAGCAGTGGAAGGCCTTTTGCTTACATTAAGCTGATTGTATATTTTCAACATTGTTGATCTGGGTGCACGGGCAGGATAAGCGGTGAAGTGGACTTTCTTTCAGGGTATTTCTGCTTAGATGCAAAAAGCAGGAAATGAAATGGCTGAGAGCAGTATATGGTTGAGTCGAGGTGGCCGAAAGGTTAAGGCGATAGACAGTTAATCTATTGCCGATCTGTACGCGAGGGTTCAGCTCCCATCCTCGTCGTTATTAGGTTTGATACTGGTACACTTTCCGAGCATTTAACTGAATCTTGTCTAAAATAAGCTTTCAAATGCAATTTCGTCAGAGGCGCTCTGGTGCTCCTGGTCTGTGCCCCATGCATTACTCATATCTTGTTAAAATTAAGAGAGACCACTGCAATTCTTCAACTTCTTGAATGAAGTTGGAGCAGTGATCGCGATTCGGAGATTGTCGAACTCCTCCTTTCTTCTGCTGAGATTGTCACCGAATTAAAGAGTAGCGGGACCAGAGCCAAATGATTAGGGAGCAGAAACATAAATTTCTCCTTTAGGAGGCAATGTAATTTCAGAAATATTTATCAACCTTAATGACGAGATTTTCTGCTTTAGTGTCTTTGGTTGAGATATAACTAATGGGCGAGACATCCTCGTTCTTTTCGGCATACTCTCATGGGACCGGAGGACCCGGTTTAACGTCTTACTAGAAAGACGGAGGCACCAACAGTGCAGCACTACCTCATTACTGCACTGGGGTGTCTGCCTGGATTATCTGCTCAAGTCTCTGGAGTGGTGCTTGACTTTGCTGCCGCTGAGCCGCGGCTGACACCTAGACTCAGTTCATTTGGCTGGAGAGAAATGACGGAGATAAAGGGAAAAATTACAATGGAGTAAACTTTCAATTTGTCACCCAACAGAAAAGCGGGCATCGTAATCGGCCGCCTGTTATAGAAACAGTCCGATTTATGTTGCCATCGATTTCATAAGCATTGAAAATCAGGCCTGTCTATAATGGAATGGGTCGTGGTCAGTTGTTAATCACTCTGGGTCTATTTAAACCGGGAGTGCTCACATTCCCGGATCATTCTGTTTCTGTTTAAAATGGCAGAGCTCACAGTCCCGATTAATTCCGTATTTTTTAAAGTAGAACGGTTTCAGCTTTCATGACCGAGGTGTTGAGTTTAACTAAATGCGGCGGGGCTCAGCCCGGGATTTGAACCCGGGACGTCTCGCATTTTAAGCCACGAAAATTCCCTAAGCGAGAGTCATACCCCTAGACCAACGAACCACCGATGCTGTGCTTCAAGTTGCATTGTGATTCCCTGCGCTGGTGCAAACCCAGCTCGCAGAAGTCCTGTTCATTCAGTTAAAATGTTTAACTTTTCCTCAATCCGCTTCTTTTTGCGAGCAGTTTCCTTGAATCTGCTCACAATTCTCCCCATAAAAAGACAACCAGCAGTATCAGCGGCTGCGTGGCCTAATGGATAAGGCGTCTGAATTCGGTTAGTGAGTTATTCAGTCATCAGAAGATTGCAGGTTCGAGTCCTGCCGCAGTCGTTTAATTAACTGGGCGACACTTTTTCTGTTCCGAATCTGGCTTCAAACCGACAATTTTTGACAGTCCCTCAACTGAAGCAGTGGAAGGCCTTTTGCTTACATTAAGCTGATTGTACATTTTCAACATTGTTGATCTGGGTGCATGGGCAGGATAAGCGGTGAAGTGGACTTTCTTTCAGGGTATTTCTGCTTAGATGCAAAAAGCAGGAAATGAAATGGCTGAGAGCAGTATATGGTTGAGTCGAGGTGGCCGAAAGGTTAAGGCGATAGACAGTTAATCTATTGCCGATCTGTACGCGAGGGTTCAGCTCCCATCCTCGTCGTTATTACGTTTGATACTGGTACACTTTCCGAGCATTTAACTGAATCTTGTCTAAAATAAGCTTTCAAATGCAATTTCGTCAGAGGCGCTCTGGTGCTCCTGGTCTGTGCCCCATGCATTACTCATATCTTGTTAAAATTAAGAGAGACCACTGCAATTCTTCAACTTCTTGAATGAAGTTGGAGCAGTGATCGCGATTCGGAGATTGTCGAACTCCTCCTTTCTTCTGCTGAGATTGTCACCGAATTAAAGAGTAGCGGGACCAGAGCCAAATGATTAGGGAGCAGAAACATAAATTTCTCCTTTAGGAGGCAATGTAATTTCAGAAATATTTATCAACCTTAATGACGAGATTTTCTGCTTTAGTGTCTTTGGTTGAGATATAACTAATGGGCGAGAGATCCTCGTTCTTTTCGGCATACTCTCATGGGATCCGAGGGCCCGGTTTAACGTCTTACTAGAAAGACGGAGGCACCAACAGTGCAGCACTAAGTCATTACTGCACTGGAGTGTCTGCCTGGATTATCTGCTCAAGTCTCTGGAGTGGTGCTTGACTTTGCTGCCGCTGAGCCACGGCTGACACCTAGACTCAGTTCATTTGGCTGGAGAGAAATGACGGAGATAAAGGGAAAATTACAATGGAGTAAACTTTCAATTTGTCACCCAACAGAAAAGCGGGCATCGTAATCGGCCGCCTGTTATAGAAACAGTCCGATATATGTTGCCATCGATTTCATAAGCATTGAAAACCAGGCCTGTCTATAATGGAATGGGTCGTGGTCAGTTGTTAATCACTCTGGGTCTGTTTAAAAAGAGAGTGCTCACAGTCCCGGATCATTCTGTTTCTGTTTGAAATGGCAGAGCTCACAGTCCCGGATCATTCCGTTTTTTTTAAAGGAGAACGATTTCAGTTTTCATGACCGAGGTGTTGAATTCAACTAAATGTGGCGGGGCTCGTCCGGGATTTGAACCCGGGACCTCTCGCAATTTAAGCCATGGAAATTCCCTAAGCGAGAATCATACCCCTAGACCAACGAGCCGCCGATGTTATGGTTTAAGTTGCATTGCGATTCCCTGCGCTGGTGCAAACCCAGCTCGCAGAAGTCCTGTTCATTCAGTTAAAATGTTTAACTTTTCCTCAATCCGCTTCTTTTTGCGAGCAGTTTCCTTGAATCTGCTCACAATTCTCCCCATAAAAAGAAACTCAGCAGCATCTGCGGCTGCGTGGCCTAATGGGTAAGGCGTCTGAATTCGGTTAGCGAGTTTTTCAGTTATCAGAAGATTGCAGGTTCGAGTCCTGCTGCGGTCGTTTAATTAACTGGGCGATACTTCTTCTGTTCCGAATCTGGCTTCAAACCGACAATTTTTGACAGTCCCTCAACTGAAGCAGTGGAAGGCCTTTTGCTTACATTAAGCTGATTGTACATTTTCAACATTGTAGATCTGGGTGCACGGGCAGGATAAGCGGTGAAGTGGACTTTCTTTCAGGGTATTTCTGCTTAGATGCAAAAAGCAGGAAATGGAATGACTGAGAGCAGTATATGATTGAGTCGAGGTGGCCGAAAGGTTAAGGCGATAGACTGTTAATCTATTGCCGATCTGTACGCGAGGGTTCAGCTCCCATTCTCGTCATTATTACGTTTGATACTGGTACAATTTCCGAGCATTTAACTGAATCTTGCCTAAAATAAGCTTTCAAATGCAATTTCGTCAGAGTCGCTCTGGTGCTCCTGGTCTGTGCCCCATGCATTACTCATATCTTGTTAAAATTAAAAGAGACCACTCCAATTCTTCAACTTCTTGAATGAAGTTGGAGCAGTGATCGCGATTCGGAGATTGTCGAACTCCTCCTTTCTTCTGCTGAGATTGTCACCGAATGAAAGAGTAGCGGGACCAGAGGCAAATGATTAGGGAGCAGAAACATAAATTTCTCCTTTAGGAGGCAATGTAATTTCAAAAATATTTATCAACCTTAATGACGAGATTTTCTGTTTTAGTGTCTTTGGTTGAGATAGAAATAAGGGGCGAGACATCCTCGTTCTTTTCGGCATACTCTCATGGGATCGGAGGACCCGGTTTAACGTCTTACTAGAAAGACGGAGGCACCAACAGTGCAGCACTACCTCATTACTGCACTGGGGTGTCTGCCTGGATCATCTGCTCAAGTCTCTGGAGTGGTGCTTGACTTTGCTGCCGCTGAGCCACGGCTGACACCTAGACTCAGTTCATTTTGCTGGAGAGAAATGACGGAGATAAAGGGAAAAATTACAATGGAGTAAACTTTCAATTTGTCATCCAACAGAAAAGCGGGCATCGTAATCTGCCGCCTGTTATAGAAACAGTCCGATTTATGTTGCCATCGATTTCATAAGCATTGAAAATCAGGCCTGTCTATAATGGAATGGGTCGTGGTCAGTTGTTAATCACTCTGGGTCTATTTAAACCGGGAGTGCTCACATTCCCGGATCATTCTGTTTCTGTTTAAAATGGCAGAGCTCACAGTCCCGATTAATTCCGTATTTTTTATAGTAGAACGGTTTCAGCTTTCATGACCGAGGTGTTGAGTTTAACTAAATGCGGCGGGGCTCAGCGCGGGATTTGAACCCGGGACGTCTCGCATTTTAAGCCACGAAAATTCCCTAAGCGAGAGTCATACCCCTAGACCAACGAACCACCGATGCTGTGCTTCAAGTTGCATTGTGATTCCCTGCGCTGGTGCAAACCCAGCTCGCAGAAGTCCTGTTCATTCAGTTAAAATGTTTAACTTTTCCTCAATCCGCTTCTTTTTGCGAGCAGTTTCCTTGAATCTGCTCACAATTCTCCCCATAAAAAGACAACCAGCAGTATCAGCGGCTGCGTGGCCTAATGGATAAGGCGTCTGACTTCGGTTATGAGTTATTCAGTCATCAGAAGATTGCAGATTCGAGTCCTGCCGCAGTCGTTTAATTAACTGGGCGACACTTTTTCTGTTCCGAATCTGGCTTCAAACCGAACATTTTTGACAGTCCCTCAACTGAAGCAGTGGAAGGCCTTTTGCTTACATTAAGCTGATTGTATATTTTCAACATTGTTGATCTGGGTGCACGGGCAGGATAAGCGGTGAAGTGGACTTTCTTTCAGGGTATTTCTGCTTAGATGCAAAAAGCAGGAAATGAAATGGCTGAGAGCAGTATATGGTTGAGTCGAGGTGGCCGAAAGGTTAAGGCGATAGACAGTTAATCTATTGCCGATCTGTACGCGAGGGTGCAGCTCCCATCCTCGTCGTTATTACGTTTGATACTGGTACACTTTCCGAGCATTTAACTGAATCTTGTCTAAAATAAGCTTTCAAATGCAATTTCGTCAGAGGCGCTCTGGTGCTCCTGGTCTGTGCCCCATGCATTACTCATATCTTGTTAAAATTAAAAGAGACCACTGCAATTCTTCAACTTCTTGAATGAAGTTGGAGCAGTGATCGCGATTCGGAGATTGTCGAACTCCTCCTTTCTTCTGCTGAGATTGTCACCGAATGAAAGAGCAGCGGGACTAGAGGCAAATGATTAGGGAGCAGAAACATAAATTTCTCCTTTAGGAGGCAATGTAATTTCAAAAATATTTATCAACCTTAATGACGAGATTTTCTGTTTTAGTGTCTTTGGTTGAGATATAAATAAGGGGCGAGACATCCTCGTTCTTTTCGGCATACTCTCATGGGATCGGAGGACCCGGTTTAACGTCTTACTAGAAAGACGGAGGCACCAACAGTGCAGCACTACCTCATTACTGCACTGGGGTGTCTGCCTGGATTATCTGCTCAAGTCTCTGGAGTGGTGCTTGACTTTGCTGCCGCTGAGCCACGGCTGACACCTAGACTCAGTTCATTTGGCTGGAGAGAAATGACGGAGATAAAGGGAAAAATTACAATGGAGTAAACTTTCAATTTGTCACCCAACAGAAAAGCGGGCATCGTAATCGGCCGCCTGTTATAGAAACAGTCCGATTTATGTTGCCATCGATTTCATAAGCATTGAAAATCAGGCCTGTCTATAATGGAATGGGTCGTGGTCAGTTGTTAATCACTCTGGGTCTATTTAAACCGGGAGTGATCACATTCCCGGATCATTCTGTTTCTGTTTAAAATGGCAGAGCTCACAGTCCCGATTAATTCCGTATTTTTTAAAGTAGAACGGTTTCAGCTTTCATGACTGAGGTGTTGAGTTTAACTAAATGCGGCGGGGCTCAGCCCGGGATTTGAACCCGGGACGTCTCGCATTTTAAGCCACGAAAATTCCCTAAGCGAGAGTCATACCCCTAGACCAACGAACCACCGATGCTGTGCTTCAAGTTGTATTGTGATTCCCTGCGCTGGTGCAAACCCAGCTCGCAGAAGTCCTGTTCATTCAGTTAAAATGTTTAACTTTTCCTCAATCCGCTTCTTTTTGCGAGCAGTTTCCTTGAATCTGCTCACAATTCTCCCCATAAAAAGACAGCCAGCAGTATCAGCGGCTGCGTGGCCTAATGGATAAGGCGTCTGACTTCGGTTATGAGTTATTCAGTCATCAGAAGATTGCAGGTTCGAGTCCTGCTGCAGTCGTTTAATTAACTGGGCGACACTTTTTCTGTTCCGAATCTGGCTTCAAACCGAACATTTTTGACAGTCCCTCAACTGAAGCAGTGGAAGGCCTTTTGCTTACATTAAGCTGATTGTACATTTTCAACATTGTTGATCTGGGTGCACGGGCAGGATAAGCGGTGAAGTGGACTTTCTTTCAGGGTATTTCTGCTTAGATGCAAAAAGCAGGAAATGAAATGGCTGAGAGCAGTATATGGTTGAGTCGAGGTGGCCGAAAGGTTAAGGCGATAGACAGTTAATCTATTGCCGATCTGTACGCGAGGGTTCAGCTCCCATCCTCGTCGTTATTACGTTTGATACTGGTACACTTTCCGAGCATTTAACTGAATCTTCTCTAAAATAAGCTTTCAAATGCAATTTCGTCAGAGGCGCTCTGGTGCTCCTGGTCTGTGCCCCATGCATTACTCATATCTTGTTAAAATTAAGAGAGACCACTGCAATTCTTCAACTTCTTGAATGAAGTTGGAGCAGTGATCGCGATTCGGAGATTGTCGAACTCCTCCTTTCTTCTGCTGAGATTGTCACCGAATTAAAGAGTAGCGGGACCAGAGCCAAATGATTAGGGAGCAGAAACATAAATTTCTCCTTTAGGAGGCAATGTAATTTCAGAAATATTTATCAACCTTAATGACGAGATTTTCTGCTTTAGTGTCTTTGGTTGAGATATAACTAATGGGCGAGACATCCTCGTTCTTTTCGGCATACTCTCATGGGATCGGAGGGCCCGGTTTAACGTCTTACTAGAAAGACGGAGGCACCAACAGTGCAGCACTACGTCATTACTGCACTGGAGTGTCAGCCTGGATTATGTGCTCAAGTCTCTGGAGTGGTGCTTGACTTTGCTGCCGCTGAGCCACGGCTGACACCTAGACTCAGTTCATTTGGCTGGAGAGAAATGACGGAGATAAAGGGAAAATTACAATGGAGTAAACTTTCAATTTGTCACCCAACAGAAAAGCGGGCATCGTAATCGGCCGCCTGTTATAGAAACAGTCCGATATATGTTGCCATCGATTTCATAAGCATTGAAAATCAGGCCTGTCTATAATGGAATGGGTCGTGGTCAGTTGTTAATCACTCTGGGTCTGTTTAAAAAGAGAGTGCTCACAGTCCCGGATCATTCTGTTTCTGTTTGAAATGGCAGAGCTCACAGTCCCGGATCATTCCGTTTTTTTTAAAGGAGAACGATTTCAGTTTTCATGACCGAGGTGTTGAATTCAACTAAATGTGGCGGGCTCGTCCGGGATTTGAACCCGGGACCTCTCGCAATTTAAGCCATGGAAATTCCCTAAGCGAGAATCATACCCCTAGACCAACGAGCCGCCGATGTTATGGTTTAAGTTGCATTGCGATTCCCTGCGCTGGTGCAAACCCAGCTCGCAGAAGTCCTGTTCATTCAGTTAAAATGTTTAACTTTTCCTCAATCCGCTTCTTTTTGCGAGCAGTTTCCTTGAATCTGCTCACAATTCTCCCCATAAAAAGAAGCTCAGCAGCATCTGCGGCTGCGTGGCCTAATGGGTAAGGCGTCTGAATTCGGTTAGCGAGTTTTTCAGTTATCAGAAGATTGCAAGTTTGAGTCCTGCTGCGGTCGTTTAATTAACTGGGCGACACTTCTTCTGTTCCGAATCTGGCTTCAAACCGACAATTTTTGACAGTCCCTCAGCTGAAGCAGTGGAAGGCCTTTTGCTTACATTAAGCTGATTGTACATTTTCAACATTGTAGATCTGGGTGCACGGGCAGGATAAGCGGTGAAGTGGACTTTCTTTCAGGGTATTTCTGCTTAGATGCAAAAAGCAGGAAATGGAATGGCTGAGAGCGGTATATGGTTGAGTCGAGGTGGCCGAAAGGTTAAGGCGATAGACTGTTAATCTATTGCCGATCTGTACGCGAGGGTTCAGCTCCCATTCTCGTCATTATTACGTTTGATACTGGTACAATTTCCGAGCATTTAACTGAATCTTGCCTAAAATAAGCTTTCAAATGCAATTTCGTCAGAGTCGCTCTGGTGCTCCTGGTCTGTGCCCCATGCATTACTCATATCTTGTTAAAATTAAAAGAGACCACTGCAATTCTTCAACTTCTTCAATGAAGTTGGAGCAGTGATCGCGATTCGGAGATTGTCGAACTCCTCCTTTCTTCGGCTGACATTGTCACCGAATGAAAGAGTAGCGGGACCAGAGGCAAATGATTAGGGAGCAGAAACATAAATTTCTCCTTTAGGAGGCAATGTAATTTCAAAAATATTTATCAACCTTAATGACGAGATTTTCTGTTTTAGTGTCTTTGGTTGAGATATAAATAAGGGGCGAGACATCCTCGTTCTTTTCGGCATACTCTCATGGGATCGGAGGACCCGGTTTAACGTCTTACTAGAAAGACGGAGGCACCAACAGTGCAGCACTACCTCATTACTGCACTGGGGTGTCTGCCTGGATTATCTGCTCAAGTCTCTGGAGTGGTGCTTGACTTTGCTGCCGCTGAGCCACGGCTGA
Source organism: Somniosus microcephalus (assembly GCF_052327205.1). Taxonomy (NCBI): domain Eukaryota; kingdom Metazoa; phylum Chordata; class Chondrichthyes; order Squaliformes; family Somniosidae; genus Somniosus; species Somniosus microcephalus. The sequence goes on from NW_028225179.1 coordinate 19,483,426, forward strand.
CACCTAGACTCAGTTCATTTGGCTGGAGAGAAATGACGGAGATAAAGGGAAAAATTACAATGGAGTAAACTTTCAATTTGTCAGCCAACAGAAAAGCGGGCATCGTAATCGGCCGCCTGTTATAGAAACAGTCCGATTTATGTTGCCATCGATTTCATAAGCATTGAAAATCAGGCCTGTCTATAATGGAATGGGTCGTGGTCAGTTGTTAATCACTCTGAGTCTATTTAAACCGGGAGTGCTCACATTCCCGGATCATTCTGTTTCTGTTTAAAATGGCAGAGCTCACAGTCCCGATTAATTCCGTATTTTTTAAAGTAGAACGGTTTCAGCTTTCATGACCGAGGTGTTGAGTTTAACTAAATGCGGCGGAGCTCAGTCCGGGATTTGAACCCGGGACGTCTCGCATTTTAAGACACGGAAATTCCCTAAGCGAGAGTCATACCCCTAGACCAACGAACCACCGATGCTCTACTTCAAGTTGCATTGTGATTCCCTGCGCTGGTGCAAACCCAGCTCGCAGAAGTCCTGTTCATTCAGTTAAAATGTTTAACTTTTCCTCAATCCGCTTCTTTTTGCGAGCAGTTTCCTTGAATCTGCTCACAATTCTCCCCATAAAAAGACAACCAGCAGTATCAGCGGCTGCGTGGCCTAATGGATAAGGCGTCTGACTTCGGTTATGAGTTATTCAGTCATCAGAAGATTGCAGGTTCGAGTCCTGCCGCAGTCGTTTAATTAACTGGGCGACACTTTTTCTGTTCCGAATCTGGCTTCAAACCGACCATTTTTGACAGTCCCTCAACTGAAGCAGTGGAAGGCCTTTTGCTTACATTAAGCTGATTGTACATTTTCAACATTGTTGATCTGGGTGCACGGGCAGGATAAGCGGTGAAGTGGACTTTCTTTCAGGGTATTTCTGCTTGGATGCAAAAAGCAGGAAATGAAATGGCTGAGAGCAGTATATGGTTGAGTCGAGGTGGCCGAAAGGTTAAGGCGATAGACAGTTAATCTATTGCCGATCTGTACGCGAGGGTGCAGCTCCCATCCTCGTCGTTATTACGTTTGATACTGGTACACTTTCCGAGCATTTAACTGAATCTTGTCTAAAATAAGCTTTCAAATGCAATTTCGTCAGAGGCGCTCTGGTGCTCCTGGTCTGTGCCCCATGCATTACTCATATCTTGTTAAAATTAAAAGAGACCACTGCAATTCTTCAACTTCTTGAATGAAGTTGGAGCAGTGATCGCGATTCGGAGATTGTCGAACTCCTCCTTTCTTCTGCTGACATTGTCACCGAATGAAAGAGTAGCGGGACCAGAGGCAAATGATTAGGGAGCAGAAACATAAATTTCTCCTTTAGGAGGCAATGTACTTTCAAAAATATTTATCAACCTTAATGACGAGATTTTCTGTTTTAGTGTCTTTGGTTGAGATATAAATAAGGGGCGAGACATCCTCGTTCTTTTCGGCATACTCTCATGGGATCGGAGGACCCGGTTTAACGTCTTACTAGAAAGACGGAGGCACCAACAGTGCAGCACTACGTCATTACTGCACTGGGGTGTCTGCCTGGATTATGTGCTCAAGTCTCTGGAGTGGTGCTTGACTTTGCTGCCGCTGAGCCACGGCTGACACCTAGAATCAGTTCATTTGGCTGGAGAGAAATGACGGAGATAAAGGGAAAAATTACAATGGAGTAAACTTTCAATTTGTCACCCAACAGAAAAGCGGGCATCGTAATCGGCCGCCTGTTATAGAAACAGTCCGATTTATGTTGCCATCGATTTGATAAGCATTGAAAATCAGGCCTGTCTATAATGGAATGGGTCGTGGTCAGTTGTTAATCACTCTGGGTCTATTTAAACCGGGAGTGCTCACATTCCCGGATCATTCTGTTTCTGTTTAAAATGGCAGAGCTCACAGTCCCGATTAATTCCGTATTTTTTAAAGTAGAACGGTTTCAGCTTTCATGACCGAGGTGTTGAGTTTAACTAAATGCGGCGGGGCTCAGTCCGGGATTTGAACCCGGGACGTCTCGCATTTTAAGCCACGAAAATTCCCTAAGCGAGGGTCATACCCCTAGACCAACGAACCACCGATGCTCTGCTTCAAGTTGCATTGTGATTCCCTGCGCTGGTGCAAACCCAGCTCGCAGAAGTCCTGTTCATTCGGTTAAAATGTTTAACTTTTCCTCAATCCGCTTCTTTTTGCGAGCAGTTTCCTTGAATCTGCTCACAATTCTCCCCATAAAAAGACAACCAGCAGTATCAGCGGCTGCGTGGCCTAATGGATAAGGCGTCTGACTTCGATTATGAGTTATTCAGTCATCAGAAGATTGCAGGTTCGAGTCCTGCCGCAGTCGTTTAATTAACTGGGCGACACTTTTTCTGTTCCGAATCTGGCTTCAAACCGACCATTTTTGACAGTCCCTCAACTGAAGCAGTGGAAGGCCTTTTGCTTACATTAAGCTGATTGTACATTTTCAACATTGTTGATCTGGGTGCACGGGCAGGATAAGCGGTGAAGTGGACTTTCTTTCAGGGTATTTCTGCTTGGATGCAAAAAGCAGGAAATGAAATGGCTGAGAGCAGTATATGGTTGAGTCGAGGTGGCCGAAAGGTTAAGGCGATAGACTGTTAATCTATTGCCGATCTGTACGCGAGGGTTCAGCTCCCATCCTCGTCGTTATTACGTTTGATACTGGTACACTTTCCGAGCATTTAACTGAATCTTGTCTAAAATAAGCTTTCAAATGCAATTGCGTCAGAGGCGCTCTGGTGCTCCTGGTCTGTGCCCCATGCATTACTCATATCTTGTTAAAATTAAAAGAGACCACTGCAATTCTTCAACTTCTTGAATGAAGTTGGAGCAGTGATCGCGATTCGGAGATTGTCGAACTCCTCCTTTCTTCTGCTGAGATTGTCACCGAATGAAAGAGTAGCGGGACCAGAGCCAAATGATTAGGAAGCAGAAACATAAATTTCTCCTTTAGGAGGCAATGTAATTTCAAAAATATTTATCAACCTTAATGACGAGATTTTCTGCTTTAGTGTCTTTGGTTGAGATATAAATAATGGGCGAGACATCCTCGTTCTTTTCGGCATACTCTCATGGGATCGGAGGACCCGGTTTAACGTCTTACTAGAAAGACGGAGGCACCAACAGTGCAGCACTACCTCATTACTGCACTGGAGTGTCAGCCTGGATTATGTGCTCAAGTCTCTGGAGTGGTGCTTGACTTTGCTGCCGCTGAGCCACGGCTGACACCTAGACTCAGTTCATTTGGCTGGAGAGAAATGACGGAGATAAAGGGAAAATTACAGTGGAGTAAACTTTCAATTTGTCACCCAACAGAAAAGCGGGCATCGTAATCGGCCGCCTGTTATAGAAACAGTCCGATATATGTTGCCATCGATTTCATAAGCATTGAAAATCAGGCCTGTCTATAATGGAATGGGTCGTGGTCAGTTGTTAATCACTCTGGGTCTGTTTAAAAAGAGAGTGCTCACAGTCCCGGATCATTCTGTTTCTGTTTGAAATGGCAGAGCTCACAGTCCCGGATCATTCCGTTTTTTTTAAAGGAGAACGATTTCAGTTTTCATGGTGTTGAATTCAACTAAATGTGGCGGGGCTCGTCCGGGATTTGAACCCGGGACCTCTCGCAATTTAAGCCATGGAAATTCCCTAAGCGAGAATCATACCCCTAGACCAACGAGCCGCCGATGTTATGTTTTAAGTTGCATTGCGATTCCCTGCGCTGGTGCAAACCCAGCTCGCAGAAGTCCTGTTCATTCAGTTAAAATGTTTAACTTTTCCTCAATCCGCTTCTTTTTGCGAGCAGTTTCCTTGAATCTGCTCACAATTCTCCCCATAAAAAGAAACTCAGCAGCATCTGCGGCTGCGTGGCCTAATGGGTAAGGCGTCTGAATTCGGTTAGCGAGTTTTTCAGTTATCAGAAGATTGCAGGTTTGAGTCCTGCTGCGGTCGTTTAATTAACTGGGCGACACTTCTTCTGTTCCGAATCTGGCTTCAAACCGACAATTTTTGACAGTCCCTCAACTGAAGCAGTGGAAGGCCTTTTGCTTACATTAAGCTGATTGTACATTTTCAACATTGTAGATCTGGGTGCACGGGCAGGATAAGCGGTGAAGTGGACTTTCTTTCAGGGTATTTCTGCTTAGATGCAAAAAGCAGGAAATGGAATGGCTGAGAGCGGTATATGGTTGAGTCGAGGTGGCCGAAAGGTTAAGGCGATAGACAGTTAATCTATTGCCGATCTGTACGCGAGGGTTCAGCTCCCATCCTCGTCGTTATTACGTTTGATACTGGTACACTTTCCGAGCATTTCACTGAATCTTCTCTAAAATAAGCTTTCAAATGCAATTTCGTCAGAGGCGCTCTGGTGCTCCTGGTCTGTGCCCCATGCATTACTCATATCTTGTTAAAATTAAGAGAGACCACTGCAATTCTTCAACTTCTTGAATGAAGTTGGAGCAGTGATCGCGATTCGGAGATTGTCGAACTCCTCCTTTCTTCTGCTGAGATTGTCACCGAATTAAAGAGTAGCGGGACCAGAGCCAAATGATTAGGGAGCAGAAACATAAATTTCTCCTTTAGGAGGCAATGTAATTTCAGAAATATTTATCAACCTTAATGACGAGATTTTCTGCTTTAGTGTCTTTGGTTGAGATATAACTAATGGGCGAGACATCCTCGTTCTTTTCGGCATACTCTCATGGGATCGGAGGACCCGGTTTAACGTCTTACTAGAAAGACGGAGGCACCAACAGTGCAGCACTACGTCATTACTGCACTGGAGTGTCTGCCTGGATTATCTGCTCAAGTCTCTGGAGTGGTGCTTGACTTTGCTGCCGCTGAGCCACGGCTGACACCTAGACTCAGTTCATTTGGCTGGAGAGAAATGACGGAGATAAAGGGAAAATTACAATGGAGTAAACTTTCAATTTGTCACCCAACAGAAAAGCGGGCATCGTAATCAGCCGCCTGTTATAGAAACAGTCCGATATATGTTGCCATCGATTTCATAAGCATTGAAAATCAGGCCTGTCTATAATGGAATGGGTCGTGGTCAGTTGTTAATCACTCTGGGTCAGTTTAAAAAGAGAGTGCTCACAGTCCCGGATCATTCTGTTTCTGTTTGAAATGGCAGAGCTCACAGTCCCGGATCATTCCGTTTTTTTTAAAGGAGAACGATTTCAGTTTTCATGGTGTTGAATTCAACTAAATGTGGCGGGGCTAGTCCGGGATTTGAACCCGGGACCTCTCGCAATTTAAGCCATGGAAATTCCCTAAGCGAGAATCATACCCCTAGACCAACGAGCCGCCGATGTTATGTTTTAAGTTGCATTGCGATACCCTGCGCTGGTGCAAACCCAGCTCGCAGAAGTCCTGTTCATTCAGTTAAAATGTTTAACTTTTCCTCAATCCGCTTCTTTTTGCGAGCAGTTTCCTTGAATCTGCTCACAATTCTCCCCATAAAAAGAAACTCAGCAGCATCTGCGGCTGCGTGGCCTAATGGGTAAGGCGTCTGAATTCGGTTAGCGAGTTTTTCAGTTATCAGAAGATTGCAGGTTCGAGTCCTGCTGCGGTCGTTTAATTAACTGGGCGACACTTCTTCTGTTCCGAATCTGGCTTCAAACCGACAATTTTTGACAGTCCCTCAACTGAAGCAGTGGAAGGCCTTTTGCTTACATTAAGCTGATTGTACATTTTCAACATTGTAGATCTGTGTGCACGGGCAGGATAAGCGGTGAAGTGGACTTTCTTTCAGGGTATTTCTGCTTAGATGCAAAAAGCAGGAAATGGAATGGCTGAGAGCGGTATATGGTTGAGTCGAGGTGGCCGAAAGGTTAAGGCGATAGACTGTTAATCTATTGCCGATCTGTACGCGAGGGTTCAGCTCCCATTCTCGTCATTATTACGTTTGATACTGGTACAATTTCCGAGCATTTAACTGAATCTTGCCTAAAATAAGCTTTCAAATGCAATTTCGTCAGAGTCGCTCTGGTGCTCCTGGTCTGTGCCCCATGCATTACTCATATCTTGTTAAAATTAAAAGAGACCACTGCAATTCTTCAACTTCTTGAATGAAGTTGGAGCAGTGATCGCGATTCGGAGATTGTCGAACTCCTCCTTTCTTCTGCTGAGATTGTCACCGAATGAAAGAGTAGCGGGACCAGAGGCAAATGTTTAGGGAGCAGAAACATAAATTTCTCCTTTAGGAGGCAATGTAATTTCAAAAATATTTATCAACCTTAATGACGAGATTTTCTGTTTTAGTGTCTTTGGTTGAGATATAAATAAGGGGCGAGACATCCTCGTTCTTTTCGGCATACTCTCATGGGATCGGAGGACCCGGTTTAACGTCTTACTAGAAAGACGGAGGCACCAACAGTGCAGCACTACCTCATTACTGCACTGGGGTGTCTGCCTGGATTATCTGCTCAAGTCTCTGGAGTGGTGCTTGACTTTGCGGCCGCTGAGCCACGGCTGACACCTAGACTCAGTTCATTTGGCTGGAGAGAAATGACGGAGATAAAGGGAAAAATTACAATGGAGTAAACTTTCAATTTGTCATCCAACAGAAAAGCGGGCATCGTAATCGGCCGCCTGTTATAGAAACAGTCCGATTTATGTTGCAATCGATTTCATAAGCATTGAAAATCAGGCCTGTCTATAATGGAATGGGTCGTGGTCAGTTGTTAATCACTCTGGGTCTATTTAAACCGGGAGTGCTCACATTCCCGGATCATTCTGTTTCTGTTTAAAATGGCAGAGCTCACAGTCCCGATTAATTCCGTATTTTTTAAAGTAGAACGGTTTCAGCTTTCATGACCGAGGTGCTGAGTTTAACTAAATGCGGCGCGGCTCAGCCCGGGATTATGAACCCGGGACGTCTCGCATTTTAAGCCACGAAAATTCCCTAAGCGAGAGTCATACCCCTAGACCAACGAACCACCGATGCTCTGCTTCAAGTTGCATTGTGATTCCCTGCGCTGGTGCAAACCCAGCTCGCAGAAGTCCTGTTCATTCAGTTAAAATGTTTAACTTTTCCTCAATCCGCTTCTTTTTGCGAGCAGTTTCCTTGAATCTGCTCACAATTCTCCCCATAAAAAGACAACCAGCAGTATCAGCGGCTGCGTGGCCTAATGGATAAGGCGTCTGACTTCGGTTATGAGTTATTCAGTCATTAGAAGATTGCAGGTTCGAGTCCTGCCGCAGTCGTTTAATTAACTGGGCGACACTTTTTCTGTTCCGAATCTGGCTTCAAACCGAACATTTTTGACAGTCCCTCAACTGAAGCAGTGGAAGGCCTTTTGCTTACATTAAGCTGATTGTACATTTTCAACATTGTTGATCTGGGTGCACGGGCAGGATAAGCGGTGAAGTGGACTTTCTTTCAGGGTATTTCTGCTTAGATGCAAAAAGCAGGAAATGAAATGGCTGAGAGCAGTATATGGTTGAGTCGAGGTGGCCGAAAGGTTAAGGCGATAGACAGTTAATCTATTGCCGATCTGTACGCGAGGGTTCAGCTCCCATCCTCGTCGTTATTACGTTTGATACTGGTACACTTTCCGAGCATTTAACTGAATCTTGTCTAAAATAAGCTTTCAAATGCAATTTCGTCAGAGGCGCTCTGGTGCTCCTGGTCTGTGCCCCATGCATTACTCATATCTTGTTAAAATTAAGAGAGACCACTGCAATTCTTCAACTTCTTGAATGAAGTTGGAGCAGTGATCGCGATTCGGAGATTGTCGAACTCCTCCATTCTTCTGCTGAGATTGTCACCGAATTAAAGAGTAGCGGGACCAGAGCCAAATGATTAGGGAGCAGAAACATAAATTTCTCCTTTAGGAGGCAATGTAATTTCAGAAATATTTATCAACCTTAATGACGAGATTTTCTGCTTTAGTGTCTTTGGTTGAGATATAACTAATGGGCGAGACATCCTCGTTCTTTTCGGCATACTCTCATGGGATCCGAGGGCCCGGTTTAACGTCTTACTAGAAAGACGGAGGCACCAACAGTGCAGCACTACATCATTACTGCACTGGAGTGTCTGCCTGGATTATCTGCTCAAGTCTCTGGAGTGGTGCTTGACTTTGCTGCCGCTGAGCCACGGCTGACACCTAGACTCAGTTCATTTGGCTGGAGAGAAATGACGGAGATAAAGGGAAAATTACAATGGAGTAAACTTTCAATTTGTCACCCAACAGAAAAGCGGGCATCGTAATCGGCCGCCTGTTATAGAAACAGTCCGATATATGTTGCCATCGATTTCATAAGCATTGAAAATCAGGCCTGTCTATAATGGAATGGGTCGTGGTCAGCTGTTAATCACTCTGGGTCTGTTTAAAAAGAGAGTGCTCACAGTCCCGGATCATTCTGTTTCTGTTTGAAATGGCAGAGCTCACAGTCCCGGATCATTCCGTTTTTTTTAAAGGAGAACGATTTCAGTTTTCATGACCGAGGTGTTGAATTCAACTAAATGTGGCGGGGCTCGTCCGGGATTTGAACGCGGGACCTCTCGCAATTTAAGCCATGGAAATTCCCTAAGCGAGAATCATACCCCTAGACCAACGAGCCGCCGATGTTATGTTTTAAGTTGCATTGCGATTCCCTGCGCTGGTGCAAACCCAGCTCGCAGAAGTCCTGTTCATTCAGTTAAAATGTTTAACTTTTCCTCAATCCGCTTCTTTTTGCGAGCAGTTTCCTTGAATCTGCTCACAATTCTCCCCATAAAAAGAAACTCAGCAGCATCTGCGGCTGCGTGGCCTAATGGGTAAGGCGTCTGAATTCGGTTAGCGAGTTTTTCAGTTATCAGAAGATTGCAGGTTCGAGTCCTGCTGCGGTCGTTTAATTAACTGGGCGACACTTTTTCTGTTCCGAATCTGGCTTCAAACCGACAATTTTTGACAGTCCCTCAACTGAAGCAGTGGAAGGCCTTTTGCTTACATTAAGCTGATTGTACATTTTCAACATTGTAGATCTGGGTGCACGGGCAGGATAAGCGGTGAAGTGGACTTTCTTTCAGGGTATTTCTGCTTAGATGCAAAAAGCAGGAAAGGGAATGGCTGAGAGCAGTATATGGTTGAGTCGAGGTGGCCGAAAGGTTAAGGCGATAGACTGTTAATCTATTGCCGATCTGTACGCGAGGGTTCAGCTCCCATTCTCGTCATTATTACGTTTGCTACTGGTACAATTTCCGAGCATTTAACTGAATCTTGCCTAAAATAAGCTTTCAAATGCAATTTCGTCAGAGTCGCTCTGGTGCTCCTGGTCTGTGCCCCATGCATTACTCATATCTTGTTAAAATTAAAAGAGACCACTGCAATTCTTCAACTTCTTGAATGAAGTTGGAGCAGTGATCGCGATTCGGAGATTGTCGAACTCCTCCTTTCTTCTGCTGAGATTGTCACCGAATGAAAGAGTAGCGGGACCAGAGGCAAATGATTAGGGAGCAGAAACATAAATTTCTCCTTTAGGAGGCAATGTAATTTCAAAAATATTTATCAACCTTAATGACGAGATTTTCTGTTTTAGTGTCTTTGGTTGAGATATAAATAAGGGGCGAGACATCCTCGTTCTTTTCGGCATACTCTCATGGGATCGGAGGACCCGGTTTAACGTCTTACTAGAAAGACGGAGGCACCAACAGTGCAGCACTACCTCATTACTGCACTGGGGTGTCTGCCTGGATTATCTGCTCAAGTCTCTGGAGTGGTGCTTGATTTTCCTGCCGCTGAGCCACGGCTGACACCTAGACTCAGTTCATTTGGCTGGAGAGAAATGATGGAGATAAAGGGAAAATTACAGTGGAGTAAACTTTCAATTTGTCACCCAACAGAAAAGCGGGCATCGTAATCGGCCGCCTGTTATAGAAACAGTCCGATTTATGTTGCCATCGATTTCATAAGCATTGAAAATCAGGCCTGTCTATAATGGAATGGGTCGTGGTCAGTTGTTAATCACTCTGGGTCTGTTTAAACCGGGAGTGCTCACATTCCCGGATCATTCTGTTTCTGTTTAAAATGGCAGAGCTCACAGTCCCGATTAATTCCGTATTTTTTAAAGTAGAACGGTTTCAGCTTTCATGACCGAGGTGTTGAGTTTAACTAAATGCGGCGGGGCTCAGCCCGGGATTTGAACCCGGGACGTCTCGCATTTTAAGCCACGAAAATTCCCTGAGCCAGAGTCATACCCCTAGACCAACGAACCACCGATGCTGTGCTTCAAGTTGCATTGTGATTCCCTGCGCTGGTGCAAACCCAGCTCGCAGAAGTCCTGTTCATTCAGTTAAAATGTTTAACTTTTCCTCAATCCGCTTCTTTTTGCGAGCAGTTTCCTTGAATCTGCTCACAATTCGCCCCATGAAAAGACAACCAGCAGTATCAGCGGCTGCGTGGCCTACTGGATAAGGCGTCTGACTTCGGTTATGAGTTATTCAGTCATCAGAAGATTGCAGGTTCGAGTCCTGCCGCAGTCGTTTAATTAACTGGGCGACACTTTTTCTGTTCCGAATCTGGCTTCAAACCGAACATTTTTGACAGTCCCTCAACTGAAGCAGTGGAAGGCCTTTTGCTTACATTAAGCTGATTGTACATTTTCAACATTGTTGATCTGGGTGCACGGGCAGGATAAGCGGTGAAGTGGACTTTCTTTCAGGGTATTTCTGCTTAGATGCAAAAAGCAGGAAATGAAATGGCTGAGAGCAGTATATGGTTGAGTCGAGGTGGCCGAAAGGTTAAGGCGATAGACAGTTAATCTATTGCCGATCTGTACGCGAGGGTTCAGCTCCCATCCTCGTCGTTATTACGTTTGATACTGGTACACTTTCCGAGCATTTAACTGAATCTTGTCTAAAATAAGCTTTCAAATGCAATTTCGTCAGAGGCGCTCTGGTGCTCCTGGTCTGTGCCCCATGCATTACTCATATCTTGTTAAAATTAAGAGAGACCACTGCAATTCTTCAACTTCTTGAATGAAGTTGGAGCAGTGATCGCGATTCGGAGATTGTCGAACTCCTCCTTTCTTCTGCTGAGATTGTCACCGAATTAAAGAGTAGCGGGACCAGAGCCAAATGATTAGGGAGCAGAAACATAAATTTCTCCTTTAGGAGGCAATGTAATTTCAGAATTATTTATCAACCTTAATGACGAGATTTTCTGCTTTAGTGTCTTTGGTTGAGATATAACTAATGGGCGAGACATCCTCGTTCTTTTCGGCATACTCTCATGGGATCCGAGAGCCCGGTTTAACGTCTTACTAGAAAGACGGAGGCACCAACAGTGCAGCACTACGTCATTACTGCACTGGAGTGTCTGCCTGGATTATGTGCTCAAGTCTCTGGAGTGGTGCTTGACTTTGCTGCCGCTGAGCCACGGCTGACACCTAGACTCAGTTCATTTGGCTGGAGAGAAATGACGGAGATAAAGGGAAAATTACAATGGAGTAAACTTTCAATTTGTCACCCAACAGAAAAGCGGGCATCGTAATCGGCCGCCTGTTATAGAAACAGTCCGATATATGTTGCCATCGATTTCATAAGCATTGAAAATCAGGCCTGTCTATAATGGAATGGGTCGTGGTCAGTTGTTAATCACTCTGGGTCTGTTTAAAAAGAGAGTGCTCACATTCCCGATATCCCAGGGAGGTTTTTTGTGTCTTCCTTCGTAAAGACTGACCCAAAGTATGCATTTAGTTGATCTGCCATTTCCTTATTTCCCATTATATATTCCCCCGTATCTGACTGCAATGGACCATAAAAGGAAATCTAAAAAGGTGACTCAACCGTGGATAACAGGGGAAATTAGAGACAGCATAAAATCCAAAGATAGGGCGTATAAAATAGCCAAAAAAAGCACCAGAGCGGAAGATTGGGAACAGTTTAAGATAGAGCAAAGGAGGGCAAAGGGCATGATCAAGAGGGGCAAAATAGCTTACGAAAACAAGCTGGCGGAAAATATAAAAACTAACTCCAAAAGCTTTTATAAATATATCAAAAGGAAAAGACTGGTGAAAACCAAAGTTGGTCCATTGCAGTCAGATACGGGGGAATATATAATGGGAAATAAGGAAATGGCAGATCAACTAAATGCATACTTTGGGTCAGTCTTTACGAAGGAAGACACAAAAAACCTCCCTGGGATATCGGGAAAAATAGGGACATTGGCAAAGGAGGAACTGACGCAAATCAATATCTCTAAGGATATGGTGTTAAGGAAGCTAAAGGGATTGAAGGTGGACAAATCCCCAGGGCCTGATAACATGCATCCTAGGGTACTGAAGGAGGTGGCCCTAGAGATAGCGGATGCACTAAGGATGATTTTTCAGAATTCATTAGACTCGGGAACAGTGCCGATGGATTGGAGGGTAGCTAACGTTACCCCACTATTCAAAAAGGGGGGTAGGGAAAAAGCAGGTAATTACAGACCTGTAAGCCTTACATCAGTTGTGGGCAAAATGCTGGAGTCCATCATTAAGGATGAAATAGCGGAGCACTTAGCAAATGGGGACAGGATAGGACAGAGTCAACATGGATTTACAAAGGGTAAATCGTGCTTGACTAATCTATTGGAATTTTTTGAGGGAGTAACTGGTAGAATAGATGGGGGAGAGCCAGTAGATGTGGTGTACCTGGACTTCCAAAAGGCCTTCGATAAGGTCCCACATAAAAGATTAGCATGGAAAATTGAGGCTCATGGGATAAAGGGGAAAGTTTTGGCGTGGATAGGGAACTGGCTGTCAGATAGAAAACAGAGAGTTGGAATAAACGGCTCATTTTCTGAATGGCAGGCAGTAACAAGTGGGGTACCACAGGGATCTGTCCTGGGCCCCCAGCTGTTCACAATTTACATTAATGACCTGGATCAGGGAGTCGGATGCAGCATTTCCAAATTTGCAGACGACACTAAACTAGGAGGGGGGGTGGGCTCAGAGGAAGAGACCAGGAAGCTCCAGAGCGATTTGGACAGACTGGGCGATTGGGCGGATAAATGGCAGATGCACTATAATGTGGACAAGTGCGAAGTTATCCACCTTGGGTGCAGGAACGGGAGGGCAAATTATTATTTAAATGGCAATAGATTGGGAGAGGGGGAAGTACAGAGAGACCTGGGTGTTCTTGTACACCAGTCACTGAAGGCGAGCATGCAGGTGCAACAGGCGGTCAAGAAGGCAAACGGTATGCTGGCCTTCATAGCAAAAGGGTTAGAATACAGGAACAGGGATACCTTGCTGCAGCTGTACAGGGCACTGGTGAGACCACACCTCGAGTACTGTGTACAGTTTTGGTCGCCTCATCTGAGGAAGGATGTTCTTGCCATGGAGGGGGTGCAGCGGCGATTCACCAGGCTGATACCAGGAATGGCGGGAATGACCTATGAGGAGAGACTATGTAGTTTAGGGATGTACACACTGGAGTTTAGAAGATTGAGAGGGGACCTCATAGAAGTGTATAAAATTCTGACAGGTCTAGACAGACTGGATGCAGAAGGAATGTTTCCCTTGGCGGGTGAGAACAGAACTAGAGGACATAATTTAAGGATAAGGGCTAAACCATTTAGGACAGAGATGAGGGGGAATTTCTTCACTCAGAGAGTGGTGAACCTGTGGAACTCATTGCCACAGAGGGCAGTGTACGCCAGCTCATTAAATATATTTAAGAGGGAATTACATATATTTCTACGGGCAAAAGGGGTTAAGGGTTACGGAGAGAAGGCGGGGACGGGATACTGAATTAAAGGATCAGCCATGATCTCATCGAATGGCGGAGCAGGCACGAAGGGCCGAATGGCCTACTCCTGCTCCTATCTTCTTCTATGTATTCCCAGATCATTCTGTTTCTGTTTCAAATGGCAGAGCTCACAGTCCCGGATCATTCCGTTTTTTTTAAAGGAGAACGATTTCAGTTTTCATGACCGACGTGTTGAATTCAACTAAATGTGGCGGGGCTCGTCCGGGATTTGAACCCGGGACCTCTCGCAATTTAAGCCATGGAAATTCCCTAAGCGAGAATCATACCCCTAGACCAACGAGCCGCCGATGTTATGTTTTAAGTTGCATTGCGATTCCCTGCGCTGGTGCAAACCCAGCTCGCAGAAGTCCTGTTCATTCAGTTAAAATGTTTAACTTTTCCTCAATCCGCTTCTTTTTGCGAGCAGTTTCCTTGAATCTGCTCACAATTCTCCCCATAAAAAGAAACTCAGCAGCATCTGCGGCTGCGTGGCCTAATGGGTAAGGCGTCTGAATTCGGTTAGCGAGTTTTTCAGTTATCAGAAGATTGCAGGTTCGAGTCCTGCTGCGGTCGTTTAATTAACTGGGCGACACTTTTTCTGTTCCGAATCTGGCTTCAAACCGACAATTTTTGACAGTCCCTCAACTGAAGCAGTGGAAGGCCTTTTGCTTACATTAAGCTGATTGTACATTTTCAACATTGTAGATCTGGGTGCACGGGCAGGATAAGCGGTGAAGTGGACTTTCTTTCAGGGTATTTCTGCTTAGATGCAAAAAGCAGGAAATGGAATGGCTGAGAGCAGTATATGGTTGAGTCGAGGTGGCCGAAAGGTTAAGGCGATAGACTGTTAATCTATTGCCGATCTGTACGCGAGGGTTCAGCTCCCATTCTCGTCATTATTACGTTTGATACTGGTACAATTTCCGAGCATTTAACTGAATCTTGCCTAAAATAAGCTTTCAAATGCAATTTCGTCAGAGTCGCTCTGGTGCTCCTGGTCTGTGCCCCATGCATTACTCATATCTTGTTAAAATTAAAAGAGACCACTGCAATTCTTCAACTTCTTGAATGAAGTTGGAGCAGTGATCGCGATTCGGAGATTGTCGAACTCCTCCTTTCTTCTGCTGAGATTGTCACCGAATGAAAGAGTAGCGGGACCAGAGCCAAATGATTAGGGAGCAGAAACATAAATTTCTCCTTTAGGAGGCAATGTAATTTCAAAAATATTTATCAACCTTAATGACGAGATTTTCTGTTTTAGTGTCTTTGGTTGAGATATAAATAAGGGGCGAGACATCCTCGTTCTTTTCGGCATACTCTCATGGGATCGGAGGACCCGGTTTAACGTCTTACTAGAAAGACGGAGGCACCAACAGTGCAGCACTACCTCATTACTGCACTGGGGTGTCTGCCTGGATTATCTGCTCAAGTCTCTGGAGTGGTGCTTGACTTTGCTGCCGCTGAGCCACGGCTGACACCTAGACTCAGTTCATTTGGCTGGAGAGAAATGATGGAGATAAATGGAAAAATTACAATGGAGTAAACTTTCAATTTGTCACCCAACAGAAAAGCGGGCATCGTAATCGGCCGCCTGTTATAGAAACAGTCCGATTTATGTTGCCATCGATTTCATAAGCATTGAAAATCAGGCCTGTCTATAATGGAATGGGTCGTGGTCAGTTGTTAATCACTCTGGGTCTATTTAAACCGGGAGTGCTCACATTCCCGGATCATTCTGTTTCTGTTTAAAATGGCAGAGCTCACAGTCCCGATTAATTCCGCATTTTTTAAAGTAGAACGGTTTCAGCTTTCATGACTGAGGTGTTGAGTTTAACTAAATGCGGCGGGGCTCAGCCCGGGATTTGAACCCGGGACGTCTCGCATTTTAAGCCACGAAAATTCCCTAAGCGAGAGTCATACCCCAAACCAACGAACCACCGATGCTGTGCTTCAAGTTGCATTGTGATTCCCTGCGCTGGTGCAAACCCAGCTCGCAGAAGTCCTGTTCATTCAGTTAAAATGTTTAACTTTTCCTCAATCCGCTTCTTTTTGCGAGCAGTTTCCTTGAATCTGCTCACAATTCTCCCCATAAAAAGACAGCCAGCAGTATCAGCGGCTGCGTGGCCTAATGGATAAGGCGTCTGACTTCGGTTATGAGTTATTCAGTCATCAGAAGATTGCAGGTTCGAGTCCTGCTGCAGTCGTTTAATTAACTGGGCGACACTTTTTCTGTTCCGAATCTGGCTTCAAACCGAACATTTTTGACAGTCCCTCAACTGAAGCAGTGGAAGGCCTTTTGCTTACATTAAGCTGATTGTACATTTTCAACATTGTTGATCTGGGTGCACGGGCAGGATAAGCGGTGAAGTGGACTTTCTTTCAGGGTATTTCTGCTTAGATGCAAAAAGCAGGAAATGAAATGGCTGAGAGCAGTATATGGTTGAGTCGAGGTGGCCGAAAGGTTAAGGCGATAGACAGTTAATCTATTGCCGATCTGTACGCGAGGGTTCAGCTCCCATCCTCGTCGTTATTACGTTTGATACTGGTACACTTTCCGAGCATTTAACTGAATCTTGTCTAAAATAAGCTTTCAAATGCAATTTCGTCAGAGGCGCTCTGGTGCTCCTGGTCTGTGCCCCATGCATTACTCATATCTTGTTAAAATTAAGAGAGACCACTGCAATTCTTCAACTTCTTGAATGAAGTTGGAGCAGTGATCGCGATTCGGAGATTGTCGAACTCCTCCTTTCTTCTGCTGAGATTGTCACCGAATTAAAGAGTAGCGGGACCAGAGCCAAATGATTAGGGAGCAGAAACATAAATTTCTCCTTTAGGAGGCAATGTAATTTCAGAAATATTTATCAACCTTAATGACGAGATTTTCTGCTTTAGTGTCTTTGGTTGAGATATAACTAATGGGCGAGACATCCTCGTTCTTTTCGGCATACTCTCATGGGATCCGAGGGCCCGGTTTAACGTCTTACTAGAAAGACGGAGGCACCAACAGTGCAGCACTACGTCATTACTGCACTGGAGTGTCAGCCTGGATTATGTGCTCAAGTCTCTGGAGTGGTGCTTGACTTTGCTGCCGCTGAGCCACGGCTGACACCTAGACTCAGTTCATTTGGCTGGAGAGAAATGACGGAGATAAAGGGAAAAATTACAATGGAGTAAACTTTCAATTTGTCACCCAACAGAAAAGCGGGCATCGTAATCGGCCGCCTGTTATAGAAACAGTCCGATATATGTTGCCATCGATTTCATAAGCATTGAAAATCAGGCCTGTCTATAATGGAATGGGTCGTGGTCAGTTGTTAATCACTCTGGGTCTGTTTAAAAAGAGAGTGCTCACAGTCCCGGATCATTCTGTTTCTGTTTGAAATGGCAGAGCTCACAGTCCCGGATCATTCCGTTTTTTTTAAAGGAGAACGATTTCAGTTTTCATGACCGAGGTGTTGAATTCAACTAAATGTGGCGGGCTCGTCCGGGATTTGAACCCGGGACCTCTCGCAATTTAAGCCATGGAAATTCCCTAAGCGAGAATCATACCCCTAGACCAACGAGCCGCCGATGTTATGGTTTAAGTTGCATTGCGATTCCCTGCGCTGGTGCAAACCCAGCTCGCAGAAGTCCTGTTCATTCAGTTAAAATGTTTAACTTTTCCTCAATCCGCTTCTTTTTGCGAGCAGTTTCCTTGAATCTGCTCACAATTCTCCCGATAAAAAGAAGCTTAGCAGCATCTGCGGCTGCGTGGCCTAATGGGTAAGGCGTCTGAATTCGGTTAGCGAGTTTTTCAGTTATTAGAAGATTGCAGGTTCGAGTCCTGTTGCGGTCGTTTAATTAACTGGGCGACACTTCTTCTGTTCCGAATCTGGCTTCAAACCGACAATTTTTGACAGTCCCTCAACTGAAGCAGTGGAAGGACTTTTGCTTACATTAAGCTGATTGTACATTTTCAGCATTGTAGATCTGTGTGCACGGGCAGGATAAGCGGTGAAGTGGACTTTCTTTCAGGGTATTTCTGCTTAGATGCAAAAAGCAGGAAATGGAATGGCTGAGAGCGGTATATGGTTGAGTCGAGGTGGCCGAAAGGTTAAGGCGATAGACTGTTAATCTATTGCCGATCTGTACGCGAGGGTTCAGCTCCCATTCTCGTCATTATTACGTTTGATACTGGTACAATTTCCGAGCATTTAACTGAATCTTGCCTAAAATAAGCTTTCAAATGCAATTTCGTCAGAGTCGCTCTGGTGCTCCTGGTCTGTGCCCCATGCATTACTCATATCTTGTTAAAATTAAAAGAGACCACTGCAATTCTTCAACTTCTTGAATGAAGTTGGAGCAGTGATCGCGATTCGGAGATTGTCGAACTCCTCCTTTCTTCTGCTGACATTGTCACCGAATGAAAGAGTAGCGGGACCAGAGGCAAATGATTAGGGAGCACAAACATAAATTTCTCCTTTAGGAGGCAATGTAATTTCAAAAATATTTATCAACCTTAATGACGAGATTTTCTGTTTTAGTGTCTTTGGTTGAGATATAAATAAGGGGCGAGACATCCTCGTTCTTTTCGGCATACTCTCATGGGATCGGAGGACCCGGTTTAACGTCTTACTAGAAAGACGGAGGCACCAACAGTGCAGCACTACCTCATTACTGCACTGGAGTGTCAGCCTGGATTATCTGCTCAAGTCTCTGGAGTGGTGCTTGACTTTGCTGCCGCTGAGCCACGGCTGACACCGAGACTCAGTTCATTTGGCTGGAGAGAAATGACGGAGATAAAGGGAAAAATTACAATGGAGTAAACTTTCAATTTGTCACCCAACAGAAAAGCGGGCATCGTAATCGGCCGCCTGTTATAGAAACAGTCCGATTTATGTTGCCATCGATTTCATAAGCATTGAAAATCAGGCCTGTCTATAATGGAATGGGTCGTGGTCAGTTGTTAATCACTCTGGGTCTATTTAAACCGGGAGTGCTCACATTCCCGGATCATTCTGTTTCTGTTTAAAATGGCAGAGCTCACAGTCCCGATTAATTCCGTATTTTTTAAAGTAGAACGGTTTCAGCTTTCATGACCGAGGTGTTGAGTTTAACTAAATGCGGCGGGGCTCAGTCCGGGATTTGAACCCGGGACGTCTCGCATTTTAAGCCACGGAAATTCCCTAAGCGAGAGTCATACCCCTAGACCAACGAACCACCGATGCTCTGCTTCAAGTTGCATTGTGATTCCCTGCGCTGGTGCAAACCCAGCTCGCAGAAGTCCTGTTCATTCGGTTAAAATGTTTAACTTTTCCTTAATCCGCTTCTTTTTGCGAGCAGTTTCCTTGAATCTGCTCACAATTCTCCCCATAAAAAGACAACCAGCAGTATCAGCGGCTGCGTGGCCTAATGGATAAGGCGTCTGACTTCGGTTATGAGTTATTCAGTCATCAGAAGATTGCAGGTTCGAGTCCTGCCGCAGTCGTTTAATTAACTGGGCGACACTTTTTCTGTTCCCAATCTGGCTTCAAACCGACCATTTTTGACAGTCCCTCAACTGAAGCAGTGGAAGGCCTTTTGCTTACATTAAGCTGATTGTACATTTTCAACATTGTTGATCTGGGTGCACGGGCAGGATAAGCGGTGAAGTGGACTTTCTTTCAGGGTATTTCTGCTTAGATGCAAAAAGCAGGAAATGAAATGGCTGAGAGCAGTATATGGTTGAGTCGAGGTGGCCGAAAGGTTAAGGCGATAGACAGTTAATCTATTGCCGATCTGTACGCGAGGGTTCAAGTCCCATCCTCGTCGTTATTACGTTTGATACTGGTACACTTTCCGAGCATTTAACTGAATCTTGTCTAAAATAAGCTTTCAAATGCAATTTCGTCAGAGGCGCTCTGGTGCTCCTGGTCTGTGCCCCATGCATTACTCATATCTTGTTAAAATTAAGAGAGACCACTGCAATTCTTCAACTTCTTGAATGAAGTTGGAGCAGTGATCGCGATTCGGAGATTGTCGAACTCCTCCTTTCTTCTGCTGAGATTGTCACCGAATTAAAGAGTAGCGGGACCAGAGCCAAATGTTTAGGGAGCAGAAACATAAATTTCTCCTTTAGGAGGCAATGTAATTTCAGAAATATTTATCAACCTTAATGACGAGATTTTCTGCTTTAGTGTCTTTGGTTGAGATACAACTAATGGGCGAGACATCCTCGTTCTTTTCGGCATATTCTCATGGGATCCGAGGGCCCGGTTTAACGTCTTACTAGAAAGACGGAGGCACCAACAGTGCAGCACTACCTCATTACTGCACTGGAGTGTCTGCCTGGATTATCTGCTCAAGTCTCTGGAGTGGTGCTTGACTTTGCTGCCGCTGAGCCACGGCTGACACCTAGACTCAGTTCATTTGGCTGGAGAGAAATGACGGAGATAAAGGGATAATTACAATGGAGTAAACTTTCAATTTGTCACCCAACAGAAAAGCGGGCATCGTAATCGGCCGCCTGTTATAGAAACAGTCCGATATATGTTGCCATCGATTTCATAAGCATTGAAAATCAGGCCTGTCTATAATGGAATGGGTCGTGGTCAGTTGTTAATCACTCTGGGTCTGTTTAAAAAGAGAGTGCTCACAGTCCCGGATCATTCTGTTTCTGTTTGAAATGGCAGAGCTCACAGTCCCGGATCATTCCGTTTTTTTTAAAAGGAGAACGATTTCAGTTTTCATGACCGAGGTGTTGAATTCAACTAAATGTGGCGGGGCTCGTCCGGGATTTGAACCCGGGACCTCTCGCAATTTAAGCCATGGAAATTCCCTAAGCGAGAATCATACCCCTAGACCAACGAGCCGCCGATGTTATGTTTTAAGTTGCATTGCGACTCCCTGCGCTGGTGCAAACCCAGCTCGCAGAAGTCCTGTTCATTCAGTTAAAATGTTTAACTTTTCCTCAATCCGCTTCTTTTTGCGAGCAGTTTCCTTGAATCTGCTCACAATTCTCCCCATAAAAAGAAACTCAGCAGCATCTGCGGCTGCGTGGCCTAATGGGTAAGGCGTCTGAATTTGGTTAGCGAGTTTTTCAGTTACCAGAAGATTGCAGGTTCGAGTCCTGCTGCGGTCGTTTAATTAACTGGGCGACACTTCTTCTGTTCCGAATCTGGCTTCAAACCGACAATTTTTGACAGTCCCTCAACTGAAGCAGTGGAAGGCCTTTTGCTTACATTAAGCTGATTGTACATTTTCAACATTGTAGATCTGGGTGCACGGGCAGGATAAGCGGTGAAGTGGACTTTCTTTCAGGGTATTTCTGCTTAGATGCAAAAAGCAGGAAATGGAATGGCTGAGAGCAGTATATGGTTGAGTCGAGGTGGCCGAAAGGTTAAGGCGATTGATATACCTATCAATTCGTCCAATAAAAGGCGACGAGTTAGGAACGTAACTAAAGGTTTTTATTGACTAAATAACAGAGCCCACCCTCGTGGGTGATCGGGTCCAACAAGGAGGAATACCAGCCAGTCGACTACCTTTATACCTGGGCAGGTAGGTGGAGCCATGGGCGGAGTCGGAGGTGGTCAGCCCAGGTATAACAGCGCGACAAGAGGCGACCTCGTATCGTGATACAACGGTGATAACAATACAACAGTGATAACTATAGTGTAACGATAAAGTGGTTTACCACATTCACCCCTTGTTTAGATTTGAGTCCGGCGGGGTGAAGTGTACTACCAGTTCTGGTATGTCAGTCTGTCCGGAGGCCTCGTAAGCCTCTCCGATCGTCGCAGCGGCGGTGCTGCATTATCCGGTGTTAGTGCTGGTGTCTGCGTGGTCGGCGAAGGCTCGTGGGGTTCCGGCATGCCGTCTACCTGGGCTGGAATTGGGGGGGTGGTGGGGGGGGTAAAGGTGGTGTCTCCGGAGTGCCCGAGGGTGCGAGGTCTCGTAAGGAGACAGTGTCCTCCCGCCCGTCTGGGTAAGCCACGTAGGCGTACTGGGGGTTGGCGTGCAGGAGGTTCACCCTTTCGACCAGGGGGTCTGTTTTATGGGCCCTCACGTGCTTTCGCAGCAAGACGGGCCCCGGAGAGGTCAGCCAGGTTGGTAGAGTGGTTCCCGTAGTCGACTTCCTGGGGAAAACAAACATTCGTTCATGGGGGGTGGCGTTAACGGCAGTGCAAAGTAGTGACCGGATGGAGTGCAGCGCTGTCGGGAGGACTTCCTGCCAGCGGGAGGTTGGGAGGCCCTTAGACTTTAAGGCTAAGAGGACGGCCTTCCATACCGTCGCGTTCTCTCTTTCCACCTGGCCGTTCCCTTGGGGGTTGTAGCTGGTGGTCCTACTTGCTGCAATACCTCTCGCTAGTAGGAACTGACGGAGTTCCTCGCTCATGAAAGAGGAGCCCCGGTCACTATGTATATAGTTTGGGAACCCGAACAAGGCGAAGAGGTCGTTCAGGCATTTAATGACCGTGGTACTGGTCATGTCTGGGCAGGGGAAGGCAAAGGGGAAACGGGAGTACTCATCAACAATGTTGAGGAAGTACACATTACGGTCAGAGGACGGGAGGGGCCCCTTAAAGTCGATGCTCAGGCGCTCGAAGGGGCGGGTGGCCTTGATCAGGCTTGCTCTGTCCGGCCTAAAGAAGTGCGGTTTGCACTCGGCGCAGGTCTGGCAGTTCCTGGTTATGGTCCTGACCTCCTCGATGGAGTAGGGCAGGTTGCGGGCCTTAATGAAGTGGTAAAGTCTGGTGACCCCGGGGTGGCAGAGGTCGTTGTGGAGGGTCTGAAGTCTATCACTTTGCGCGCTGGCGCATGTAATTCGTGACAGAGCATCGGGGGGTTCGTTCAGCTTACCTGGCCGGTACAAGATATCATAATCGTAGGTGGAGAGCTCGATTCTCCACCTCAAGATCTTGTCATTCTTGATTTTGCCCCTCAGCTTGTTATTAAACATAAAAGCGACCGAACGTTGGTCGGTAAGGAGGGTAAATCGTTTGCCTGCCAGGTAGTGCCTCCAGCGTCGTACCGCCTCCACAATCGCCTGAGCCTCCTTCTCGACCGACGAGTGTCGGATCTCAGGGCCCTGTAGGGTCCTTGAGAAGAAGGCCACCGGTCTCCCCTCCTGGTTAAGGGTGGCGGCTAGGGCGAAGTCGGATGCATCGCTCTCGACTTGGAAGGGGATGGACTCATCCACTGCGTGCATAGTGGCCTTGGCAATGTCTCCCTTAATGAGGGAGAAGGCTGCGCACACTTCCTCCGTAAGGGGGAAGGATGTGGACTTCATGAGGGGTCTGGCTTTGTCCGCATAATTGGGCACCCATTGGGCATAGTAGGCGAAGAGCCCCAGGGTTCTCTTAAGTGCCTTAGGGCAGCGGGGGAGGGGTAGCTCCATGAGGGGGCGCATTCTTTCGGGGTCGGGGCCAATGAGTCCGTTCTCTACTACACAGCCAAGGATGGCAAGGCGCGAGGTGTTAAACACACATTTCTCCTTATTGTAGGTGAGGTTCAGCCGTTGGGCTGTACGGAGGAATTTCTCCAGATTCACGTCGTGGTCCTGCCGGTCGCGGCCGCAGATGGTGACGTTATCTAGGTAGGGGAATGTGGCCTGCAGTCCGTTCTGGTCAACCATCCGGTCCATCTCCCTTTGGAAGACCGAGACCCCGTTGGTGACACCGAAGGGGACCCTAAGGAAGTGGTATAGGCGCCCATTCGCCTCGAAGGCGGTGTACTGGCGGTCCTCGGGGTGGATAGGGAGTTGGTGGTAGGCCGACTTAAGGTCGATGGTCGAGAATACGCGGTATTGTGCAATCTGATTGACCATGTCAGATATGCGGGGAAGGGGGTATGCGTCCAGCTGGGTGTATCTGTTTATGGTCTGGCTGTAGTCGATGACCAGGCGATTTTTATCGCCGGTCTTAACGACCACGACCTGGGCACGCCAGGGGCTGTTGCTCCCCTCGATGATGCCCTCCTTCAGGAGACGCTGCACCTCAGAGCAAATGAAAGCTCTGTCCCCAGCGCTGTACCGCCTGCTCTTGGTAGCGACGGGTTTGAAGTCGGGGGTGAGGTTAGCGAACAGGGAAGGTGGCGGCACCTTGAGGGTGGATAGGCTGCAGGTGTTACACGGTGGGCGGTTTAACCTTTGCTGGTTGTCGACTGTGAGTGGGGGGAGGGGTCCACCGTATGCTAGGGTTACACTTTGGAGGTGGGATTGGAAGTCCAGCCCTAGTAGGACGGCAGCGCAGAGCTGGGGGAGGACGAGGAGTTTAAAGTTTTTATACTCTGTACCCTTAACCGACAAGGTCACAGCACAGTAGCCGTTAATGTCCGTGGCGTGGGACCTCGATGCCATCGAGATTCGGTTGCGCGTTGGCAGGACAGGGAGGGAGTAGTGGCTCACCGTGTCTGGGTGGATGAAGCTCTCCGTGCTTCCGCTGTCGAACAGGCAGGTCGTGGCGTGGCCGTTTACTTTGATGTCCATCATCGACTTGGACAGGTGGTGTGGGCGGGCTTGATCCAGAGTGACGGAGGCTAGCGTGTAGGTAAGCGAGTCGTTGTCGTCTGCGGGCGAGGCGGTCGTCGGGTCCGGGGGCCCGGTGGCAGTCGGGCGTGGTGGGTAAAATGGCGTCTCCCACGAGGTAGGACAAAATGGCGGAGAAGATGGCTGCCCCCATAACTCACATGAGGCACTATTGGGGTCGGTTGCCTTGATCAAAGATGGCCGCCCCCATGACTCACGTGTGGGGATACTGGCCTCAGTTGCCGTGAAAGAAGATGGCCGCCCCCACAGTTCGCATGAGGCACTGCTGGCCTCTGAAGATCCGCTCCTGCAGGCCTTAGAGAAATGGCCTTTCTTCCTGCAGGTTGTGCAGGTAGAGTTCCTGGCTGGGCAGCGCGACCTCGGGTGCTTCTCCTGGCCGCAAAAGAAGCAGCCGGCGGCCCGATCGCGGGTGCCCGATGTCGGAGCCGGTACCGGGGGTGGCGGGCCCGGTCGGGTCCGGGACGCCGACGCTGAGGTAGGTCCCGGGGGCGGCGCTGCGAAGGGTATTGCGGTAGGGGTCGGGCCCGAGTCCCAGGGTCGCGAGCAGTACCTGGAAAACGCCTCCTGGTCCTGATGGGCCACTTCCAGGGAGAGAGCGAGGGCTTCAGCTTTGTCCAGGTCGAGGTCTTTAGCTTCAAGCAGTCTTTGCCGTGAGTAGTCGGACCGTAGGCCTTTCACAAAGGCATCGCGGATATTATCTCCCGTATTTTCAACAGCCGTCACCGCTTTAAAGTCACAGTTCCTGCCGAGTGCTCTTAGCGCCCGTAAAAATTCAGCTACAGACTCTCCTGGCTGTTGCGGGCGGGATCTTAGGAGGTGCCTGGTGTACATGTAATTTACCGGGCTGCGGTACTGCTGTTTCAGTAGGTTGATAGCGGCCTCGTACGTAGTCGTGTCCTGTATGAGTGCGTATACTCTCGGGCTCGCTTGGGCATTCAGAAGTCTTAGTTTGGATCTCTGCGGGGCGCCGGATTCTTCCAGGTAGGATTCGAAGCAGTCCAGCCAGTGTTTGAAGTTGAGGGCTGCGTTTGCTGCCTGTGGGTTTAGATCCAGGTACGGTGGTTTGAGGGCTTGCAGCCAAGCCGGCTGGTGTGGCTGTGCTTCTGGGAGGGCTTCTGGCTGGCCAGTAGTAGACATCTTTAAAATTTAGTCAATAAAATTGATATACGTATCAATTCGTCCAATAAAAGGCGACGAGTTAGGAACGTAACTAAAGGTTTTTATTGACTAAATAACAGAGCCCACCCTCGTGGGTGATCGGGTCCAACAAGGAGGAATACCAGCCAGTCGACTACCTTTATACCTGGGCAGGTAGGTGGAGCCATGGGCGGAGTCGGAGGTGGTCAGCCCAGGTATAACAGCGCGACAAGAGGCGACCTCGTATCGTGATACAACGGTGATAACAATACAACAGTGATAAATATAGTGTAACGATAAAGTGGTTTACCACAGCGATAGACTGTTAATCTATTGCCGATCTGTACGCGAGGGTTCAGCTCCCATTCTCGTCATTATTACGTTTGATACTGGTACAATTTCCGAGCATTTAACTGAATCTTGCCTAAAATAAGCTTTCAAATGCAATTTCGTCAGAGTCGCTCTGGTGCTCCTGGTCTGTGCCCCATGCATTACTCATATCTTGTTAAAATTAAAAGAGACCACTGCAATTCTTCAACTTCTTGAATGAAGTTGGAGCAGTGATCGCGATTCGGAGATTGTCGAACTCCTCCTTTCTTCTGCTGAGATTGTCACCGAATGAAAGAGTAGCGGGACCAGAGGCAAATGATTAGAGAGCAGAAACATAAATTTCTCCTTTAGGAGGCAATGTAATTTCAAAAATATTTATCAACCTTAATGACGAGATTTTCTGTTTTAGTGTCTTTGGTTGAGATATAAATAAGGGGCGAGACATCCTCGTTCTTTTCGGCATACTCTCATGGGATCGGAGGACCCGGTTTAACGTCTTACTAGAAAGACGGAGGCACCAACAGTGCAGCACTACCTCATTACTGCACTGGGGTGTCTGCCTGGATTATCTGCTCAAGTCTCTGGAGTGGTGCTTGACTTTGCTGCCGCTGAGCCACGGCTGACACCTAGACTCAGTTCATTTGGCTGGAGAGAAATGACGGAGATAAAGGGAAAAATTACAATGGAGTAAACTTTCAATTTGTCACCCAACAGAAAAGCGGGCATCGTAATCGGCCGCCTGTTATAGAAACAGTCCGATTTATGTTGCCATCGATTTCATAAGCATTGAAAATCAGGCCTGTCCATAATGGAATGGGTCGTGGTCAGTTGTTAATCACTCTGGGTCTATTTAAACCGGGAGTGCTTACAGTCCCGGATCATTCTGTTTCTGTTTAAAATGGCAGAGTTCACAGTCCCGATTAATTCCGTATTTTTTAAAGTAGAGCGGTTTCAGCTTTCATGACCGAGGTGTTGAGTTTAACTAAATGCGGCGGGGCTCAGTCCGGGATTTGAACCCGGGACGTCTCGCATTTATAAGCCACGAGAAATTCTCTAAGCGAGAGTCATACCCCTAGACCAACGAACCACCGATGCTCTGCTTCAAGTTGCATTGTGATTCCCTGCGCTGGTGCAAACCCAGCTCGCAGAAGTCCTATTCATTCAGTTAAAATGTTTAACTTTTCCTCAATCCGCTTATTTGCGAGCAGTTTCCTTGAATCTGCTCACAATTCTCCCCATAAAAAGACACCCAGCAGTATCAGCGGCTGCGTGGCCTAATGGATAAGGCGTCTGACTTCGGTTATGAATTATTTAGTCATCAGAAGATTGCAGGTTCGAGTCCTGCCGCAGTCGTTTAATTAACTGGGCGACACTTTTTCTGTTCCGAATCTGGTTTCAAACCGACCATTTTTGACAGTCCCTCAACTGAAGCAGTGGAAGGCCTTTTGCTTACATTAAGCTGATTGTACATTTTCAACATTGTAGATCTGGGTGCACGGGCAGGATAAGCGGTGAAGTGGACTTTCTTTCAGGGTATTTCTGCTTAGATGCAAAAAGCAGGAAATGAAATGGCTGAGAGCAGTATTTGGTTGAGTCGAGGTGGCCGAAAGGTTAAGGCGATAGACAGTTAATCTATTGCCGATCTGTACGCGAGGGTTCAGCTCCCATCCTCGTCGTTATTACGTTTGATACTGGTACACTTTCCGAGCATTTAACTGAATCTTGCCTAAAATAAGCTTTCAAATGCAATTTCGGCAGAGGCGCTCTGGTGCTCCTGGCCTGTGCCCCATGCATTACTCATATCTTGTTAAAATTAAAAGAGACCACTGCAATTCTTCAACTTCTTGAATGAAGTTGGAGCAGTGATCGCGATTCGGAGATTGTCGAACTCCTCCTTTCTTCTGCTGAGATTGTCACCGAATTAAAGAGTAACGGGACCAGAGCCAAATGATTAGGGAGCAGAAACATAAATTTCTCCTTTAGGAGGCAATGTAATTTCAAAAATATTTATCAACCTTAATGACGAGATTTTCTGCTTTAGTGTCTTTGGTTGAGATATAAATAATGGGCGAGACATCCTCGTTCTTTTCGGCATACTCTCATGGGATCGGAGGGCCCGGTTTAACGTCTTACTAGAAAGACGGAGGCACCAACAGTGCAGCACTACGTCATTACTGCACTGGAGTGTCAGCCTGGATTATGTGCTCAAGTCTCTGGAGTGGTGCTTGACTTTGCTGCCGCTGAGCCACGGCTGACACCTAGACTCAGTTCATTTGGCTGGAGAGAAATGACGGAGATAAAGGGAAAATTACAATGGAGTAAACCTTCAATTTGTCACCCAACAGAAAAGCGGGCATCGTAATCGGCCGCCTGTTATAGAAACAGTCCGATATATGTTGCCATCGATTTCATAAGCATTGAAAATCAGGCCTGTCTTTAATGGAATGGGTCGTGGTCAGTTGTTAATCACTCTGGGTCTGTTTAAACCGGGAGTGCTCACAGTCCCGGATCATTCTGTGTCTGTTTAAAATGCCAGAGCTCACAGTGCCGGATCATTCCGTTTTTTTTAAAAGTAGAGCGATTTCAGCTTTCATGACTGAGGTGTTGAGTTTAACTAAATGTGACTAGGCTTGTCGGGGATTTGAACCGGGACCTCTCGCATTTTAAACCACAGAAATTCCCTCAGCGAGAATCATACCCCTAGACCAACGAGCCGCCGATGTTATGGTTTAAGTTGCATTGCGATTCCCTGCGCTGGTGCAAACCCAGCTCGCAGAAGTCCTGTTCATTCAGTTAAAATATGTTTATCTTTTCCTCAATCCGCTTGTTTTTGCGAGCAGTTTCCTTGAATCTGCTCACAATTCTCCCCATAAAAAGAGGCTCCGCAGCTTCAGCGGCCGCGTGGCCTAATGGATAAGGCGTCTGAATTCGGTTGCGAGTTTTTCAGTTATCGAAAATTGCAGGTTGGAGTCCTGCCGCGGTCGTTTAATTAACTGGGAGACGCTTTTTCTTTTCTGAATCTGGCTGCAAACCGACCATTTTTGACAGTCCCTCAACTGAAGCAGCGGAAGGCCTTTTGCTTACACTAAGCTGATTGCACATTTTCAACATTGTAGATCTGTGTGCACGGGCAGAATAAGCGGTGAAGTGAACTTTCTTTCAGGGTATTTCTGCTTAAAAGCAAAAAGCCGGAAATGGAATGGCTGACAGCAGTGTATGGTGGAGACGAGGTGGCCGAGAGATTAAGGCGATGGACTGTTAATCTATTGGGCTCTGTACGCGTGGGTTCTGGATCCCATCCTCGTCGTTATTACGTTTGATAGGGATTGCCAGCGAGGCCCACGTTCCAGGAAGGAATAAAAAGAACAGTTTTTTCGCGCATGATGTTGCTTAATAAAGGGATTGTTGATGAAGTGCCTGTTTCACTAGATGCTACTTGACCTGATCAACGTTCGCTCCATCATATATTTTTTATTTTGAACTTTGCAGCGAGCATTTCTTCGGGCAACAACAAAATCAATACAATTTTATGACAGGAGTGGGTTTCGAATCCACGCCCCCGAAAAGAATGGAGTTTTAAATTCAGTGTCTTAGACTGCTCGGCCACGCTACCACTCTCCTGCGATTTTATTTCTGATACTGGTGACTGATAATTGAAAGTCGGCATTGAGTCAAGGGCTTTGCATTGAGAAAGAAGGAAACAAAGAGCTTTCTGAGCTCTGTTTATGGAGCGAGGTGGTTGAGGGGTTAAGGCGGTGGGTCGCTAATCATCTGTGCTCTACACGCATTGTTTTGAATTCTACCGTTATTGTATTTAAGACTAGATCTTTTTCAAAGCATCCAAGACTCCTGAGTCCTTTCCTTGCCCAATCCGCAGTGGGAAGTTTTGTTTTGCTGCCTCACTCTATTTGCACAAATCAGCAAAGTCCTCGTTTCAGCCCAAACTTTTTCTTGCACGGAGGAGTTGAAATTGTAAGCTATAAGTTACGTGAAGTGTAATTGAAAGTGGACAGTGACGTCTGGTAAAAGGAAAATTTCTCTTCAGATGCTGCCTGATCTATTGAATATTTCCAATATGTTCTGTTTTAATTTTGTGCTTTCACTGTAGCAGTTTACCCGACAACACAAAACTTGCCTCAAGGGCGCAGTTTCAGGCAAAACGTTTCTGCGCTCTTCTCACATACAAGATCTACTTACCTTTCCCCGCACACGATGTAAAGGCAGCTGTTTCTGCCCACTTTCTCCTGCACCGCAACATTCCAAACACACGTTGCTCCTGGCATCAGGGAGTCTCAGAGTTTCTCAGAGGGGATTGCCAGAGCAATGGGGAGCTCAGAAGCTGTGAGGGAATTGAAGGGTTTCTGAGATAGTATCACGTGGGTATGAGGGCTCTAAATGGATACCAGAGAGAGTAACGGACACTCAGAAGGTATTATAGAGGGAAAGGGAACTCAGGCGGTATCAGAGAGGTTTAATGAGCGCTCGGGAGGTATGAGAGTGTGTAAGGGGCGCTCAGAATGTATCGAAGAGGGTATGGGACGCTGAGGAGCTATCAGTGAGAGTAAGCAATACTCTGGAGATATCAGAGTGAGAAATGAACACTCAGGTTTTATCAGAAAGATTGAGGAACGCTTAGGTGGTAGCAGTGAGTCTGGTGGAACATGAGTTTTTATCGTGTAAACTTCACATTGTCTAAATATCAACATGGTTAATGAAAGCAAAGTTGAATCCGAATGTAACAGCTGGTCTGCCGTGTCCTAAGTGGGGACTGTAACGATCAATAACATGTCATTCTATAGTGGACACTAGGTGGAGCCGTACAGCTGTGTAGAGCTGTATATAAGACTGCACTACCCAGCTGTATATATATTAAGACTACATTACCCATGAGGCACTAGGCTACCCACAAGGAAGCAGTCAAGATGGAAGCCTCTACAGATACTGTACCAGTCCACATGTGCTCAACAAAGTAACTAACAAAAGCTAGCTGTGTTCATAATAAGAATGTCTATTTATTAATGAACATAACATGGTACCAGGATGGTGAAGATCTGCTGAAAATTGTGAAAAGCGACATGGAGAATTTGAAGCCACCAGAGCGTTTGAATCTCACAGAAAAAATCGACTACAATTGGCAGACTTTTAAACAGTAATTCGAACTCTGCATTGCAGCCATCGGATTCGGTACGAAGCCAGACGCAAGGAAGATAGAATTGCTGCTTACGGTTGCAGGCCCACAGGTGATAGAGGTATTTAATACATTTGTATTTAATCCAGTGGAGAACAGAGAAAAATGAGGAGATGTGCTAAAAAAATTTGATGCACTTTGCGCTCCCAAAAGGAATGAGACGTATGAAAGATACATCTTCCGTTCTCGGACACAGCAACAAAATGAGACTTTTGCTAGCTTTATAACTGATCTGAAACTGAAAGCACAGACATGTAATTTCTCTGAGCTCAAAGCATCCATGATTCGTGACCAGATTGTGTTTGGTATTCATGATAAAAAAGTCAGGGAACCTCTGTTGAGAGAAACCAAACTAAATTTGGAAAATGCGGTGAAAATATGCCAAGCCAGCAAGCTAGCTCGAAAGCACACGAAGACTTTCAGTGAAATCAATAATGATGCGATTGCAATGAGTGATAATGCTGCTGTCGGTGCTGTGGACTACAAGGGGAAGAAACGTGGGCAGAACAGAAATGAAAAGCAATCGGAGGATGAAATTTTTAATTGTAAACGCTGTGGTTACAAACACCAGTTAAGACAATGCCCAGCGATTGGAAAAATGTGCACAAAGTGTAATGGAAAGAATCACTTTGCCAAGCAATGCTTTTCAAAAGTAAAAACAACGAAAGGGCATCAAGTTAATGTGATTGAGGACATTGATGCTCAAAGTGATCACATTTGCAGTAAGTGTTGGCTGCTCGAGGAACTCCGGCTCCGTGTTGAAGAGCTGGAGTCCGAGCTTCAAACACTGAGACACATCAGGGAGGGGGAGAGTTACCTGGACTCTGTGTATCACGAGGTAGTCACACCAATTAGATTAATTAATTCAGATGTAGTCCGTGGCCAGGGTCAGGATGGTGTGACTAGAAGTGAGGCAGGTGCGGGGACCAAGGAGGTAGTGTTGGAGGAGCCGCAGCCCTTGCACTTGTCCAACAGGTTCGAGGCTCTTACTCCCTGTGGGGACAGGAGCAGGAACTGCAGGGAGGATGAGCAACCTGGCCACAGCACCGTGGACAGGGGGCCATTCAATTGGGGGGAGTTAAAATAAATGTTGTAGTGGTAGGGGATAGTATCGTTAGGGGGATAGATAGAGTTCTTTGCAGCCGAGAGCGAGAGTCCCGAAGGCTGTGTTGCCTGCCCGGTG
The DNA here is from genome assembly GCF_052327205.1 of Somniosus microcephalus. Taxonomy (NCBI): domain Eukaryota; kingdom Metazoa; phylum Chordata; class Chondrichthyes; order Squaliformes; family Somniosidae; genus Somniosus; species Somniosus microcephalus. The sequence goes on from NW_028225179.1 coordinate 19,515,527, forward strand.
CCAGGGTTAAGGACATCGCCTCTGGACTGGAGAGAAACTTGGAGTGGGAGGGGGAGGATCCAGTTGTCGTGGTCCATGTTGGTGCCAACGACATAGATAGGACAAGGAAGGACGTACTGCTGAGGGAGTTTGAGCAGCTAGGGGTCAAATTAAAAAGCAGAACCACAAGGGTAATAATCTCTGGATTATTACCTGAGCCACGAGCGAATTTGGCTAGGACAAATAAAATTAGAGAGTTAAATGCGTGGCTCAAAGACAGGTGTGGGAGAAATGGGTTTTGCTTCCTGGGGCACTGGCACCAGTACTGGGGCAGGAGGGAGCTGTTCCATTGGGATGGGCTTCACTTGGCCAGTGCTGGGACTAGAGTCCTGGCGGATCATATAACTAGGGTTGTAGAGAGGGCTTTAAACTAACTAGTGGGGGGGAGATTCCTAGAGAGCAAATAATAAAAATGACAACAGAGAAGGTCATAGACTTAGGTTGCAGTGGGGAAATTAAAAATCAGAGCGTGTCAGGAAGGGGCAGAAGGTATGCAGTAAAAGGTAAAGAACTAAAAAGGGGAAAAGCAGGAACTAAGTGTCACAAAACATCTTTGAAAGTTCTCTATCTGAATGCACGTAGCATTTGTAACAAAATAGACGAGTTAATGGCACAAATAACTACATATGGGTATGATCTTGTGGCCATTACAGAAACATGGCTGCAGGGTGACAATGCCTGGGAATTAAACATACCACGTTATTTAACGATCAGGAAGGACAGGCAGGAAGGAAGGGGAGGTGGGGTGGCTATGATAATAAAGGAAGGAATCACTGTAATAGAGAGAAATGATATTGGGTCAAAAGATCAGGATAATGAAACAGTTTGGGTGGAGGTAAGGAATAATAAGGGGAAAAAACACTAGTGGGCGTAGTCTATAGGCCTCCGAACAGTGGCAACTCTGTTGGATGGCGTATCAATCAGGAAATAGTTGAGGCTTGTAATAAGGGAACATCTATAATTATGGGGGATTTAAAATATCATATTAATTGGACAAATCAAATTGGGCAGGGCTGCCTTGAGGATGAGTTCATTGAGTGTATTAGGGATGGGTTTCTTGAGCAGTATGTAACTGAACCGACCAGGGGGCAAGCAACCTTAGATCTGGTCCTGTGTAACGAGATGGGATTAATTAAAAATGTCCTAGTAAAGGATCCCCTTGGAATGAGTGACCATAACATGCTTGAATTCCATATTCAATTAGAGGGTGAGAAGGTTGGATCTCAAACAAGCGTGCTAAGCTTGAATAAAGGAGACTATGAAGGTATGAGAGCAGATTGAGTAGAGTGGATTGGGACAATAGATTAAAGGGTAAGACGATACATGATCAGTGGTGTACATTTAAGGAGTTATTTTACAACTTCCAAAACAAATATATTCCACTGAGAAGAAAAGAGTGTAAAAGAAAAGACAGCCATCCGTGGCTAAGTAAAGAAATTAAGGATAGCATTCGACTAAAAACAAGGGCATATAAGGTAGCCAAATCTATTGGGAGGATAGAGGATTGGGAAAACTTTAAAAGACAGCAAAAAATAACAAAAAGATTGATTAAGAAAGGGAAGATAGATTATGAAAGTAAATTAGCATAAAATATAAAAACAGATAGTAAGAGTTTTTATAGTTATACAAAAAGAAAAAGGGTGGCTAAAGTAAATGTTGGTCCCTTAGAGGATGAGACCGGGAAATTAATGGTGGGAAATATGGAGATGGCAAAAACACTGAATGAATATTTTACATCAGCCTTTACAGTAGAAGACACTAAGAATATCCCAACACTGGATAAATAGGGGGCTAAAGGGGGGGATGAGCTAAACACGATCAAAATCACTAAGGAAGTGGTACACGGTAAAATAATGGGACTCAAGGTGGATAAATCATCTGGACCTGATGGCTTACATCCTAGGGTCTTGAAGGAAGTGGCGGTAGGGATTGTGGATGCATTGGTAATAATTTTCCAAAACTCCCTGGACTCGGCAAAGGTCCCGGCAGACTGGAAAACTGCTAATGTAACACCCTTATTTAAAAATGGCAGTAGACAGAAGGCTGGAAACTATAGACCGGTTAGCCTAACATCTGTGGTAGGTAAAGTTTTGGAGTCCATTATTAAGGAGACAGTAACAGGACATTTAGAATATCATAATTTAATAGGACAAAGTCAGCATGGTTATATGAAGGGGAAGTCATGTTTGACAAATTTGCTGGAGTTCTTTGAGGAAGTAACATATAGGGTGGATAAAGGGGAACCAGTGGACGTAGTGTATTTAGACTTCCAAAAGGCATTTGACAAGGTGCCACACAAAAGATTATTGCTTAAGATAAAAAATCACGGGATTGAGGGTAATATTCTGGCATGGATAGAGGATTGGCTATCTAACAGAAGGCAGAGAGTTGGGATAAATGGTTCATTCTCAGACTGGCAATCAGTAACTAGTGGTGTTCCGCAGGGGTCAGTGCTGGGGCCCCAGCTCTTTACAATCTATATTAACGATTTGGAGGAGGGGACCGAGTGTAACATATCAAAGTTTGCAGATGATACTAAGATGGGAGGGAAAGTAGTGAGCGAGGAGGACATAAACAACCTGCAAGGGGACATCGACAGGCTAAGTAAGTGGGCAGAGATTTGGCAGATGGAATACAATACTGGAAAGTGTGAGGTTATGCATTTTGGCAGGAAAAATCGTAGAGCAAGTTATTATCTTAATGGCAAGAAACTGGAAAGTACTGAAATACAAAGGGATCTGGGCGTCCTGATGCACGAAACTCAAAAGGTTAGTATGCAGGTGCAGCAAGGGATTAAGAAGGCCAATGGAATGTTGGCTTTCATTGCTAGGGGAATAGAATATAAAAATAGGGAGGTATTGCTTCAGTTGTACAAGGTATTGGTGAGACCGCACCTGGAATACTGTGTACAGTTTTGGTGTCCATACTTAAGAAAGGACATACTTGCTCTCGAGTCAATACAAAGAAAGTTCACTCGGTTAATCCCAGGGATGAGGGGATGGACATATGAGGAGAGGTTGAGTAGATTGGGACTCTACTCATTGGAGTTCAGAAGAATGAGAGGCGATCTTATTGAAACATATAAGATTGTGAAGGGGTTGGATCGGGTGGATGCGGGGAAGATGTTGCCGATGATGGGTGAAACTAGAACTAGGGGGCATAGTCTTAGAATAAGGGGCTGCTCTTTCAAAACTGAGATGAGGAGGAACTACTTCACTCAGACGGTGGTAGGTCCATGGAATATGCTGCCCCAAAAAGCTGTAGAAGCTACATCATTACTTAAATTTAAAACAGAAATAGACAGTTTCCTAGAAGTAAAGGGAATTAAGGGTTACGGGGAGCGGGCAGGAATTTGGACATGAGTCTATGTTCGAATCGGTCATGGCCCTGTGGGTAGCGGAGCGGGCCCAGGGGCCGTGTAGCCTGATACTGCTCCTATTTCGTGTGTCTAATTCTGTTAGATTCAGGAGATGGTTCTGTGATAGTGGATTGGCGGTTAGGATCAGATCAGCCATTACTTATTGAATGGTGGAGCAGGCTCGAGGGGCCGATTGGCCTACTCCTGCTCCTATTTCTTATGTTCTTATGTTCTTATGATTTAAGTGAGACATTTTTTGTAGGAATGGTGTCATGTGACGATATCAAAAAAAATACAGAAAATGTGCAGCCCTCAGAAATGGACAATGCTGAACATAAAGTCAATGCAGTAAAAGGGGACAAATGGATGAGCCCACTGCAGATAAATGGAGCATTAGTTACATTGATACTGGACACTGGGGCAAAAGCAAACTTAATCAGTATGAGTGACATAAAAAATATGAAAGAAAAGCCGAAAATACAGAAAAAGTCAGTACTACTGAAGAGCTATAACGGACAGAACATAGATAGCTTAGGTGTATGCAGACTTAAAGTGACAGTCAAAGACAAAGTTGTGGTGTATGTGCCTTTAAAAGCAATTGTGGTGTATGTGCCTTTAAGAGCCCCAGGTGTGCGCAATGCCGGTAATTGCCACTTGGGCTATATAAGCCTGTGTATTGTGTATATCCTTTAGAACCCCCCCCAGACTTGCTTAGTAAATACCTATGAACCAACTCCTGTCTTCAGTGTCTTTATCTACACACGGACACTACAGTGGCGACGAAGTGGAAACGGACTTACCTGCAATTCGGCAGCACTTCAAGGACATCGATTCCTCCAGCGTCCAGAAGACTCAAGGAAGTAATAGAAACTGTGGTTTCACCAGCTGGCCAAGCTGGTGGCAGGTACTGCGCTAATCCTTCCTGGGCATCAGGCTGGGGCTCCAGCGGCGGGCTCTACAGCTGAGACAGGCAGCGAAATCGGAGGCAAGCAATAACGGACTGGGAGGGTGCACTCGGGAGACGGCCGGCGCGGCAAGCAGGTCAGTGTTTAGACCTCCATCGGGAACGAGTCTCCAACAGTGAATAAACGGAAACCACAGTAAAACAGCATTGTTATCGGTAGCAGCGACGGGAAAGCGCAGGAAGTGCCATATCGTTGCTACAGAGAGAAAAAAAAAAGCGCGGGAAGCGCCATATCTTTTTTTTGAAATGCCTAAGTCTGGCAATATTGATGCTTTTGATAACGAAACAGAGCCTAACTTTGGCAATATTGATGTTTTTGATAACAAGATAGAGGATTGGACCACATATGTAGAAAGAGTGGAGGTGTTTTGCACCGCAAATGGAATAGAAGATGAAAAAAAAGCTTCAGTGCTTCTGGATCTAATGGGCGCAGAAACATACAAGCTGTTACGCAACTTAATCACTCCAGCCGAACCGATGGACAAGAATTTTGAGGAGATTGTTGATACCCTACACTGCCAATTCGAGGCAGGACTGGCAGATTCTCTGAAAGACAAATTCATCTGCGATCCCCTAAGTGTAGAAACACAAAAAAAGGTATCTTCTGGAAAAGATTTAACACTGGACAAGGCTTTCAGTGCAATAGGAGCGGCAAAGATACAGCAAAGGCCACAGGACTTCGGCACCCATGAAATGACACGGGGTTTCAAGAGATGTTATCGCTGCGGCAGATCCAACCATGACCAGAGGGATTGCTGGTTCAAAGAAAAAGCATGCAGGCGATGCGGAAAGATGGGACACATTCCACGTGTATGCCGATCTGAAAATAAAAAATCCACTAATGGGAAAAGAGTCAATAAGGAAAAGCACAGAAAGGTACAAATGATGATGGACAGTAGCTTCAAAGACCAGAAGAGCGATAGCGACTCCGGGAACAAGAGACTAAGCTCTCTCAAATTACATAATGTAATTGCCAATGAAGATTACCAGACCATTTGGGTTACCCTCATAATAGCAGGGTCCCCAGTTAAAATGGAGCTAGATACAGGATCAGCTCTAACCGTAATAAATCGACGAGATTACGAGAGGCTATTTTCGCATATACCTCTAAAAGACACATCCATTATCTTAAAAACATATACGGGGCAGAAAGTATACCCCAAAGGAAAAATAAAGGTGCCTGTGGTATACAACGGCAAAGAAATACAAAAGTTGTATTTATACATTCTACAAGATGGTGGTCCACCGTTGTTGGGACGTGAATGGATAAGGAAGATACGTTTAGACTGGCACTCCATTCAGGCACTGACGGTGACCAGTAAGGAAAAAAACAATGATGACATCATACCTGAACGATTAAAAGACATCTTGGCCAACGCCAAAGAAGTGTTTCAAGAGAAACTAGGAACCTTGAAAGGCATCACCGCCTCAATAAAAGTGGAAGATGCAGCAATACCAAAAATTTTTAAGGCAAGACCGGTGCCATACGCAATACGTCCGGCAGTCGAGGCAGAGCTGGAGAATTTGGAAAAGGCAGGCGTATTATCCAAAATAGATTGGAGCGAATGGGCAACGCCCATCGTTCCAGTCATGAAAAAAGCATTGAAAAATAACTCTGAAGAACAGAGAAAAATTCGCATCTGTGGGGACTTTAAGGTGACTGTAAACCCGGTCCTTCACACGGTACAGTATCCTCTTCCGAGGATAGAAGATTTTTTCACCTCACTATCCGGAGGAAAACGTTTCACAAAAATTGACTTGGCCCAGGCATATCTACAGATGGAGGTTGAGGAGACCTCTAAAAAGTATCTCACAATAAACACACACAAAGGCCTGTACCAGTACAATCGACTGGTTTTTGGAGTAGCATCAGCTCCAGCTATCTGGCAAAGAGCTATGGAGCAAGTCCTGCAAGGGATTCCGGGGACTCAGTGTTACCTAGACGACATCCTTATAACAGGAGAAAACGACAACGAGCACCTTGCCAATTTGGAGCAGGTGCTCACTAGGCTGAAAGAACGGGGCCTACGAGCAAATCGCCACAAGTGCGAATTTTTCCAAAATCAGATATCGTATTGTGGCCACATAATTAATAAGGAAGCGTTGCATAAGTCACCTGAAAAAATTGAAGCAGTTATAAAAGCCCCAGCACCTGAAAATGTTTCACAATTGAGGTCATTCCTGGGATTAATAAATTACTATCATAAATTTTTACCGAACTTATCAACTATTCTACACCCTCTTAATGATCTTCTACGCACAGGAGTGATTTGGAAATGGAACGAAGACTGTAAACGTGCCTTCCATAAATGTAAAGACTTAATCACATCCGAGAAAGTTTTGGCTCATTACAACCCATCACTACCAATCAGACTGGCGTGCGATGCATCCCCTTACGGCATAGGAGCGGTATTGTCCCATAGATTCCCTGATGGCTCGGAACGGCCGATAGCTTTTGCGTCACGCTCATTGAACTCAGCTGAGCGTAACTATTCCCAGATAGACAGGGAAGCCCTCAGCCTGGTATGGGGAGTGAAGAAATTCAACCATTACCTACACGGACAAAAATTTACCTTGCTGACTGACCATCAACCCCTCATCTCCATATTCAACCCTAAGAAAGGTGTCCCCATTATGACGGCACAAAGACTCCAGAGGTGGTCCCTTTTTCTAGGGGCACACCAATACAACATTGAATACAAAGGGTCAAAACAGCATGGGAATGCTGACGGTTTATCGCGCCTGCCGTTGCCAACGATAGAAGAGGCACCTACAGTAGACCCAGTAGAGATATTCCACTCTACCATAGTGGAATGTCTACCGGTGACAAAGTCTGCCATTGAAAGGGAGACCAGAAATGACCCTACTCTCTCACGGGTCTACGATTTAACAATGAAGGGATGGCCAGCACACGGCGAACCACTGTTGCCAGCATTCTCGCAAAGAAGAGAACAGCTGTCAGTGTGCCGAGGAACCTTGATGTGTGGATCCAGAGTGGTGATTCCACCCAAACTCCAGGATAAAGTGCTAAAGGAGCTTCACGAGGGGCATCTGGGTGGAGTGAAAATGAAGAACCTAGCTAGGGCGTTTGTATGGTGGCCAGGTATCGATGGAGACATCGAAGACATGACCAAGAGCTGCCTAGGATGCCAGAAGGTCCAAAATGCTCCGCCACAGGCCCCTCTACATCCATGGGAGTGGCCCTCATCTCCCTGGCAAAGGGTGCACATCGACTTTGCTGGTCCATTTATGGACTCAATGTTCTTAATCGCAGTTGATGCACACTCCAAGTGGCCGGAGGTAATAAAGATGTCCTCCACCACCACGGAAAAAACCATCACAGTATTAAGGACCATATTTGCCAGGAATGGGCTGCCGGAACAGATATGTTCTGATAATGGACCGCAATTTGTGTCCGAAGAATTCAGAAAGTTCTTAAAGAACAATGGGGTAAAGCACTACACGTCCGCCCCATACCATCCCGCCACCAATGGATTGGCTGAAAGGTTTGTCCAGACCTTTAAGAAGGCCATAAAGGCCATGGGTAATGAAAAAATAAAACTTCAGCACAAGGTGGATAACTTCTTATTTGCATATAGGAATGCAACACATATGGTTACAAACCAAACTCCCGCCATGATGTTCTACAATAGAAACCTAAGATGCCGGCTGGATTTGGTCAAGCCCAACATCCGAAGGGACGTGGAGAACCGGCAGTTTCAGGGCATGAATGAAAGGCCAACTAGGGCCTTCCAGATAGGCCAACCGGTTTTGGCCCGGGACTACCGTACCGAGAAATGGCAGCCTGGAACTATCTGCACACGACTAGGACCATTGATGTATACCGTGGACATCGGAGAAAGCATAATAAGGCACCATGCTGACCAAATCATCAAGTCATCCGAAAAGGGACAACCTACACCACCACGCTATACATCTAACGATGAAGTAGAGATACCCATATCTACCTCCGATCCGGTGATACCGGAACCCGATGAACCCGACACTGGCCTTCAAGCTGAATCAGCCTTACCAGAAGAACCTACTACACCACCAGAAACGACTACACCCCCGAGGCGTTATCCGGACCGAGTCAGGAAGCCTCCTGAGAGACTAACTTATAATTAATTAATACAGCAATGTATATTATTTTGCATATAACATGTAATTAATAATTACTTAAAATATGATGTACTAGTTAGCTAGAAGGGGAGGAATTGTGGTGTATGTGCCTTTAAAAGCAATTGTGGTGTATGTGCCTTTAAGAGCCCCAGGTGTGCGCAATGCCGGTAATTGCCACTTGGGCTATATAAGCCTGTGTATTGTGTATATCCTTTAGAACCCCCCCCAGACTTGCTTAGTAAATACCTATGAACCAACTCCTGTCTTCAGTGTCTTTATCTACACACGGACACTACAAAAGTGCATCATCTCTTGTTTTCTGTTGTGGCTGATCGACTTGATTCGATACTAGGTGACAAAGCTTGTGAAGACTTAGAACTGGTCAAGAGAGACTACCGTATAAACTGTGCCATAAGCAGACCAGATGACTCAGGTGATGAAGCAGAGAGCCCATCAAGGATGAAAAGGCGAAAGGTATCCATGTCTTCAAAAAGCCTAGTTTCTCCAAGAAGAAGGAAAAATACTTTATGGTCAAAGAGAAGCCAAAGGAAGAAAAGCACAAAGAGGAAAACAAAAGGAGAAAAAGTCCAAAGATATAACCGCAGCAGATGTTGTTAAGCAGTGGAAAGAGAAAAAGAAAAAGAAGAAGCCTGCACCAGAGCAGGAAGCAGTTCCGGGCGATACTCATTCTTCCCTCAGGCCAATCTTTGGTGTTCCATTAGCCGAGGCTGCTGAGAGGACTATGCTGTATGATGGGATCCAGCTGCCAGCAGTTTTTCGAGAGTGCATTGACTACATTGAGAGTTATGGCATGAAGAGTGAAGGAAACACTGAAACCCTCTCCAAGCAAAGATTGCAAGGAGACCTCGATCTATTCAAGACCAGATTGATGAGAATGCCGCAACTGCATCTTGTCATTCACCTCCAGAACAATCTCATGAAGACACATCAGACTTACCCGTGTTGAGAAGATCCACACGTGAAGTAAAAGAGCCTGATAGACTTAATCTTTGAGTACAATGTAAAGCTTTGAATAGGGCTGACTGTTTTGAAAATGTTTATGTTTATAGAGCACTAACAAAAGTGTTACTTATATTATCTTAATTGTTTTCTTGAAAGATGATTGATATTGATTTTGTTAAACCTCAAAGAAAGAGGGATGTAACGATCAATAACATGTCATTCTATAGTGGACACTAGGTGGAGCCGTAGAGCTGTGTAGAGCTGTATATAAGACTACACTACTCAGCTGTATATATATTAAGACTACATTACCCATGAGGCACTAGGCTACCCACAAGGCAGCAGTCAAGATGGAAGCCTCTACAGATACTGTACCAGTCCACATGAGCTCAATAAAGTAACTAGCAAAAGCTAGCTGTGTTCATAATAAGAATGTCTATTTATTAATGAACATAACAGGGACAATGGGAAGATAGAATGGTGTCGGACTGGACATTTGCAGCGCTCAGATATACATTTATTACATTTATTACTGACACAGATCCCCCACCCAATACAAAAATAATAATACAGACACATCTAACTATATTAGTAAATAACAGAGACGCAAAATCAGTTACATTCAACACATTAGCAACTCGCAAATACACGTGTATCTAACATGGGCACACCTAAATATATTTAAAAGGATCACAGGTTATTGATTGCTAAAAAAAGACTTTAATTGAGTGTCTTTAAGTCCTGAAGTAAATATGCTAGTTTACATTAGCCTTCTTCCAAAGCCACTGGAGATTGCTGTGGAATGATATGGGCCCTATCTGATAATTTATGATGTGGAACTGCAAGTTTGAAGCACAATGGATTGATTCCACTTGCCCTGTTCTGCTGACTGCCAACACAATACATACTTACAACCAATGAAACAAACCTGCCTTGGATGGAAGTGGGCTTCGTTTTCTGGAAGGAATAAATCAACTGGGCTGAAAAATTACCTCCAAAAAATCTAGATAAAATCGTTCTGTATAAGTAAAGGACAAATTGTCAGAAGTGGAATTCGAACACTCGCCTCGAAAGGAAATTACAACCTAAACAGAGCGCCTTAGACCATTCGGTCATTCTGACCTCCTGATTCAAAACCTAATGACCCTGCAGTTACACACTGAGGTAAACAAAACGCGAACTGTTGCTGGAAGGCCCTGGGATTTCACTGTCAATGTGTTCTGTGTATGAGGAGGCCTCGCTGGGCCATGTGGTATCTTGCTTCACTGGCAGTAATGCGCTGCTTTCGCTGCAGTGGGTCCCCCAGCGATGGGTATTCGGATTATTTCTTTTCTTGTTATATATAAATGACCTGGAGTTGGGTATAGCGAGTCAAATTTCAAAGTTTGTGGATGTGTTGGCAACGTAATAAGTAGTGAGTATGTTATTGGCAGATTTCAGGAGGACATAGACAGACCGGCGAAATGGTCATGGCAGAGGAAATTTGTCAAATTAATTAAGTTTGGTAGGAAGTATCAGGAGAGTCAAAATAAACCACGTGTTTCATTTAAAGTGGGGGCAGGAACAGAGCGACCTGGGGGTGTACGTTCACATGTATTTGCAGGTGGTGGGACAAGTTGAGAAGGCTGTAAGGAGGGCATTCGCAGTCCATGACTTTATAAATCGAGGAATTGAGGAAAAAGCAAGGAATTTATGTTCAAACTTCATAAAATACTAATTAGGCACAAGCTGGAGTATTGTGGCCAATTCTGGGCTCCACAGTGAGGAATCATGTCAAGCCCTCAGAGAGTGTGCAGTGGAGATTTACTGGAATGGTACCAGTGATGAAAGACTTCAGTTAGGTGCAGAGCTGATTCAATACTAACATTTAAAAGGTAATTAGATAAACACTTGGAAATAAAAAAAATATGCTGGACTATGGGGAACCCGCAGGGGAGTGGGACTAATTGGTTCACTCTTACAAAGGCTCGATGGGCCGAATGCCCCCTACTGTGCTGTAATATTCTATGATTCTATGTTATCGATCTCCATGGTGTCACCTATAGGCGAGAGATGCAAAGCTCTGCAGAACTCTGCTTCAGTGGTATCTTGTTCCCCAGAAATGGGCTGTAATGCGCTGTCTGAGGCCACATTCGCTGCTATTTGCCAGCAGCGGGTTATTGAAGAGAGCTGCTTTCGCGGCCTCACTCATTCCAGGCTCTAGAAAACAGCAACCAAACGATAGATTTGTTGCCGTGTCTGAAATGTAGATTAAAACAGTTGTTATTAACCGAGGCAGCCCTGCAGGATCTTATAATGATCTCTCACAAATCAACTGAAGCCAGTGAGGATGTGAATATCATTTTGCTTTTCTAAAATAAACGGTGTGACATTCATTGTGGAAACATGGAGAGAGTCTGGTGTGGCTCACTGCGGAAATATCCATGTCACAGTGAACCAGCTCTCCTGCAACCAGTGCGGCCTCCCATCCGTCCTTTCGGGGCCTAGTCTGCTAAGATGAATTCTGATTTCCGTGAAGCCAGTCTCAGGCTTTTATATATTTTTGATGTGCTTGCTATCCGACCGCAGGGTAAATGTTGGGAATATCAGCCGGGCCCAGCTGGCAATGTTTGCAGCACATTTGTGTTCATTCGTTGAAACCTGAAACAGTGAGACAATAAGGTAAAGATTACTCGATCGTTAATGGAACCATCAGTTATTTGAGCTGACAGCTGACCTTGTCAACCGATTGTGCCAACGAGACCCAACCCTTTCCAAACTGAAACACCGAGCTACAACCTCAGATTACAGCGACCAGTATGGATCGATGATGTATTACAAATTACTTTCAGTCTGATGCAGATAAGCGGAGCATTGGAGACTGCATTTTATACATTCCGAATTCCAATGCCCTGTCAGCTCAGCCCGCTGATCTATTCCCATTCCCAGCCCTTTTTCAAATTTCGATGACGTCCACCCTATAACCAAGTTTGCTGATGGCATTAAGTTAGGCGGCAAAGTAAGTAGTGTAGGTGGGAGCAGAAAGTTCCAAAGGAACATTGATAGATTAAATGAGTGGGCAAAACTGTGGCCGATTGAGTTCAAAGTGGAGAACCGTGAGATCATCCACTTTAGACCTGAGAAATATAGATCAGAGTATATTCAAAAAGGTGAGAATTTAGGAACCGTGGAGGAGCAGAAAGTGTTAAAAGTCTACGTACATTAATTACTTCAAACTGCTGGACAGGTACAAAAGAAGATGAAAGGTTCATGGAATTGTAGCCTTCATCTCAAGTTGGCAGTAATACAGAGTGGTGGAAGGTCTGCTGGACGTCTACAGGAAAGATAGGGAAATGGTACAGGGGGGAGCAGTAGTCTTAGTGACTAAGTGTGAAATGACTTCAATCATAAGAGAGACTATAATGAGAGACAAGCAGGCAATGGAGACTTTATGGTTAGAATTAAGAGCTAGGAAAAATTTAAGACTGCAGTGGGAGTTGAGTAGAGGCCCTCTGATCGCAGCTGTGAAGTGCTAGATTTTATAAAGAACATAAGAACATAAGAAATAGGAGCAGGAGTAGGCCAATCGGCCCCTCGAGCCTGCTCCACCATTCAATAAGATCATGGCTGATCTGATCCTAACCTCAAATCTTCTATCACTCTGCATCCACCCGAACCCATGTGAGGCGAAAAACCAGATAAAGACCCAATGGCCAATTTGGGAGAAAAAAATCTGGGAAATTCCTCTCCGACCCATCTAGGCGATCGAAATTCTTCCAGGAGATCACTCTGTCCCTATATTTTCTACAGTACTTACCTTCTGTAAAGGCGATCTCCACCCCAGCCAGGAACAGGAATAAAACCATCTCCTGAAATCTAACACAGAATTAGAGCACAGTAGGTGCAGAACAAGGCTACACGGCCCCTGGGCCCACTCGACTACCCACAGGGCCATGACCATTCCGAACCTAGACTCATGTCCAATTTCCTGCCCGCTCCCCGTAACCCTTAATTCCCTTTACTTCTAGGAAACTATCTATTTCTGTTTTAAATTTATTTAATGATGTAGCTTCCACAGCTTTCTGGGGCAGCAAATTCCACAAACCTACCACCCTCTGAGTGAAGAAGTTTCTCCTCATCTCAGTTTTGAATGAGCAGCCCATTATTTTAAGATTATGCCCCCTAGTTCTAGTAAAAGCAGAAATTAGACAAGCGTGTAGGAAAAGCAGAGTGGTTTTAATGGAGGATGTAAATTTTCATATAGATAGGGATAAGCAGACTAGCACCTATCAGAAAGTTAATTTATTGAGTGCATCCGGAATAGTTTTCGACAACAATATGCCTTAGAAACAACACACGGGCAGGCCATATTTGATTTAGGAATGAGTAATGAGTCAGATTTATTCAACAGACTAAAGGTGCATGAACATTTATTTAATAGTGATCATAACATGATCAAGTTCAACGTAGTGTTTGAAAGGGAGAAACGCGACACAACTACTAAGATTCTAGATTTGGGTGGGGCCGACTTCAACGGATGAGGAAGAGACTGTCCACATTAAACTGGGCAAATCTGTTAATAGGTAAAATGACAGAAGATCAGCGGGAGGTGTTCAAAATAAATTTAACATGGTACGGAATCAGTTTATATCCCTGTGGGGCAAGAACTCTACTGGACAAAAAAACAGGCATGGACGACTAAAGAGGTAAGAGACAGACAGCGTTAAAATAAAATAAAAAGCATACAAAAATGCTAAACATAGCACAGATCCTGGCGAATGGGAAAGATACAAAGAACAGAGAGTAAGAGCAGATAGTAATAGCTACAAAGAGGGAGTATGAACAGAAAGAGACTGGTGAAATGGGCAGACACATGGCAGATGAAAGTTAACGCAGAGAAGTGCAAAGTGATATATTTTGGTCGGAAGAATGAGGAGAGGCAATGTAAACTAAATGGTACTAATTTAATGGGGCCGATTATTTCCTTTTATCGGCTCCCTCTGGAGATCACTGGCCCCGAAACTGCTCACAATGCTCTCCCCTGCAATTTATTAACCAGCTCTAAATGGTTCAATTTTAAAGAGGGTGCAGGAACAGGGAGACATTGGCTGTGTGCACACAAATCTTTGAAGGTGGGAGGACAAGGTGAGAAGGATGTTAAAAATGATTAGGGTTCCTTTCTTTTATTAATAGATGAATAGAGCATAAAAGCAAGGAAATTATGCTAAACATTTATAAAGCACTGGTGTATTGCGTTCAATTCTGGGCACCACATATTAGGAAAGAAGTCAAGGCCTTGGAGAGAGTGCAGACTAGAGTTACTGGAATGGTACCAGGGATGGGGGACCTCATTTATGGGAAGAGACTGGAGAAGCTGGGATTTTTCTTCTTAGAGCAGTGAATGTCAAGAGGAGATTTGATAGAAATATTCAAAATTATGAATGGTTTTGATAGAGATAAAAAAGGAGAAACCTTAAAAATGTTAAAAAAATATGATAAAATCCACCCAGGCGCAGTTGGGGGTCGAACCCATGATATTCGGCTTATGTGACAGATGGCCTTACCACCTGGCCACCACGCCGTACATCAGCCTTTGCCTTGAGGTTGAGGGAAGGCAGAACAGACACTTGTATACAGGAATAAAATGAGATGGTGGAGCCAGCAAATAACCGCCTCATTTAGATGAATCTTTTCATAAAACCTTTCAGAGAATCAGAGAATCCTACATCACAGAAGGAGGCCATTTGCCCCGTCGTGCTCTTGGAAGAGCAATCCAATTATTCCCAGTTCGTTCCCCATACCCCTGCAAATTTTTCCAATTCAAGTATTTATCCAATTCCCTTTTGAAAGTTACTATTGAATCTGCTTCCTCCACCATTTCAGGCAGAGCATTAAGATGATAATAACTTGTAATGTAAAAAAGAAAATCTCCTCATCTCCCCTCTGGATCTTTTCCAATTCGATGTCGTCTGTTGTCGTCTGGGTGTTGCCAGGAGTGGAGGATTTTGACTCTAAGGAAAGATTGGAGAGGCTGGAGTTGCTTTCTTTGGAACAGAGGAGGCGGAGGGGAGGCTTAATTGAAGTGTATAAAATTATGAGCGGCCGAACTATAGTGGATAGGAAGCACCCATTTTAGTTAGCAGAGAGGCCAATAACAAGGAGGAATAGATTTAAAGTAATTGGTAGAAGAATTAGAGGGAAGTTGAGGAGAACTTTTATCACCCAAAGGGTGGCGGGGTCTGTAACTCACTACCTGAAATGGTGGTAGAGGCAGAAACCCTCATCATATTTGAGAAGTACTTGGATATGTACTTGATGTGCCGTAAACTGCAAGGCTATGGACCAATAGCTTGAAAGTGGGATTAGGCTGGATAGCTCTTTCGACCAGAGCCGATGACCCTCCTTCTGTGCTGCAAATTTCAAAGATTCTATGATTCTAACAGGTACTGATTTTCCTAGGTGCCCTGGGCATAGCTGTGTCCGACAGCCAACATCAATTCAATTTCAATTTTATTTGTCACGTAACCAAATACAACAAGTGAAATCCAGTAAGTGAAATGCTTTTTCCTTAACAAACCGAGCGCACCAAGCAGCAAGGACACTTTGCTACCTGGTACACACGGAGCCCGCAAGGACGGCAGCCATCTTCATCGGCGCCATAAAACAGCGCCCAAACAGGGACAGGAACAACATCACAGTGGGATCTTTCTGTGTAGAAATCGGCCGCCGTATTTTCTTATATTATAAGCAGTGACTACGCTTCAAAAAGTACTTCATTTTCTGTAAAGCAATTTAAACAAAAATCACCATTCATGGGATGTGGATGTCGCTACCAATATCAGCATTTATTGCACAATCCCACTTGCCCTTGAGAGGGTGGTGATGAGCCCCTTTTTGAACCACTGCAGTCCGTGAGGTGAAGGGACCCAGAGTGCTGTTAGGGAAGGATGTCCCGGATTTTGACCCAGCGACAATGAAGGAATGACGATATATTTACAAGTCAGGATGGTGCATGCCTTGGAGGGGAACTTACAGGTGGTGGTGTTCCCATGCGCAAACTGCTCTTGACCTTCTAGGAGGTACAGGTCGCGGTTTTGGGAGGTGCTGTGGAAGAAGCTTTGGCACTTGTGCAGCGCGATATTTACTTTCCACATATCAGCCCAAGCCGGAATGTTGTGCAGGTCTTTCTGCATGCAGGCCAGGATTGCTTCATTATCTGATGAGATGAGAATGGAACTGAACACTTTGCGATCATCGCTGAACATCCCCACGTCTGACCTTATGATAGAGGGAAGGTCATTGATGAAGCAGGTGAAGATTAACTCCTGCAGTGATGTCCTGGTGCTGACATGATTGACCTCCAACAACCACAAGCATCTTCCTTTATGCTAGGTATGTCTCTAACAGTGGACTTTCCCCCGTGTCCACCCACAGGTTCCATTGACTTCAATTTTACTCGGGCTCCTTGATGCAACACTTGGTCTAATGCTGTTTTGCTGCGAAGAACAATCACTCTCACCTCGCCTTTAGAATCCAGCTCCTTTGTCCATGTTAGGATCAAGGCTGTAATGAGGTCTGGAAACTAATGGTCCTGTCGGGACTCAAACTGAGCATTGGTGAGCATTAGGACGTCCCAAGGTCGTGAAAGTTGCTATAGGAGTGCAAGTTCTCTTTTTTACTGTTTAAAAACGACTAACATATGCATGATGTTTATTTGTAGGAACAGATGATCATCGAGCTGAAACCTTAACCCTACCTTCCTCTCCCCACAGATCGTGCCAGGGTGTCCCAGCATGGCTCATTTATAAATGTTGATATTAAATAAGTGGTTCCTTCTGCAGTGGGGGAAGAGTTAAACTGACACCGCTGGCAGTTTTACTGAATGGTGTAATAAAGAAAAAATCTAATAGGTATTTGCAGTAGTAAGCTTTTTCTAAAGTGCTGAACTGGCAGTTGAGACAACCTAAGCAGTAGTGTTAGAACTGCATACTGTGTCAATTAGTGAAATTGGAAATAGTCGGATGTGGAAAACATAAGAGGCCTAGAGGATGTAAGTTCTGTTCTGGCAGGAAAGTAAAATAATGAGTTGGAAGTAAAGAGACCTACAGAGGCAGGAATGGAGGACAATGAGTCAGAAGTACAATGTTGATGAGACCCTATCTGGCATAAAGAAAGGTCATAGGTGCAACAATAGCTTGGGGGATAACGGACATATAGGTTTGCGATAATAAAAGTGGTACATTAATATAACGCAGCATAGGCAACCAATCAGTGAAGATGCATACGGGCCAAGATCCAATCAGGTGGCAGGAATGAATTCTGACCGAGCTGGACATATATGTTTTAATGTATAAAAATGTACTGTTTGCTGCACCAATTTGGTGAAGTCTGGCTATGACAGAGCAGATTGTCTCCCCACCAGTGTAATAAAGATGATTGATTATCGATCCGAAAACCTTGTGTCGAGTGTTGGTTTGAAATACTCCACAGCAATTGGCATCACGAACAGGATCCCACATGGATGGGTGGCATGGGAGAGTGAAGCTGAGCAAAAATGTAAGTTATTTTGAAAAACCACGTACAGTTAGGGCAAGGCAACACCGTCTCGTGTCCACCGCCCCTTTGGAATCAAAGAACTAAAAGGTTTGAATCAATAAGTCAAGCGGTCTTGGGGTTCAGGTGAAATACGCAGAACTATAGGCGTGGTATGTGTTGCAAGTAGTGCGTTAACTTTGGAGTAAAAGTCTAAAGCGTACCTCTGACAGCTCGAGTTACAAGCAATGCAGAAAGTTTAAGCATACCTCTGACAACTCCAGTTGCAAGTAGTGTTAAGCATACACCTGACAACAAGTTACCCGAACAAAATTGTTGCAAGTATGGACTCACCCTGCGAGAGTAAATAAGGGAGCTACCTCTGACAACTGCGGTTGCAAGTACCGTCTCACACTGTGAGAGTAAAGCAAGGATGGTACCTCTGACAACTGCGGTTGCGAGAGTAAAGGATGGGACATACCGCTGACAACAATTAACCATGGAAAGTGAAAAACTCGAGGGGGCTTGGTGGGGTCGCTGATACACTGTTTAATGGACAAAAATAAAAGATGCAATGACAAAATTGTTAATAACGATTGGCAACCGAACGACCCACCGGCCAAACAAAGAGAATGGTGGGCTAAAGAAACAAAATTAAAGGAAGAAGGGCCATCATTTTAGTGGCTCATGCATATTATGAGTTGTGCAGCTGTGCTCGAGTTTGGACCAAAAACGGGTGCCAAAATTGTACCCAAGTACCCATAATGGCAACAGCTCCTGTAGCGCCATCTGAGGTGAAAAGAGTAGAGGAGGACAGGATAGACTGGGATGCGCTGAGCCGAAAAGTTGCTGAACATGACCCCGACTATAATGATGGGGAAATCTCGCCCCCATATGACGACATAAAAGTGGCACCTATTAAGGTGGAATTTATTCCGGTCACCCCGGCGGTGCCTATACTTTTAGGGGCACCCCCAGGCACCGTAGCGATCCCAGCAGTACCAGTTCAGGTATAAATCACTTATGTATCTTTCTCCACAGGAGATAAATTAAAGTTGCTTCAAATTCTGCCGGAACTAAAGCTCCGACAGAGTATTGCCATATTTTGGCAGAAACTAAGAGAAATGAGAATATGTCACAACTTCCACAACCGGGATGTTGATGGACTAGTGCGGGCAAAAATGAGCGAAGATATGTTGGGTCAATTACCGCAACAATATGGTGTCAAGATGTAGCCCCTGTAAACCAGCAATGAGATGTGGATTATACGGCTTTTAGGACCGCTGTTACACAAGTTTTAGGATTAGTACCAGTAAACTGGGGACTAGTCATGGGAATTAGTCAGGGGAAAGGGGTGTCAACCCACGATTATGGAGAACGGAAGTGGACTAGTTTTGTAGCCCACTCCAGTATAATAGCACCACAACGAGACAATTTGGCATTTTTGAAAATGTACAAGGGCTGAGTCGTGCCCATCAGGCCATAGTACAAATTGGATTGGTCACCATACAGACCTTTGATGAATTGATCAGATGGGCGACTGAGGTAGACAACCAGCAGAAAGTTAAGGTGGCTGCCTTGGAGGAACAGATAGCTGCAGTAAAGGAGATGGAAGACTGTATAAAATGCAATAGGCTTGGGCACAAGAGTTATCATTGCACATTAACTAGGAAAGACACAGGAAGGAGATGTAAAAACTGTAATAAATCTGGACACGAACAGCGAGACTCTTGGTCCAAGGGAGGGGGGAAGGAAGGTCAAGGCTCAAGACAACAAGAGGCAGCGTGTAGCGAGCAGATAACGGGCGAGGCCAATATGAATAAGATTCAATTGATCGAACTAATCAAAACCCTGTCACAGTCCCGCTAGGTGTCATCGGCCCTCGGTACAGGCACCGATCCCCGTCTGGAGCTAACAGCACTGTTATGGGGCCAGCAGTGCTATATGTTAGCTGACACAGGGGCATCAGTGTCTATAACCAATTTGGACCTCCCGCACACACAAACCTCAAAACCTCAATAATGATACAAGGAGTGGGCGGGAAGAGCAATCGCGCTTACAAAAACGGGACACAATTATTGGAACTAGGAGGAATTTTTCTCCCATTACAGTTATGGGCATGTGATAACCCAGAGGGAACAATCTTAGGCGTGGATAAAACAAGTGAACTGGACCATGTGACAGATGTATGAAATAAGACAGTACTACGAAAGCGCGTAATTGATGATAAATTTGAAGCCAGGATTATGGCCAGTTATATGGTAAAGATCGGTAGTAAAGGGATTGGGAACAATACGGAATATGGGGAGTCCTATGCCAGGTGGTGGAAGGAGTATGGGTCACCTCTAAATAGGACTGTGGACTAACTACAATTAACCCTATCATGATATCCGGACCGGAGCACAAGGCGCATAGACAATACCCGATAAAACCAGCAGCCAAAGAGGCCGTATTCAGGATAATAATCGAGTTACTGAAACAGGGAGTGTTAAAAGAAACCACAGCAACCACAAACTCACCAATTTGGCCGGTAGGTAAACCAGACAGATCAGAACTAGTGACTCTCACGGAAGCATTGAAATTGGCAAAAGGAAAACGAGTAAATATATACACAGACAGTAGATATGCGTTTGGGGTAGTGAATGATTATATGACAGCGTGGAATATGAGAGGATATGTAACCTCCGGAGGAGGAGAAATACAGCATGAGGAAGTAGTGAGAGACCTAGTAGAAGCGGTAAAAGGAGCAGAAGAGGTAGCAGTGAATATAATAAAGGCACAGCGCAAGGTAGTGAGCGAGCAACAAAAAGGAAATATGCTGGCTGATCAGGCAGCAAGAACAGCAGCGGACACAGAGATCCCTATACCAATAGCTGCAGGTAGAATAACAGCAGAGGAAGTGAACATTAAAAGAATCCAAGAGGAGACCGAAATGGAGGAGCAGGAGCAGTGGATCAAGAGAGGCGCAGCCAAAGGTAGAGATGGAATATGGAAAAAGGATCACAGGGGAACTTGTTGAAAATGTATCATGAGCCAGACCATGGCGGGTGGAATGGCATGATAGGTAGGCTAAGTACAGATTGGTGGTGGAGTGGAATGGGAAAAGATGTGGCAAGATACTGCAGACGCTGCATCATCTGTGGACAACACAACCCAGGTAGGCCCATAAAGGTTAGAATAGCTCACCAGCCACGACACAAAGGCCACTGGGAAAGCCTCCAATTAAACTTTACTGGAACCCTACCGAACAGTAGAGGGAAGAAATACTGTTTAGTGATCATAGACCAGTTTAAAAGGTGGGTGGAAGCATTCCCTACTGTAGTGCTCAGACTGTGGCCCGAATATTTGCATACGACGTGATACCGAGGTGGGGATCCTGTTACAAATAGGTTCAGATCAAGGTACCCACTTTACGGGAAAGGTAATGAAAGAAACTTGTAAGTTACTGGGAGTAAGACAGAAGTTGCATGTCCCCTACCATCTGCAAAGCTCAGGCATGGTAGAGCGAATGGACAGAACCCTGAAAAAAGCCTTAAGCAAGGCCATAGCTGAAACTGGACAGGGGTGGGTGGATGTCCTTCCATGTATCCTGATGAGGCTGAGCGTCAACTCAAACAGGATGACCGGACTGACACCACATGAACTCATGAGTGGACAAGCAATGTGTCTGCCGGAAGTATTAGCATCTGGTAGCGAGGGACTAGGACCATTAAATGATAAAATTAGGAAATACGTACAAACATTGGATAATCAATTGAAAGAGCTCTAACAAGAAGTTAAAGAACAACAAGACATCAGAGATAAAAATACACAAAAGTAGTGGTCCTCGGAGCCCCTACCCAAGGTGGGCGAGCAGGTAGTTATTAAAATATTGCCAGAGAGATCGGGATTCTCACCTAGATGGACCAGAACATTTGAGGTTATCATGACCAGCGATATGTGCGCATGTATACATATGAGGGGAAGGGATAGATGGAAACATTGGACACAACTAAACCGGTACAACAATAACCCATCTGATCTTAAGTCCCACAGAAACAATGGAATAAACACCGGAGATGAGCTACCTCTGGTGACAACCAGACCTCTGTTTAAATTACAGATAAACATGGATCCCGTAAGATGGATTGTCATAACTACCCTGATGACAGCATTTATAAGTACAAATAACGGGCTGGAAGAAATGGACTGCAGGTTAAGATCCCATAATGGCGACTTCATGGAGTCTTCATCATATCACACAGTTAGGAGTGTGAAAAACAAGGAAAATGATGTTACAGGTGTAACGGTACCTGGGTGAACTTGGATCAACAACCATGCGGACCCTGTAGAATGAATAAATGCCAGCAATATGGTAGAATGTAATAGACACTGGCAGGTGTTGGCTCAAGTAGGGGGAGGATATGTCCTGAGCTGCGTGGAAAATGATATAAGATGGACTATTGTACACGGCATTACAACACCTCAACCAACAACAACAAGGACCACACCACAAAGGTTAACCCTAGAAACAACAACACCCCCAATCACAACAATACCTGAAGAATGGAGGTGTCCGAAATGGACGCCTTGGCCTGAAAATGGACTGGTGATATTCACTGAGGGAGAACAATTGTATGATAGTGCGAGACACGAAATTGTACCGGTACTAATGAACTTAACCATGTTACAATGGCCAGGATATTCTGAAAGGTTTACTAAAACTAGAAAATTCTATGCATATATGATAAAGAATGTAATTAACCAAGCTGCTGATGTGACAGGGGCTACTGACGTTAGGGGACATGCTGCATTTCACCAAAGGATTAAGAGGCGCTTAGTAACCGATATACCCATGGGAATAAACACAGAAACCACACAGTGCAGATAGAGGCCATTTCGGCCCATCGAGCCTGCACCGACACATATCCCACCCGATCCCCACAACCCCTACACCAACACATATCCCACCCTATCCCCGCGTATTTAATCCCCCTAACAACTAAGGGTCAATTTATCATAGCCAATACAACCTAATCCACACATCTTTGGACTGTGGGAGGAAACCGAAGCACCCGGAGTAAACCCACGCAAACACAGGGAGAATGTGCAAACTCCACACAGACAGTCGCCCGAGGCTGGATTCGAACCCGGGTCCACTGGCGGTGAGGCAACAGTACTAACCACTATGCCACCGTGCTACCCATACGGGGACATCATTCATTAATGCCCTAGATATACAAGGTGTCCAAAGTAGTGTGGAACGAATACAAAGGGTAATACAACAGATTTTAGAGAAGGAAACTGGTTTGGTTCGACAAGGATCAGAGTTGGGAGGACATACGATAAGGAAGTTACTCAAGGGAATCAAGGTTACAGAGGAACATGCTAGCATTATCAACAAACCAAACCATAGAGATGAGGAACAGGCAAAAGACGGGGTAGGAAGAGGCTTGTGTTAAGCCTATGGCCAATGGATCACTGGACAGTTAAACATAATCTGGCACAGATACAGCGAGGCGAGGTACCAGACTGGATTAACAGCCCACAGCTCTGTGGCCTGAGCCAGAATTCAGGCCCTCTGACTGCTTGTACCCTCAAAGGGATGACCAGAGTATATCCAGTGATACAAAAATGTAAAGCAGAAGTGACAGCAATGATAGGCATCGTACTCCTGATGCCAGTGGTGGGACTAGACATGGCTCCATACCCACAGCACCAGTTAACAAACATAGGCATAGTGAGGGGTGAGACATACCTCCAATACTATTCAATTGATACCTATGCCATCAGGAAGAATGATACTATGAGAGGAGTCTCCCTAAACGGATGCCACAGGAAAGGCACGCTTACGATGTGCCCACATCCAGTAGGAGAAGGCCCTATGGATGAGTGCGCCTATAATAAGACAGAGAGTGTGTGTTGGACTTATCACATGTTGATCACCATCACACCCGCTCGGGATATAAAGGTGAAGGGGAGTATTGTAGAGCCACCACAGAGGCTGAGTACCAATATAGTAACCTTGTATGTGCAATCACAATGCCTAACTTCTGATTTACGCCAAAGATCCCTGTCACAATTGGACACACCAGATTGGTGTATGTACATTCAAGGGAGGAGATAAAGCTAAATGTGCCAGATAGTCTAAAGAAAGCGTTGGTCAATTCTGAAGTACCAGAAGGGACCGCAATACCCCACCTGCAAGAGGATCTGCAAGAATTGAAAGAGGATTTAAGTAAGATGGTGAAACAATACATAGTGCTGCAAAGGGACCTTGGGGAATTAGAAAGGGTCATAGAGATAGAGCTACAGGAGTTCCCGTGGTATGAGAAGCTGTGGGATTGGGGAATGAATGTCAACATACACCCATGGATCCGCATCATTTCCAATATATAATAGTGTTAGTACAGTTATTCATGGCTATATGATGGGGAATAGCAGCATGCACCGCTTGTAACAAGAAACGGACCAACAAAGAGCTAAAGCGAAGCGGAAAGTGCTGGAAAAAACAAGTTTGCTCTAGACATGATGGGTATGCAGGGCCTCCCGAGCCAGCGCCTGATCACCACATGGGGCAGGAGGCACAGCAATGCTTATACATGTTGTTTAACTTGGGTAGTGGCCAAGTACCAAAAGGGGGGATTGCAGTGGGGAATGAGTTAAACTGACATCGCTGGCAGCTTCACTGAATGGTGTAATAAAGAGAATAATCTAATAGGTCTTTGCAGTAGTAAGCTTTTTCTAAATTGCTGAACTGGCAGTTGAGATAACCTAAGCAGTAGTTGTAGAACTGCTTACTTAGTCACTAAGAGACAATTTCAAATAGTCGGAGGGGGAAACCATAAGAGGCCTAGAGGATGTAAGCTCTGTTCTGGCAGGAAAGTAAAACAATGAGTTGGAAGTAAAGAGGCCTAGAGAGGCAGGAAAGGAGGACAATGAGTCAGAAGTGCAATGTTGATGAGACCCCATCTGGCATAAACAAAGGTCATAGGTGCAACAACAGCTTGGGGGATAATGGACATGTACTTTTCCGATAATAAAGGCGGTACTTTAATATAACGCAGTATAGGCAACCAATCAGTGAATATGTATACGGGTCAAGGACCAATCAGGTGGTAGGAATGAATTTTGAATGAGCTGGACATATATGTTGTAATGTATAAAAATGTAGGGCTTGCTGTACCAATTTGGAGAAGTCTGGCTAAGACAGAGCAGATTGTCTCCCCACTGGTGTAATAAAGACAACTTGATTATCGATGCAAAAACCTTGTGTCAAGTGTTGGTTTAAAATATTCCACAACAATTCTATAGTTATTAATGACTTAGAAAATTCCTATATCCACGTTTGCCGAGGATGCAAAGGCTGGTGGTATGGTAAGTCGTGTAGACAGCAGCATATAATTACAAAGATATATTTATAGATTAAGTGAATGGGCGAAACAGTGGCTGATGGATTTCAACGCAGGTAAGTATATCGTCATTCATTTTAGACCTAAAAAGTAGATCCGAGTATTAATTACATGGTGCAGAGCTCGGAACAGTGGAGTTCCAAAAGGGTTTCGGGTCCATGTACACAGATCACTGAAATGTAGCAGTAAGGTACAAAAATAATCAAAAAAATAGAATAGAAAGGAGATGAAGTTATTCTACAGCTATACAGAGACCTGGTTAGACCACATCTGGAGTTCTGTGTACAGTTCTGGGCACCGCCTGTTAGAAAGGATAGATTGACCTTAGAGGAAGTGCAGTGCACATTCACCAGAACGTTACCAGCGCTCCAATGGTTAAAATATGAGGAGAGATTACATAAACTGGGCTTGTACTTCCTGGAATATAGAAGGTTGTGGGGATTTGATTGAGGTTTTTAAGATTTTGAAACGAATTGATAAGCTAGATAGAGATAAACCTTTTTTCGCCGTTGGTGGGGGAGCCGAGGACAAGGGGACATAATCGTAAAATCAGAGGCAGGCCATTCGGGAAAGAAGTTAGGAAACATTTCTTCATGCGAAGGTTGGTAGCAGTGTGGAACTCTCTCCCACAAAATAGGAGTATATTCCAGCTCAACTAATAATGTAAATCTGAGATCGGTACGTTTTTGCTACACATGCGTTAAAATGATCTGGAGCCAAAGCAGCTGGATGGAGTTAAGACACAGCTCAGACAGGAATTCAATGAATGGCGAACAGGCTCAAGGGCCTCCTCCGGTTCCTATGTTCAGTACACCAATTGTAAATGAAGAAACGCTGTCTTGAAGGGTGAATTATAAATATGGCACCATCCTTTGCAGAGATCATAAGCGTTTTCTTACCAAAAATAGCTTTAGTTTTTACTTTCAACCTCGTTGCCTGAGCATCTACCAGGAGTGGGGTTCGAACCCAAGCAAACACACCGTCCATTGGATTTTAAGTCCAACGCCTTAACCACTCGGCCACCCTGGTGATAAAAACCCAGCCGCGCAGTGCTTGAAAATTCGACAAATCCCTTGCTGACTAAGTTTAGTTTTCAGCGCAGAGCAAACTATGCATCAGCATAATCCGAAAATGTGAGAGGATAAAGACAGCAGCTGGGCAAGTAATGCATTGAGCTGACCGTTCGTAACTAGACAAGAAACCCCTCGGCTTTTAGCCCACAGAGCATGTAACCCTCCCATCAGCACTGAAAACCTTTGAAGGAAGAATGTTAAAATGCAGGTCAAACACTCAGGATCAGCAAGCTCTAAACTGAGCCAGCGCTTAAAGGGTTATATTATAAAGTGCAGAGTAAAATGTTGTGGGGGAGCGATGGGGAGAGTGACCGAGAGAAAGTAATAGTTGGAGGGATAATCAGAGACCCAATTAGCAAAGCTTACAGAAAGTGACTGAGACTGAGTGAGACATACAGAGAGACTGACAGATGGTAAGAACAACAGAAACAGAGAGAAATAGAGCGAATCATAGAGCGAGAAAAAGAGAAACATCACATTAAAGGTGAGAAAGTCGCTGCCGGCTCGGACGGGAATTAAAGCCATGACCTGAGGTTTACCGGTGAAAACACAAGCTCACTGAGAGAGAGCATTGTCGCATCATAGAACCATAGAATGACGCACTTTCCCCACAGCCCTGCACATTGTTCGCCATCAAGTATTTATCCAATTCCCTGCTGAATGTGACTATTGGATCAGCGATCGGATCTGCTTCCACCAACAGTTCAGACAATGCATTCCAGGTCATAACTACCCTATGAGCAATAATACAATCTCATCGTCTGAGTAATAAAGCAATCTCATCTCACCTCGCGCTCTATTGCCAATTAAATTAATAATTTAAAGCTCAGGTCGATAGTTTTCTGTCAGACAAGATAGGGATTGATTTGGAGTCAAAGCAGGTGGGTGAAGTTAAGATCCAGGTCAGGCATGATCTCACTGAATGGCGGAACAGGCTCGAAGGGTTAAATGACCCACTCCTGTTTCTATTTTCTGTCAATCAGCGGATAGCCTGCTGTAAATGTAGGAACGCTGCCTGGAAATGTGAGATATAAATATTAAAACTTCCTTTGCAATGGTTACAATTCTCGGACGAATTATCACATCCACCGGCAGCAGTGCTCGAAACCACACGAACTGAAGTACACTCGATCTTTAAAAGGAATCCTTCAACCGCCCTGCTGATTTAAACAGCGACGCGCAGTTGTACACAATTCGACAAATTCCTTTCACATGAACATACGAACCCATTGATAATGCCAGTGATTTGAAAGCTGCTGTGGAAAAAAACAACAGTTACTTTCCAGTTTCCTGGTCCTCATCGTCTCCCTTTCACTGTGGGCGTCCAATCCCTCTACACCTCCATCAGCCACCAGGACGGCAGGAGGGCCCTCCGCTTCTTCCCTGAACGGAGGCCAACACAGTCACCATCCACCAGCCCTTCCTCCACCTGGCTGCCCTTGTATTGAAAATACATGGAACTAATTCTCCTTTGAATCCATTCACTTCAACCAAATATGCCCAGCTGCTCCCATAGCTAACTTGACGACACTTCCTCCCACCTTGATTCGTGTAAGGGCTCTATTCCTTTTTCTCAGTTTCTCCATCTCCATCGGATCTCTTCTGATGATGCCACCTTCCGATATGTTTTACTTTTCCTTCAACCAAGGAATCCCCTCCACCATGGTGGACAGGACTCTCGACTGTTCCATTTCCCGCACTTCTGCTCTCGCCCATTCCTCTTCCTCTCTGAAGCACGATAGGATTTCCCTTGTCCTCACCTTTCACCCCACCAGCCTCCACATTCAATGGATCATCCTCCACCATTTCCACCACCTCCAGCTTGATCCCATCACCAAACACATCTTCCCCTCTAGTCCCCTTTCAGCAGTCAGAAGAGACCGCTCCCTCTGCGACACTCTGGTCCACTCATCTATCACCCGACCACCCCTTCCCCTTCCCACGACACCTTCCCGTGCAAGCGCAGGAGGTGCAACACCGGCCCTTTTACCTCCTCCCTTCTCACTGTCCAGGGACCCGAACACAACTTCCAGGTGCAACAACGATTTACTTTTCTTCTTGCAATTTAGTAAACTGTAATTGCTGCAGACTCCGCTACATTGGGGAGACCACACAAAGATTGGGTGATTGCTTTGCGGAACACCTCAATTCACTTTTGAAAGTTCCTATTAATATGCTTGGATCTCCCATGTTGATATAATAATGCAAACCTAAGTGAAAGGACGCTGGGATAGTTGGACCAGTGAATCATCTTAAAGCATTCTAACATAAATCATCTTAAATCATTCTAACATTTCCCCCCTTTAGACACAGAATTTGAGCAATCACTCTGAGCCAATTAACTTTCTTTCTGTCTTTACCGTTGATCTGCTTGGAGTTTACAGTCGATTACTGTTACATTGATGTCAGCACACCGAACATGTCCACACGGCTCCAATGGCTCCTTTGGTCTTATTTCATTGGTTGATAATTATTCCTGAGTTCCCCCGCACTCCAGGCTTGGGAGAGCTCTCTGCTGACCCGGCTCCTTGTTTTCCTCTTCAATTGTGTAAGGGCTTGTCTGAGCAATACGTACACAATGATGACCAGGACCAGTAGACGGCATTGGAAAATAATTAACAGTTGTGAAATAATTCTGAACAACGGGTGTATCAAGATGTTATTGACCTGCTCCCACCGTGATTTCCTTCCCACTCCCTCTAGCTCTGTTAGCAGGCTTTCATTTTCCTGGTGTAGTTGGTGCAGGTGTTTTCCTGAGATCTCGGTTCGTTCTGTAATCTCTTTTAGTTTTAGTGTCGTGTGTTGGGTGGCGGAGGGGCGTCCAGTGGATATCCAAATCCAATCAATATTTTGTCAGTGTCTGAGAGCATATCACCGTGCAGTGTGATGTTCGTAACATTATGCTTGATCACTGGTATCAGGATCTCATGAACTATCTTGGTGACCTAAGTTGGTTCAAAGCAGAAAGAGGAGTGGGTGACAGGGCAGGTGAGGGGTCCGTATTCACAGAGGCTGCGGCCGTAGCGACACAATAGCGCCCCTGTGCGACACAACTAGTATTAGTTTATCTCTGGTGCCAGCATATTACAGACATGGTGCAAGTTGGAGTTTCTTAATTCCAAACAAAACCCCCATAGTGTTTCATTAACTTCCCTCAGGTGATATCAACACATCCTTTGATTAAAGAACATCCTGCCATGTCTGGCGCTGTCCTTCCTTCATTTACTTGAACCATGTACGGTGGGAAGGGCTGATATTCATGATGCAATTTCTCCTCCAATATCAGAACTGATTCTACTGACCATACTTTTATGGATCCATGGGTCGCTTGTATTGCCAGGGCAGGAATGATCCCTCCCAGACCCTTCAGTTTACCAGGGCACGGGTGAGACGTTGCCCCGACTATGCCCAACCTCTTGAGTTCACAATGGAAAGCGTGACGTCGACACCTTCCATTCTGCCAGCTGTTTATTTGTCACAAAGTTGGGGATTAGGTTGTTCTTCATATCACCCAATCCCTCGTGTATTGGGGGAAAGAATGAATACCCCATACATGCTACAAGCAACTCCCTTTGAGGCGTTAATTGAAGCCTGAGCATCCCCTTGGATGGTGCACTAATTTTGCCCTGCAGTTTATGTTCATTGGACACTCGGTCCGTCACTGAGAACAACACCTGTCTAATCTTTCCTCCCTGGCCCTTGAACATCTGGTTCTCCTTTAACAACATTCCTTCAAGCTGCCGTCGCATCTTTTCCTCACTTCCAGCCAAGGAATCAATGTCCATCATATTGCAGCTGGCAGTGCCCCCCAGCTCAATACCCAACCACTGCTCCCCCCACAGCTACAATACCCAACCATTGCCCCCCCCGGCTCCAATACCCAACCATTGCTCCCACCACAGCTGCAATACCCAACAATTGCCCCCCCCAGCTCCAATACCCAACCATTGCTCCCACCACAGCTGCAATACCCAACCATTGCCCCTCAGCTCCAAAACCCAACCACTGCTCCCAGCACAGCTCCAATACCAAATCACTGCTCCCACCACAGCTGCAATACCCAACCATTGCCCCTCAGCTCCAATACCGAACCACTGCTCCCAGCACAGCTCCAAAACCCAATCACTGCTCCCACCACAGCAACAATGCCCAACCATTGTCCCCACCACAGCTACAATACCCAACCAATGCCCCCCAGCTCCAATACCCAACCACTGCTCCCACCACAGCGACAGTACCCAACCATTGCCCCCTGGCTCCAATACCCAACCATTGCCCCCGCCTCCAATACCTAACCACTGCTCCCACCACAGCTACAACACCCAACCATTGCCCC